>NW_027518101.1:1712500-2034874 GCF_048772815.1 Callospermophilus lateralis
CTGCTTGGATTTCTATTCTGTTTGGGTTATTTTTCTCCATCATATTAGGAGTAGTAGTCAGAGTCCAGTAGGTTATGAGTTAGTGTCAGGGATCAGTATTTCATATGGAAAATAGAATAATGAATCAAATGTGTATGCAAATATATGCTACACAAAAATCTTCCCACTCTCATCCAGAACAAATCCTTGACATTACCTTCGCCTGAAGTAAGTCACAATTAGAATAGAAGAGTTAGAAAATCTGTGAATACATATCTTGAGTGGAAAATGCTCAGAGTTCAGAACCTTGGAGGTGGTAGAGGAGTTTCCAAAAGTAAGGGACATGGTAAACACTCCTCTAACATGGAGGTCTGCTGGCGTAAAGACATCTTGAGAAACTGCCTCTGAGGTTGGGCACTTGAAACATACGTTATTTTCAGGAGCTTTAGCTTCCTTTGTAGTGAGACAATAAAATCTGGGTCTGCATCTATGTGACCTGGAGGATATGGTTTCTTATTTTCCAGTGAACATGAGGCAGCAGTGCTGAATTCACTCTTTGTAGGTAAACAGTGGCCACTGGGGTCTAATTGTCTCCCCATGTGGACTGTGGAGCCATTTGGTCATCCTCCACTTTTCGTGGTGTTTCCTGCTGTTGCACTGGGAGTTTGGTATTTGCTTCACAAAATACAAGAAGTTCAACAGGGACACAGTGCTGGAGGGAGTTCTGTCACGTGTTGTGGGTCAGGGTCTGCAGGAGAATGCAACAACCAGGCTTCTTTCCCACATACCTTGCCCCCTTGTCCATAGCAACTTGATTCTGAACATGGCCCTGAATCCTCTCCATATAAAAACATGCTTTTACATATTCGGGTCTCCTGGCTGCACCATGTTAGTCACAAAAAATTTGGAAGCCAATGAGAAATCCACATGGCCATAACACAGATGTATTATCACACAACTGCAGACCACTTCTCTAGGCCCAATACTCTGCAGGTTCTAACTTGCTTGCCCCCATGTCCATAGCAACTTGATTCTGAACATGGCCCTGAAATCTTTCAATATAAAAACATGCTTTTACATATACGGGTCTCCTGGCTGCACCATGGCAGTCACAATGAATTTGGAAGCCAATGGCAGAACCACATGGTCACAACACAGATGTATTATCACAAAACTGCACACCATTTCTCTAGGCCCACAACTCTGCAGGCTATAACTCAATGGCATCTCTGTTCTACACCATTTTCATGAAACCCAGTGAATTAAGGCAGGGTCTGGTACACTCAAGATCAGCAACAGGACATCCAAAGGTTCTCCAGTGCCACCTGGTCATGGAAATTTTAAAAATTTCATGGTATTTATCTGGCCATTTTTCAAGGATGAAGTTGGAGGCACTGTGGGTTTCAATTCATTCAGGAACCATTAAATGTTGAGGAAGTTCATTTCAAAGAAAGCTCTGGAGAACTCTCACAGGCAAGGCTTCCAAAAGAGTGGCCAAAAGGTCACATGAAGCCAGGCGCATTGAGGTCTCCAATGTGAGGTCCATGTGTGTTTTGACTCAAAACTATCCCTGCCAAGTCTTTCAGAATAAAATCATGTGATATACTGGCTGAGATTCCCAGTACTCTTTGGAAAACCACCCTGGGCCTAGATCTCAGTTTCCAAGGGTGACTTTCATGCGTGGCCTCCTAAAATCCCAACACTTTTCATGGCAATACTTCTCTGAGGTCAATTCCAGAACGCAGTCTCTAAGGGGAATCAAACCAGAGTTCAAGCCCAGGTTGACCCAGTCATCTCTTCACACCGCCAATCAAATGAACACAATTAAAAACAAAACACTATCACATGGCCCCATCTTCTTCCTTATAGACACTCATCATAACCACTGGTTGGAGCTTTCCATGAGGGGCACATTCCAAAAGAGTGTCCAAAATAAGCTCCCTTGCCCCTCATTTGGCTCAAGTCAGGGTGGGAAGGACACCCTTCCTGTGAACCAGGAGTGATCAAATAGGCCTGTCATTAATACTGCTCCGCTTTTCCAATTTGAGGCCTTCTGACTGTGGGGTTTAGATTCTTTATGTGAACTGGAGTCATGAGAAAAGACAAGCACCTCTGCAGAGATTTGAAGAACTCATTTGACCAAAAGGATCGCTATTCTCACTTGATTGATTTCAGGAACCTAACAGAGAAAGGCAATAGAATTCATTAACAATGACTGAAATTTTTTGCGAATTTGGTTTTGGTTTCACACATGGGATCTTTCTTTAGATCCATCAGGTGCTGAGAATCTAAGCCACAGCCTCACACAGGGCCAAGAGCCTGATTCAGACACATCCCTTTCCGAAGCAATTTAGCAAGAGCCACAGGTGATGCCCATTCATTTCCATTTGAAAACTGTTTTCTTCAGGCTTCACAAAGGGGTAGCCTGAGCCCAACATCTTCCTGACATTCAGGGCAACAGAACAATAGGTAAGCAAAAGGCCCAAAGCATGGTATCTCCACTGAGATTTTTCTGGTCACACTCATATCTGAGTTTTCTGAGATACTGGCCATTCCCTTCAGGTATCCAGTACATGGACATGTCAAAGACCTTGGAGTTGGTACATATCTTGGACACAAAACAATGAGACTATTCTGGAGAGTTGCCAGAATTCAGGAAGAAAACAGGGACTTAGGAAGGTTGTAGGTTTTGCCAATCCATAAGGCAAGCTGCAGTCCATTCATAAATTGGGCAGGATGAATGCTGGGAATCTTTTTACTACACAGGACACATCCATTGTTGCATTGTCTTTTCTCATGTCTACAACCACGGACACAGTGGGATACACAGACATAGAAACACTCACCTTGTCAAATGACTTACTAGAAATAGTTCACTGAAAACCAAACAAACCGCCTTTCCTACCTATTCTCAGAACAAGAGACAAAACCACACACCCACACTCACAATGGCACCTCCTTCCCCTAAGTAGGTCTGTGACTATCCGGAGTGTTCTCTGACTGGTGGGCAATACTATGTTCCCCCGAAATGGCCTGTATTCTCTCAGATCTGGTTTCCTTGGCCAACTATGTGAAGTTGTCAGGAAAAAGTGGTGAGCCACTACCTGCTTTCTCAGGAAAGGTCCCTCTTCAGAGCTCTCCTGGCATTTGGCCATCCTCACATCAGTAGGTACCAAGAAAGACTGACTCTGTCCTTGGTAAATCCAAACAAGTGAGCCCACTGGGACTGGGACTGGAACTGCATCTGGGTGCCTGGCTTCTTGGATACCAAGTTCAGAGAGATCCATCACCAAGGAAATGAGGTATGACACTTTCTTTGGAACTGAATGAGGTCACTGCCTTGGCAACCACTTGGTCCTAACAGTTGCTTCCAAGGGCCCCATGAGATGGAGGCTGCCCCTTCTTCCTCTGACACTTTCACAATTTAGAATGGTATATCAACCATAGGCACACACACAGGCCTGGTTTGGTCCATCTTCTCCACAATAAGAAGAGAGAGGCTGATTCAGACACATCCCTTCATCCTGACCAGGTGGTTTGTCATCGAAGATGACTTTTGCTCTTTCAGGTCCTTCATACCTGTCTACAACTTCTCCAGTTATCACTTCTGCATGGACCTTTGAGGATCTCAGCAGGTGGAAGGTCCCCTACTTTTCTGTATTGTAAGAACAACTTTGTCCCTGCTCTTCTGTAAAATGAGATTGAGGGAACAGTGTATGTTTAGGGTTAATAACAGGTTTGATTTCGATTTGTGTTAGGAATCATTCTTCTGGATGAATAATGGTATTGAGAACCTGGTATATTTACAAGAATGTAGAGGTGAAACATAAGTATGAAAACAGAAATCCAGGTATGATTTTAAACCCATAAGGGCATTGGGCCCTTGATTGGGATACTTAGCTTTGAATTATGTTCTGCACAGATGTCTCAGATAATTTGATATACAATGGCATAGGACCTTGTACCTTGGAAGATTGAATGTAGAAGAGAACATCCCTTCAAAAAGGGATAGTCGGTAGGATTAGGAAGATAGTCAGTCGTTTTAGGAAGAAGAGTGAGTATATGATTTGGAACAAAAGTTCTTTAGCAATAGGATTTCAGTTAGAGAGTGAATGTATATGTCAGCACATATGAAGAGCCAGTCACGATGATGAAGTGGGGAAAACATTTAGAAAAGAAGATATCAATAAAGATATTATGAAATCAGGGAAAGTATAAAGTGAGTGAGAGGATTAGACATTTTCAACAGGCTTGAGGTTGAATCTTAGAAAGAAACAAATATGAAGTCACCAATAATATTGACATTTGAGAGCATTAGGCACCCTGGACATGGATGTTTTTAGTAATCTATGTTCACATTTCATTTAGGCTTTGCTTGGTTCAATCATAAGTGTAACATTTACTTTTATGTCCAGAATATTATTGTGATAATATGTATATGTAGATCAGGTGACATAAGTATTTCTTCCACCATTTTTGGTAGCAATATACTGAAGACATAAAATTAGTATTGGGCGTACAAAGAGGTGTACCCTATGTCTATGAATATAGAGATAAAGCATGAATAGACCATACTGTGAATAAGTAATATAACTTGTTCCAACTTAATATAATGGGATGAACTGATATCTGAAAAATTACTGGAAATCTTATATGCATATACAATCATTCATTCCAACCAGTTATTCATCTAATGTCAATATTAGTGTTTTGGTTTATCATGAAGAGTGTGTGAGTTTTACTTCAAAAGTGATTATGGAAATCGAAAATAATGTGTTTGGAAAGAAGTCTCATGAAAAGACCAGTCCAGAAACCTGGAGGTATGCATGTGTTCTGAAGCAGAAAGTGATTTAAAGTGAAACAAACGCCTATATATTTGCTAACTTGTGGATGAGAAATATATACGATAATGTGCAGAAATTGAAGAAATAGTAATGTACCAGTGTTGAATAAAAATGAACGTTAAAATACACATCATGTCCCATAGGAATCTACTTGAATTGATGTTAAACTGCGTCCGTTAATGTAGAAATATTAGAATTTGTATGCACCATTCACTGAAGTTAGTTTTCAGTACTAGGAAACAAATATGTATTTCAGGTAGATGAGTATTTCTGAGAATAATCTTGTGAAAAGTTGATTATAAATCCACATACATGAACATGAATGAATTCAGGGAGTGTATAATAAGACTCATACATTTCATATTTTGAAAAATCTGGAGAGTATATATATATATATATATATATATATATATATATATATATATACACACACACACACACACACACAAACTGAGACTATAAAAATAGCAATATATATGCCAATTGAAATTCACCATGAAATATACATCATCCACAGATTCAAAAATATTCATGTTACTGAAGATAGATTTATGTATAATGTTGTTTAACTAGGAAGTTTACCCATACATTGAATTTTCAGTTCCAACAGCATTTAGGAGGAGTAATCTCTTCTCACATTTTGTATCTGCCAAGTCAGCCACCTCACAAGAATGTACGTGTGATACCAGGTAGGATTCTATATGTGCATATAAAAATACATGTGCTGAATAGGCTACAGAGAGAGGGAGACAGGAATTCACATATTTGTTAACTTTAAAAACACATGGATAACTATTTCAACAGAAAATTGACTAGATTTATAACACATACCCTTTTTATGCAAAAGGCAAGTCCAACTATACACCATGCCTCCTCTGAACTGCTTGGATTTCTATTCTGTTTGGGTTATTTTTCTCCATCATATTAGGAGTAGTAGTCAGAGTCCAGTAGGTTATGAGTTAGTGTCAGGGATCAGTATTTCATATGGAAAATAGAATAATGAATCAAATGTGTATGCAAATATATGCTACACAAAAATCTTCCCACTCTCATCCAGAACAAATCCTTGACATTACCTTCGCCTGAAGTAAGTCACAATTAGAATAGAAGAGTTAGAAAATCTGTGAATACATATCTTGAGTGGAAAATGCTCAGAGTTCAGAACCTTGGAGGTGGTAGAGGAGTTTCCAAAAGTAAGGGACATGGTAAACACTCCTCTAACATGGAGGTCTGCTGGCGTAAAGACATCTTGAGAAACTGCCTCTGAGGTTGGGCACTTGAAACATACGTTATTTTCAGGAGCTTTAGCTTCCTTTGTAGTGAGACAATAAAATCTGGGTCTGCATCTATGTGACCTGGAGGATATGGTTTCTTATTTTCCAGTGAACATGAGGCAGCAGTGCTGAATTCACTCTTTGTAGGTAAACAGTGGCCACTGGGGTCTAATTGTCTCCCCATGTGGACTGTGGAGCCATTTGGTCATCCTCCACTTTTCGTGGTGTTTCCTGCTGTTGCACTGGGAGTTTGGTATTTGCTTCATAAAATACAAGAAGTTCAACAGGGACACAGTGCTGGAGGGAGTTCTGTCACGTGTTGTGGGTCAGGGTCTGCAGGAGAATGCAACAACCAGGCTTCTTTCCCACATACCTTGCCCCCTTGTCCATAGCAACTTGATTCTGAACATGGCCCTGAATCCTCTCCATATAAAAACATGCTTTTACATATTCGGGTCTCCTGGCTGCACCATGTTAGTCACAAAAAATTTGGAAGCCAATGAGAAATCCACATGGCCATAACACAGATGTATTATCACACAACTGCAGACCACTTCTCTAGGCCCAATACTCTGCAGGTTCTAACTTGCTTGCCCCCATGTCCATAGCAACTTGATTCTGAACATGGCCCTGAAATCTTTCAATATAAAAACATGCTTTTACATATACGGGTCTCCTGGCTGCACCATGGCAGTCACAATGAATTTGGAAGCCAATGGCAGAACCACATGGTCACAACACAGATGTATTATCACAAAACTGCACACCATTTCTCTAGGCCCACAACTCTGCAGGCTATAACTCAATGGCATCTCTGTTCTACACCATTTTCATGAAACCCAGTGAATTAAGGCAGGGTCTGGTACACTCAAGATCAGCAACAGGACATCCAAAGGTTCTCCAGTGCCACCTGGTCATGGAAATTTTAAAAATTTCATGGTATTTATCTGGCCATTTTTCAAGGATGAAGTTGGAGGCACTGTGGGTTTCAATTCATTCAGGAACCATTAAATGTTGAGGAAGTTCATTTCAAAGAAAGCTCTGGAGAACTCTCACAGGCAAGGCTTCCAAAAGAGTGGCCAAAAGGTCACATGAAGCCAGGCGCATTGAGGTCTCCAATGTGAGGTCCATGTGTGTTTTGACTCAAAACTATCCCTGCCAAGTCTTTCAGAATAAAATCATGTGATATACTGGCTGAGATTCCCAGTACTCTTTGGAAAACCACCCTGGGCCTAGATCTCAGTTTCCAAGGGTGACTTTCATGCGTGGCCTCCTAAAATCCCAACACTTTTCATGGCAATACTTCTCTGAGGTCAATTCCAGAACGCAGTCTCTAAGGGGAATCAAACCAGAGTTCAAGCCCAGGTTGACCCAGTCATCTCTTCACACCGCCAATCAAATGAACACAATTAAAAACAAAACACTATCACATGGCCCCATCTTCTTCCTTATAGACACTCATCATAACCACTGGTTGGAGCTTTCCATGAGGGGCACATTCCAAAAGAGTGTCCAAAATAAGCTCCCTTGCCCCTCATTTGGCTCAAGTCAGGGTGGGAAGGACACCCTTCCTGTGAACCAGGAGTGATCAAATAGGCCTGTCATTAATACTGCTCCGCTTTTCCAATTTGAGGCCTTCTGACTGTGGGGTTTAGATTCTTTATGTGAACTGGAGTCATGAGAAAAGACAAGCACCTCTGCAGAGATTTGAAGAACTCATTTGACCAAAAGGATCGCTATTCTCACTTGATTGATTTCAGGAACCTAACAGAGAAAGGCAATAGAATTCATTAACAATGACTGAAATTTTTTGCGAATTTGGTTTTGGTTTCACACATGGGATCTTTCTTTAGATCCATCAGGTGCTGAGAATCTAAGCCACAGCCTCACACAGGGCCAAGAGCCTGATTCAGACACATCCCTTTCCGAAGCAATTTAGCAAGAGCCACAGGTGATGCCCATTCATTTCCATTTGAAAACTGTTTTCTTCAGGCTTCACAAAGGGGTAGCCTGAGCCCAACATCTTCCTGACATTCAGGGCAACAGAACAATAGGTAAGCAAAAGGCCCAAAGCATGGTATCTCCACTGAGATTTTTCTGGTCACACTCATATCTGAGTTTTCTGAGATACTGGCCATTCCCTTCAGGTATCCAGTACATGGACATGTCAAAGACCTTGGAGTTGGTACATATCTTGGACACAAAACAATGAGACTATTCTGGAGAGTTGCCAGAATTCAGGAAGAAAACAGGGACTTAGGAAGGTTGTAGGTTTTGCCAATCCATAAGGCAAGCTGCAGTCCATTCATAAATTGGGCAGGATGAATGCTGGGAATCTTTTTACTACACAGGACACATCCATTGTTGCATTGTCTTTTCTCATGTCTACAACCACGGACACAGTGGGATACACAGACATAGAAACACTCACCTTGTCAAATGACTTACTAGAAATAGTTCACTGAAAACCAAACAAACCGCCTTTCCTACCTATTCTCAGAACAAGAGACAAAACCACACACCCACACTCACAATGGCACCTCCTTCCCCTAAGTAGGTCTGTGACTATCCGGAGTGTTCTCTGACTGGTGGGCAATACTATGTTCCCCCGAAATGGCCTGTATTCTCTCAGATCTGGTTTCCTTGGCCAACTATGTGAAGTTGTCAGGAAAAAGTGGTGAGCCACTACCTGCTTTCTCAGGAAAGGTCCCTCTTCAGAGCTCTCCTGGCATTTGGCCATCCTCACATCAGTAGGTACCAAGAAAGACTGACTCTGTCCTTGGTAAATCCAAACAAGTGAGCCCACTGGGACTGGGACTGGAACTGCATCTGGGTGCCTGGCTTCTTGGATACCAAGTTCAGAGAGTTCCATCACCAAGGAAATGAGGTATGACACTTTCTTTGGAACTGAATGAGGTCACTGCCTTGGCAACCACTTGGTCCTAACAGTTGCTTCCAAGGGCCCCATGAGATGGAGGCTGCCCCTTCTTCCTCTGACACTTTCACAATTTAGAATGGTATATCAACCATAGGCACACACACAGGCCTGGTTTGGTCCATCTTCTCCACAATAAGAAGAGAGAGGCTGATTCAGACACATCCCTTCATCCTGACCAGGTGGTTTGTCATCGAAGATGACTTTTGCTCTTTCAGGTCCTTCATACCTGTCTACAACTTCTCCAGGTATCATTTCTGCATGGACCTTTGAGGATCTCAGCAGGTGGAAGGTCCCCTACTTTTCTGTATTGTAAGAACAACTTTGTCCCTGCTCTTCTGTAAAATGAGATTGAGGGAACAGTGTATGTTTAGGGTTAATAACAGGTTTGATTTCGATTTGTGTTAGGAATCATTCTTCTGGATGAATAATGGTATTGGGAACCTGGTATATTTACAAGAATGTAGAGGTGAAACATAAGTATGAAAACAGAAATCCAGGTATGATTTTAAACCCATAAGGGCATTGGGCCCTTGATTGGGATACTTAGCTTTGAATTATGTTCTGCACAGATGTCTCAGATAATTTGATATACAATGGCATAGGACCTTGTACCTTGGAAGATTGAATGTAGAAGAGAACATCCCTTCAAAAAGGGATAGTCGGTAGGATTAGGAAGATAGTCGGTCATTTTAGGAAAAAGAGTGAGTATATGATTTGGAACAAAAGTTCTTTAGCAATAGGATTTCAGTTAGAGAGTGAATGTATATGTCAGCACATATGAAGAGCCAGTCACGATGATGAAGTGGGGAAAACATGTAGAAAAGAAGATATCAATAAAGATATTATGAAATCAGGGAAAGTATAAAGTGAGTGAGAGGATTAGACATTTTCAACAGGCTTGAGGTTGAATCTTAGAAAGAAACAAATATGAAGTCACCAATAATATTGACATTTGAGAGCATTAGGCACCCTGGACATGGATGTTTTTAGTAATCTATGTTCACATTTCATTTATGCTTTGCTTGTTTCAATCATAAGTGTAACATTTACTTTTATGTCCAGAATATTATTGTGATAATATGTATATGTAGATCAGGTGACATAAGTATTTCTTCCACCATTTTTGGTAGCAATATACTGAAGACATAAAATTAGTATTGGGCGTACAAAGAGGTGTACACTATGTCTATGAATATAGAGATAAAGCATGAATAGACCATACTGTGAATAAGTAATATAACTTGTTCCAACTTAATATAATGGGATGAACTGATATCTGAAAAATTACTGGAAATCTTATATGCATATACAATCATTCATTCCAACCAGTTATTCATCTAATGTCAATATTAGTGTTTTGGTTTATCATGAAGAGTGTGTGAGTTTTACTTCAAAATGATTATGGAAATCGAAAATAATGTGTTTGGAAAGAAGTCTCATGAAAAGACCAGTCAAGAAACCCTGACAATCCATGTGTTGTGAAGTAGGAAGTGATTAAAGTTTAAAGAAATGCCTACAAATTTGTGAACTTGTGGATGAAATACATATCTTATGATGAGCAAAAACTGAAGAAATAATAATGTACCAGTGTTGAATATAAATGAACATCATATTATATATCATGTCCCATTGGGATCTACTTGCATTGGTGATAGACTGGATCAGTTCCTGTAGAATTATTAACATTTGTATGCACCATTCACTGAAGTTAGTTTTCAGTTCTAGGAAACAAATATGTATTTAAGGTGGATGAATATTTCTGAGACTAATATTTTGGAAAGTTTATTATAAATCCACATGCATGAACATGAATGAATTTAGAGAGTGTATATAAGACACATATATTTCATATTTTGAAAAATCGGGAGAGTGTATATATATATATATATATATATATATATATATATATATATATATATATATACACACACACACATACCCACACACAAACAAAAAAAAAAAACAGACATTTAAAAGTAGCAATATATATGCCAATCGAAATTCATCTTTAAATATATATCATCCACAGATGCAAAAATATTTATTTTACTGAACATGAGTTTATGTATAATGATGTTATACTAGGAAGTTCCCCTATAGGTGGAATTTTCAGTTCCAACAGCAATTTGGAGGAGTGATCTCTTCTCACAATTTGTATCTGCCAAGTCAGCCACCTCACAAAAATGTACATGTGATACCAGGTAGGATTCTATAAGTGCATATGAAAATACATGTGATGAATAGGCTACAGAGAAAGGGAGACAGGAATTCATATATTTGTTTAATTTAAAAACACATGGTGAACTATTTCAATTAAAAATTGACTAGATTTATAACACCTACCATTTATCATGCAAAAGGTAAGTCCAAGTATGCAGCATGCCTCCTCTGAACTGCTTGTATTTCTATTCTGTTTTGGTATTTTTCTCCATCATATTAGGATTAGTAGTCAGAGGATAGAGGGGATGGGATAGTGTCAGGGATTCAGTATTTCGAATAGAAAATTGAAAATGAATGCAATGTGTATGCAAATATGTGCTACACAAATATCTTCCCACTCTCATCCAGAGCAATGCCTTGACATTACCTTAGCCCCATGTATGACACAATTAGAGGAGAAGAGTTAGAAAATCTGTGAATACATATTTGCAATGGAAACTGCTCAATTTTCACAAATTTGGAGAAGGTAGAGGAGTTTCCAAAATTAAGGGACAATGTAAACTCTCCACAAACATGGAGCTCTGCTGGCCTAAAGATTTCTTAAGAAACTGCCTCTGAGGTTGGGCACATGAAATATATGTTGTTGTCAGGAGCTTTAGCTTCCATTGTAGTGAGACCATCCAAGCTGGGTCTGCATTTTTGTGAACTTTGTGAGCACATGGTTTCTTGTTTTCCAATGAACATGAGGCAGCATTGCTAAATTCTCTCTTTGTAGGTAAACTGTGACCAATGGGGGCTAAGTGTCTCCCCGTGTGCACTGTGAACCCATTTGGTCATCCTCCACTTTTCGTGCTATTTCTTGCTGCTGCACTCGCAATTTGGCATTTGCTTCATGAAACAAGGAGTTCAACTGGGACACAGTGCTGGAGCGAGTTCTGTCACGTGTGGTGGGTTAGGGTCTGCAGGAAAATGCACCAACCATGCTTCTATCCCACCAGCTTGCCTCCTTGAGCATAGCAACCTGATTCTGAACATTGCCCTGAAACTCCTACATATAACAAGATGCCTTTTCAGAGAAGGGTCTGCTGGCTGCACCATATCAGTCATAATCCATTTGGAAGCCAAAGGCAGATCCACATGGCCAAACCACAGATTTTTTATCACACACCTGCCCACAACTTCTCTAGGTCCACTACTCAGCAGGCTCGAACTTACTTGCATCTCTTTTCTATACCATTTTCATGAAAACCAGTCAATCAAGACACCTTCTGGTATATTCATAATCAGAAACAGGACATCCAAAGGTTTTCCAGTGCCACCTGCTCATGGGAATTTTAAACATTTCATGGTATTTATCTAACCATTTTTAAAGGATGAAGTTGGAGGCACTGTGGGTTTCAATTCATTCAGGAACCATTAAATGTTGAGGAAACTCATTTTAATGAAAGCTCTCGAGAACTCTCACAGGCAAGGCTTCCAAAAGAGTGGCCAAAAGTTCACATGAAGCCAGGCCCATTGAGGTCTACAATATGAGGTCCATGTTTGTTTTGACTCTCAACTATTGCTGCCAAGTCTTTCAGAATAAAATCATGTGATATCCTGGCTGAGATTCCCAGTGCTCTGTGGAAAGCAACCCTGGGTCAAGACTCATTTTCCAAGGACTCCATGCATGGCCTCCTAAAATCCCAACACAACTCATTGCAATACTTCTCTAAGATCAGTTCCAGAATGCAGTCTCTAAGGGTAATTATGCCAGAGTTCCAGCCCACGTAGACCAATTCATCTCTTCCAACTGCCACACAAGTGACCACAATTAAAACCAAAACACTCCCACATGGACCTCATCTTCTTCCATATAGACACTCATCATTACCTCTGGCTGGAGGATTCTATGAGGGGCACAGCCCAAGACAATGTCCAAAAGAAGCTTCCTTACCCCTCATATGCCTAAAGGCCCGGACTCCCTTCCTGTGAACCAGGAGTGATCAAATAGGCCTGCCGTTAATACTGCTCCACTTCTGCAATTTGTGGCCTAGTGACTGTGGGGTTTAGATTCTTTTTGTAAATGGGAGTCATGAGAAAACCCAAGCACCTATGGGCTAGACTCTGCAGGGCTTTGAAGAACTCATTTGACCCAAAGGATCCCTATTCTCACTTGATGGAGGCAGGAACATTACAAAGGAAGACGAGAGACTCCATCCACAATGACCGCTCTTTTGGCCATTTTGGTTTTGGATGCACACATGGGATCCTTCTTTAGACCCATCAGGTGCTGAGAATCAAAGCCACAGCCTCACACAGGGCCAAGAGGCTGATTCAGACACATCCCATTCTAAAGCAATTAAGCAAAGAGCCCAAGGTGATGCCCATTCATTTTCATTTGAAAACTGTTTTCTTCAGGCTTCAAAAAGGGGTGGCCTGAGTCAAAGAACTTCCTGACATTCAGGGCAACAGACAAATAGGTAAGCAAAAGACCCAAAGCAGGGTTTCTCCATTGAGACTCTCCTGGTCCCAATGATATCTGTGTTTTCTGACATGCTCTCATTCCCTTCAGCTATCCAGTACATAGCCATGTCACAGATCTTGGAGGTGGTTCATATGGTGGACATAAAATCATAAGCCTATTCTGAAGAGTGGCCATAATTCTGCGAAGAAAACAGGAACTTTGGAAGATAGTAGGTGTTGCACATCCATAAGGCAATCCACAGTCCATTCATAAATTAGGCAGGATGAATGCTGAGAAGCTTTCTACTAGACATGACAAATCCATTGATGCATTCTCTTTTCTAATGTCTACAACCACAGACACGGTGGGATACACAGACATAGAAACACTTGCCTTGTCAAAGCACTCAGTAGACACAGTCCATTCCAAACCAAACAAACTGCCTTTCCTACCTATTCTCAGAACATGAGACAAAACCACAAACTCACACCCACAACCACAAAGGCACCTCCTTCCTCCAAGTAGGTATGTGACTATCTGGAGAGCCCTCTGACTGGTGGACCATTTTATGTTCCCCCGAAACGGCCTGTCCTGTCTCAGATCAGGTCTCTTTGGCTAACTCTGTGAAATTGTCCGGGACCAGCAGTGAGACACTACCTGCTTTCTCAGGAAAGGCCCCTCTTCAGAGCTCACCTGGCATTTGGCCATACTCACATCAGTATTTACCAAGAAAGACGGACTCTGTCCTCTGTAAATCTAAACAAGTGAGCCCACTGGGACTGGAACTGGGACTGCCTCTGGGTGCCTGGATTCCAAGTTTAGAGTGTTCCTTCACCAAGAAAATTAGAGGAGGTCACTTCTTTCTGGAACTGATTGAATTTGCTGCCTTTGCAACCACTTTGTCCTAACAGTTGCTTCCAAGGGTCTCATGAGATGGAGGCTGCCCCTATTTTCTGTTACAATTTCACAAGATAGAAAGTTATATCAACCATAGGCACCTGGGAACAGCTCTCTACATAGGCCTGGTTTGGTCCATCTTCTCTACATTAAGAAGATAGAGGCTGATTCAGACACATCCCTTCGTCATGACCAGGTTGTTTGCAATTGAAGATGACTTTTTCTCTCTCAGGTACTTCATAGTTCCCTATATCTTCTCCAGGGATTATATCTGCATAGACCTTTGAGCTTCTCAGCAGGTGAAAGTCTCCCTACATTTTTGTATTGTAAGACCAACTCAGTCCTGCTCTTTTGTAAAAATAGATTGAGGGAACAGTATATGGTTAGGGTTAATAACAGGTTCGATTTGTGTTAGGAATCATTCTGCTGGATGAATAAGAATATTGGGATCCTGTGGTATTTATAAGAATATAGAGGTGAAATATAAGTATGACAATGGAATTCTAGATAAGATTTGAAGCCCAGAAGTGCACTGGGCATTGGAGTGGGAAACTTAGCTTTGAACAATGTTCTGCACAGATATCTCAGATAAATCGATATATAATGGCAAACGACCATGTACCTTGGTTGATTGAATGTGTAAGAAAACATCCAGTCAAAAAGGGATAGTCGGTAGGATTAGGAAGATAGTGTAGGTTTAGATAGAAGAGTGAGAATAGGATTTGGACCAAAAGTACTTTAGCAATAGAGTTTTGGTTAGAGAGTGAATGTAAATGTCAGCACATGTGAAGAGTTGGTCACAGTGATGAACTGGAAAAAATATGTAGGAAAGCATTTATCAATAGAAACATTAGGAAATCAGGCAAAGTATAAAGTGAGTGATAGGATTAGACATTTTCAACAGGTTGAGATTTAATATATAATCTTAGGAAGAAACAAATATGTAGTCACCGACAGGATAGACATTTGAGAGCATTAGGAAACCTGGACATGGATGGTTTTAGTAATCCATGCTCACTTCCTATTTAGGATTTGGTACAATCATAAGTGTGATATTTGCGTTTTGTGTCCAGAATATTACACTGAAAAAATGTATACTTATATCAGGTGACATGAGTATTTCTTCCACCATTTCTGGAAGCAATATGTTGAAGACATATAAATTAGTGTTGGGGGTACAAATACGTGCACCCTGTGTCTCTGAATATAGAGAAAATGTATGAATAGACAATAGTGTGAATAAAGAATATAATTGGTTTCAACTTTAAAAAATGGATTGAAGTGATATCTGAAAATATAAAGAAATTTTTATATTGATAAATATACATTCATTCAAACCAATTATACATCTATTTGTAATATTAGGGTTATGGTTTATCATAAAGGGTGTGAGTTTTGCTTCAAAATTGATTATGGAAATCAAAAATAATGTGTTTGGGTAGAAGTCACATGAAAAGACCAGTCAAGACACCTGGAGGAATACATGTGTTCTGAAGCAGGAATTGATTGAAAGTGAAACAAATGCCCATAAATTTGTGAATTTGTGGATGAAATATATATCCTATGATGTCCATAATACGAATAAATATTAATGTACCAGGGTTTAATAAAAATGAACGTTAAAATGCACAGCTTGTCATATCGGAATCAAGGTGCATTGATGTTAAACTTGGTCAGTTACTGTAGAAATATTAGTTAAATCTGTTTTTCAGGTGGATGAATATTTCTGAGAATAATCTTGTGAAAAGTTGATTATAAATCCAAGTCCATGAACATGAATAAATTTAGCGAGTGTAAATAAGACACATATATTTCATATTTTCAAAAATCTGGAGAGTGTATGTGTATATATATATATATATATATATATATATATATATATATATATTTACACAAAACACACACACAGACATTTAAAAGTAGCAATATATATGCCACTCAAAATTCATCTATAAATATATATCATCCAAAGATGCAAAAATATTTATTTTACTGAACATGAGTTTATGTATAATGTTTTTCTACTAGGAAGCTCCCCTATAGGTGGAATTTTCAGTTCCAACAACGATTTGGAGGAGTGATCTCTTCTCACAATTTGTATCTACCAAGTCAGCCAACTCACAAAAATGTACATGTGATACCAGGTAGGATACTATAAATGCATATAAAAATACATGTGATGAATAGGCTACAGAGAAAGGGACAGGAATTCATATATTTGTTAATTTTAAAAACACATGGAGAACTATTTCAATTGAAAATTGACCAGATTTATAACACCTACCATTTATCATGCAAAAGCCAAGTCCAAATATACAACATGCCTCCTCTGAAATGCTTGTATTTCTATTCTGTTTGCGTTACTTTTCTCCATCATATTAGGATTAGTAGTCAGAGTCTAGTAGGGTATGTGAATATTTCTGAGAATAATCTTGTGAAAAGATGATTATAAATCCACATTCATGAATATGAAAAATTTAGGATGTGTAAAATAATACACATATATTTCATATTTTGAAAAATCTGGAGAGTGTGTATATATATATATATATATATATATATATATATATATATATATATATATACACACACACACACAAACATTCACAGACATTAAAAAGTAGCACTATATGCCAATTTAAAATCACCATGAAATATATATCATCCACAGATCCAAATAAATTCATTTTACTGAACATCGATTTATGTATAATGTTGTTCAACTAGGAAGCTCACCCACAGGTTGAATTTTCAGTTCCAACAGCGTTTAGGAGGAGTGATCCCTTTTCACAATTTGTATCTGCCAATTCAGCCACCACACAAGAACGTACGTGTGGTAACAGGTAGGATTCTAAATGTGCATATAAAAATACAGGTGCTGAATAGGCTTCAGAGTAAGGGAGACAGGAATTCACATATTTCTTAACTTTTAAAATACATGGAGAACTATTTCAAAAAAAAATTGACAAGATTTAAAACTCCTACACTATATAATTCAAAAGGCAAGCCCAACTATCCACCATGCCTCCTCTGAACTGCTTGTAGTTCTATTCTTTTGGGGGTATTTTTCTCCAACATATTAGGATTAGTAGTCAGAGTCTAGTAGGGTATGTGTTAATGTCAGTGATTCAGTATTTTGAATGGAAAATAGGAAAATGAATCCAATGTGTATGCAAATATGTGCTTCAGAAAAATCTTCCCACTCTCATCCAGAACAATCCCTTGACATTACCTTCGCCCCAAGTAAGACACAATTAGAGGAAAAGAGATAGAAAATATGTGAATACATATCTGAAATGGAATTTGATCAGGAGTTCACAACCATGGAGGTGGTAGAGGAGTTTTCAAAAGTAAGGGACAGGGTAAGCACTCCACAATCACAGAGCTCTGCTGGCCTAAAGACTTCTTGAGAAACTGCCTCTGAGTTTGGGCACTTGAAATATAT
Source organism: Callospermophilus lateralis (assembly GCF_048772815.1). Classification (NCBI taxonomy): domain Eukaryota; kingdom Metazoa; phylum Chordata; class Mammalia; order Rodentia; family Sciuridae; genus Callospermophilus; species Callospermophilus lateralis. The sequence continues at coordinate 1,730,484 of NW_027518101.1, forward strand.
GTTGTTTTCAGGAGCTTTTGCTTCCTTCTAGTGAGACGATCAAAGCTGGGTCAGCATCTATGTGACCTGGAGGACATAAATTGTAATATTCCAATGAACATGAGGGAGCAGTGCTGAATTCTCTCTTTGTAGGTATACTATGGCCACTTGGGGCTAAGTGTGTCCCCGCGTGGATTGTATATTCATTTGTTCCTCTTCCACTCTTCATTGTGTTTCTTGCTGCTGCACTGCGACTTTGGTATTTGCTTCACGAAATACATGGAATTCAACTGGGACACAGTGGTCTAAGTGTCTGCCCGTGTGGACTGTGAAGCCATTTAGTAATCCTCCACTTTTCCTGGTGTTTCTTGCTGCTGCACTGCGAGTTTTGTATTTGCTTCATGAAATACAAGGAGTTCAACTGAGACACAGTGCTGGAGGGAGTTCTATCACATGTGGTGGCTCACACATGAGCATTCATGAAACCAGCCTCTATACCACATAGCTTGCTCCCTTGACCATAGCAACCTGATTCTGTAAATTACCCTATAACCTCTCCATATAACAAGATGTGTTTACTTATAATGGTCTCCTGGCTGCACCATGTCCGTCTCATGACATTTGGAATCCAAAGGCAGATCCACATGGCCCCATCACAGATGTTTTATCACACACCTGCCTACCGCTGCTCTAGGCCCTCTACTCATCAGGCTCCAAATTACTGGCATCTCGGTTCTACACCATTTTCATTAAACCCAATCAATCAAGGCACTGTCTGGTACACTCATGATCAGAAATAGGACATCCAAAGGTTCTGTATGCCACATGTTCATGGGAATTTCAAAAATTTAAACTATTTATCTAGCCATTTATCAAGGATGAAGTTGGAGGCACAGTGGATTTCAATTCATGCAGGAACCATTAAATGGTGAGTATGATCATTTCAATGAAAACTCTGGAGAACTCTCACAGGCAAGGCTTCCCAAAGAGTGTCCAAAAGGTCACCTGAAGCCAGGCTCATTGAGGTCTACAATTGAGATCCATGAGTGTTTTGATCTCAACTATGGCTGCCAAGTCTTTCAGAATAAAATCTTGTGGTATCCTGACTGAGATTCCCAGTGCTCTGTGGAAAGCTACCCTGGGCCTACATCTCAGGTTCCAAGGGCGACTCTCATGCATGGCCTCCTCAAATCCCAACACAACTCATGGCAATACTTCACTAAGCTCAGTTCCAGGACACAGTGTCTAAAAGGAGTCACACCAGAGTTCAGGCCCAGGAGGACCCAGTAATCTCTTCCAGCTACCACACATATGACCACAATTTAAATCAAAACAATCCCACATGGGCCTCATCTTCTTCTACACAGACACGCATCATAACCTCTGGCTGGAAGTTTCCATGAGGGGTGCAGCCCAAGACAGTGTCCAAAATAAGCTCCATTGCCCCTCATTTGCCAAAAGTCAGGGTGGCCTAAACACCCTTCCTTTGAACCAGGAGTGATCAAATAAGCCTGCCTTTAATACTGCTCTGCTTCTCCAATTTGAGGCCTAATGACTGTCAGGTGTAGATTTTCTATGTGATTTGGAGTCATGAGAAAACCCAAGCACCTATGGGCTATCCACTGTAGGGCTTTGAAGAACTCATTTGACCCAAATGATCCCTATTCTCACTTGACGGAAGTCAGGAACTGAAAAGGTCGGGCGAACTTCGGAGGAAAAGACCACCAAGAGACTGTCTCATGCCACAGCAAAGGGTTTATTGGGGGTCCAGCATGCTGAGGCTCAGAGCTCACTTCAGAGGAGCAAAGAACAAAGAGCCCCAAGAACAACTTGAGCAGAGTTTATATACATTCTTTAGAGAGGGCAGGGACTTTACATACATCATAGCCTCCTTTAGAAAATCATCATATACCGCGGGAAAATCAAATAATAACTCTAAAACATGATTAGCACATTCATTGGCGGGAACAGGTTGGGCAGCGGGTGATTGGTCAGCCGTGAGAAGGAGTATACATTTAAACTGATTGGTTGAAGCACTGAGATGTATACGTGCAAATCTGCATGGTTTCTGGGAAGGGGTGGTTAAGTAACGAGGTGGTCAGGGAAGATTTCAACACACATCTAATGGGAAGATCCGGGAATTGTCTTAAGTGCCACAGGAATTTCAGGTCTGAGTGCAGCTTGGAAAATGTACAAAACCTGGTTCTTTACGTTTCAATTTCAATTTCTTTTATTCTTTCATTTCCCACCCCTTTTTCTGACTACTTTTAATCTTAAAAGTAATGAATCAAAATTATTGTGGGGTTTCACATTCTATTCCTACCAGTGCAGCATATTTCTGTCTGATTATCATGAGTTTCACCTGCCTAATCTGAGCCTGGAGAAAGGAAACTATGTGGTTAAGCAAACAAGGTCCCACAGTTAGCAACACCATAAGGATGATCATGGGTCCAGCTAAGTCTGATATTAGTGTAGTTACCAGGGGTACTGGGTTAACCATGACTCAAAGCACCCTTGTTGAATCTCCCATTCTCTCTGGCGCTCTTCAAGGTATTTTCTTAATTTACTCATGAATTATTTTGCAACTCCAATATGGTCAGCATAAAAACAACATTCTTCTCTCAGTGCAACACAGAGGCCCTCTCCCTCATCAAGAGGAGGTCTAATCCTCACCTGTTCTGTAAAACAACTTCGGAGAGAGAGGTTAAGGATTCCTGCAAAGCTGTGATGGAGGTCTCTAACGTCTTCAAGTCTTGATTTATTGCTGTTTCTAATTGGGCCATTTGTTGTTAACCACGCATCATAGAAGCTGTTCCCATACCCACTCCTGCAGCAGCTCCTATCCCCAATAGGATGGCTAGAGTAAGGGACAATGGTTCCCCTTGATATCGGGTTGTGTGTCCCCCTAGTAGACCTTCAAATGATTAGGCATTATGATAGAGTACCCTGGAGAGTATCTGCACCATTACACAATAATTTACAGGGCTGTCAAAGACCTGGGCTGAAATACAAGGAGTTCTGACTGTGTGGAGTTCAGTACCATAAAGGTTCCTTTAATTAGTTCCCAGGGGGAGGAGTCAGATGTACTCTGGACTGGGGAAGTAGGCAAAGACGGAATCCAGGAAGTATTAGATGGTAGAGGGGTTCTGGTAGATCTAGGCATGGAAGGTTTAGGAGGCTTAATTCCTGGCTTGAGGGGATTGGGTCCTATTGCTGTGGGATTTTCTTTCTTTTTAAGCCAGACGGTGAACCAGAGACCAAATTCATCACCTGGGCCATAAATATAGAATCGCATTCCCCACGTATTTCCCATAGGCCAGGTTTTTCTGAGGTAGCCCCTTCCTTTGGAAGTGAAAGTTATATTGAGGGGGTAACATAGAGTATTCTTTCCACAGCGAGTTTTTGACACCACTGGGCTAGCAGCACATTTCTTGGGATCAATCCAGGTGTCATTTCATCCTACCGGAATCATACCTTTCTGGGGAGTTTGGGTTCCACCATGCAGCTTTCGTTTGTTCACAACCCCAAGATCTACAATAAAAGTCACTGGGTCCTCCACAGGTTTGGGCCTGTTTTATGACTTTGGAAATCAGGTGGGCACACATAATAGTCAAGACTGGCTAGTTTACACCTGAGCTGGGGGAGATGACATCCATAATTCATGGGTTAAGGTGGTCTATGTTGCCCTGGTTAGGGTTTGAGTGGGATCTGTGTGGGGTCCTCTATGTCAGGGAGATCCCAGTCAGGGAAGCCTATTGCAAGCTGACAAATGTCCGGGTGGAGAGATGGCCACCAAGTCCATAAGGTGGCTGTTTGTGAAATAGATCACACTACTTGCCCATTAGGATTCATTACTTGCCCTTGTTGCTGAGCACGCTGATGGGGATTAGGGCTGCTGGTGGTCATGGGAAGAATCCATAGCCCTACCCACATGATGGACACGCAACTTGAGATGGATACCAGTCTGTAGAAGTTTCCAGCCAGAGTCTGTACAGGGCTCAGGCATGAGATGGGAGGCATTGATCCAGGAAGTGATCCCATCCACTTTCACCACTGTGGGTGTTATAAGCAGCACCTGGTATGGTCCTTTCCAGTGGAGTTCCAGGGATGACACCTGACGCCATCTCACGTAGACGAAGCCTCCCACTTGATATCAATGTGGGGTTCCCTCGTCTCCAGTCTGATAAGCAGAGGCCAAATGTTTCCACAGGTATCGCTGGGTGCTGGGTTTGTTAAAGGGCTTTAAATCTGTCAAGCAAGGGGGTGTGAAAGGAATCATTAAGTCTCATAGTTGTGATTAGGTCCCCTACTGGAGGAAGGGCACCATTGAGAATTTCATAAGAGGTGAGGTTACACAAAGAGGCGGAGGGGGTATTTCTTTCACAAAACAGTGCATAAGGTTGGAGCATAGTCCAATTTTTTATGCCAGTATCCAAGCTTAATTTTGTTAAGTACTCTTTGATGGTTCTATTCATCCTTTCTACCTGTCCTGAGCTATAGGGTCTATAAGCACAATGTAACTTCCAATTAATCCCCAGGGTCCTGGCAAATCCCTTACTTTCCTGGGGCATGAATGCCGGTCCGTTAGCGGACCCTATTACCTTAGGCAGGCCGAACCTTGGAAAAATGTCTTCTACGATCTTTTTGACTACCATCTGAGCTGTTTCTTTCTTCATGGGGAAGGCTTCGACCCATCCTGAAAAAGCATCTACAAAGACTAGGAGATATTTAAGTTCATACCTTGCTGGCTTAATTTCAGTAAAGTTCAATTCCCAGAATTGTCCTTGTCTGGTTCCTTGTAAGCGCTTCCCTGCAGGAAGCTTGGATGGGTAAGCATTAACTACTTGGCAGACTTGACAAGCTCTAGTCACCTGCTCAGCTATTTCTTTCCTCTGTGAGTCAGTCAATAATAAGTCCTTTCTCCGGTCCTTTAAGAGTGCCTATATCTTCTCTGAGTCTAAGTGGGTGAGCTGGTGTACGTCTTTGACATAAAGGTGGGCTTTTTGAAATTGTAAACTTGGCTCTGTAGGATCCCAGAGTTCTGTATCTGTCTCCTCAGATGATAAGTTGCCTGAATGTTCCGGTGCGGCCAAGTCTCCTGATTGTTGTTCCCCCTGGTGTGGAAAAAGTTAACACAGTCACTCCATTTAGGGCTGCCAATTAAGCTTCCTCATCTGCCCTTCTTTTTCCAACCGCCACGGGTTCGTTTCCCTTCTGGTGCCCTGGGCAGTGCACTATAGCTAGTTCCTTAGGGCCCTGCACTGCTGAGAGAAGTTGGAGGATCTCATCTTTGTTCTTTATTTCTTTCCAGGTGGAGGTTAATAACCCCCTTTGCTGGTAAATAACCCCGTGCACATTTGCAGTGGCAAATGCATAGCGGCTATCAGTGTATATGGTGGCCCTTTTGCCTGTTGCTAGTTCCAATACTTTCGTAAGGGCAATCAGTTCTGCTTTTTGGGCTGATGTCAGTTCTGGGAGACCAGAGGAACAGATGACATTAATTTTGCTAACTACTGCTTCTCCAGCCCACCGCTTACCATCTTGGAGGAAGCTGCTGCCATCCATAAACCATAAAACGTCAGGGCAAGGCAGTGGCTGATCCTTCAAGTCTCGTCGTATACTGGTTTCCTCTGCCAGTATGTGTTGACACTCATGAGAGAAGGGTCTTGATGATTCTTCTGGCAGCAGTGTAGCCGGGTTGAGTGGAGCAGCGGGTCCCAGCGTGATTCTGTCTTTGTCAAGCAAGAGGTTCTGGTAGTGGGTTATTCTAGAGTTTGATAGCCACATCTCTGGAGGCTGACAGATGATGCACTCCAGGGCATGGGGGACTATAATCGTTAGCTTCTGTCCCAACGTTAATTTATCAGCATCTTTTATTAGAAGGGCTGCCGCTGCTATAGCTCTTAAGCAATGGGGCGACCCACTAGCCACTGGGTCCAGTTTATTTGATAAGTATTCTACCGGCCTTTTCCAAGGTCCCAAAGTCTCAGTGAGCACAACCCGTGCTATTCCTTTCTTTTCCTCGATGTAGAGACTGAAGGGTTTTTCTATATCTGGGAGTGCTAAGGCCGGAGCAGATAGCAACACCTTTTTTCTGACATTATCAAAAGCTTGTTGGTGCTCAGGGGTCCATTGGAAGTGGGCATCCCCCTTTATCAGCGGGTATAAAGGGGCAGCCAGAGACGCGAACCCAGGAATCCATAACCTGCAAAAGCCGGCAGTCCCAAGAAACTCCCTGAGTTGTCTCTTATTAGATGGGGGCAGTATCTGCACAAAGGTTCGTTTTGTGGGCTCAGTGAGCCATCCTTTGCCACCCCTAAGAGAATAACCCAGGAAGATTACTTCTTGCTGACAAATTTGGGCCTTTTTGGCAGAAGCCCTATATCCAAGCCGAGCAAGCTTGGAAAATAATGCTTGGGTCCCAGACTCATAGTTCTCTTTGGTGTCGGCTGCCAGTAGCAGACCATCCACATATTGGAGTATGGTGACATCGGGGTGTGCAGTTTTGAAGTCATTGAAGTCCTTGTGGAGGGGTTCATCAAAGAGAGTGGTAGAGTTTTTGAACCCCTGTGGGAGTCTAGTCCAGGTTAGTTGGACAGATGTTCCTTTTTCGGGGTCTATCCACTCAAAAGCAAACAGCAACTGAGTGTCCTTATGTACGGGCAAGCAAAAGTGAGCATCTTTTAAGTCTAGCACAGTGTACCATTCCTGCTCCAGATTCAGAGCGCTAAGCAAATTATATGGATTCGGTACAGTGGGGTGAATGTCCTGCACTCTGTTGTTGATCTCTCTTAGGTATTGAAGCGTCCAGTAGTCCCCAGTTCCTGGCTTTCTTACTGGTAGCAGGGGGATATTCTAGGACAAATGACAGGGCCTTAAGACCCCAAGAGCCAGGTATTTCTGAATATGGGCCCTTATCCCATCCTTAGCTTCTTTGATTAGAGGATATTGTTTAACACTGATTGGAGAGATAGAGGCTTTTAATTCTACTACTATTGGAGGTTGTTATATGGCTAGACCTAACCCAGCAGTTTCTGCCCAGGCATTAGGATAATCTTTTATCCATTTCTGGGGTAGTTTGCCTGTTTGATCAGTCCTAGGAGGCGCGAAGTGTTGATGTTCATCTTCTACGGATGTTGTCAAAGCCATGACTATGGGAGTTTTTACTGAAGGCTTTAGAAACTCCACTTGGGGACCATCAGGGTTAAAGGTTATTCTAGCCCAGAGTTTGGTAAGCAGATCCCAGCCCATCAATGGGGCTGGGCATTCTTGGATTACTTGGAAAGCGTGGTGGACTTTTCCATTTCCTAGGTCCATAGTCCTCTTAGTTGTCCCAGCCCAATATCTACTGCCATTAGTACCTTTAACAGGGGACCATTTATTTGATAGGGGGCCCAGTGGGGTCTTAAAGGTTGATTATACTGCTCCTGTATCCACTTCAAAGTTCACTGGGGTCCCCTCCACTTTAAATGTTACACTGAGCTCAGAGAGGGGATCCGAGCCCCGACTTTCCTAGTCCTCTTCTAGAGTCAGCACGGCGGACTGGCATCTCTGCTTCTTTCGGGGGCACTCTTTGGCCTAGTGTCCTGTTTTCTTTACAGTAGGCACACTGATCTGAGGCCAGGGGCAGCCATTGGCGGGGGCCCAGGTATCCCTTTCTGTCTCCCTGCTTTTTAACTTCTGGCATATTTGGTGCTCTGACCAGAACCTTAGTCAATGCTTTAGTCTGCCTTTTGCTCCTTTCATCCTCCTTTTGTTCCCTTTCCGTCTCTCTCCTCTGTTCCCTTTCCTCCTCAGTTTCTCTCTTATAATATACTTTCTCAGCATCTCTTACTAAATCTCTCAAGGTCTTATCTTGTAATACATCTAGACGTTGTAACTTTCTCTTAATATCTAGGGCAGCCTGCTCGATAAAGGCCATTGCAACAGATGCTTGTTCATCCTCTGCCTGAGGATCAAAAGGAGTATATTTCCTATATGCTTCCATAATTCTCTCCAGAAACATAGAGGGAGACTCATTAGGCCCTTGGATAATCTCTCTTACCTTGGCCAAATTAGTCGGCCCTCTGGCGGCCACTCGGAGACCCGCTATTAGAGTCTGGCGATAAGTGGACAGATGCTACCTACATTTAAAGGTGTTTGGGTGCCAGTTGGATCGGTTCATTGGCCCGTAGGGACGGAGAGGAAGCATCATAGGGGCTTCCGAGTTTTCTATTATCCGTCACCGGCGGGTTCCTTTAGGTGGCCCAGCTTCCTCCAGGGGAGGAGGGGTTGCTGCTGCTGCAGAGAAGTCCCCTGGAGTGCTTGGGTCTGGCCCAATTGCCTCTAGCGGCGGAGAGGCTGAGTCAGCGGCGAGAATATCATCTGGAACGTGTTGGGGGTTGGAGAGCGAGGGTAGAGGATAAGGAGGGGGAGGAGTGTCCAGTCTTGTGACTCAGGGAGAATGGAAGGAAGAGGGGGAGGAGTGGAAGGTTTGAATGATAGGATGCTGGGGGAAGGGGTATATGGCTGTTGATCTGGGTGGCCACGTGGCCCCGGCTGAAAGACAATATCTCTGACTTTTCGGATTAGAGGGAAGTAGAAGGATCCTTCTGGGGGGCCACCTGACTACGAGAATGGGCCATTCTGAAGCACAGAGAATCTGCCAGGTACGGCATTTTACTGAAAAAGAAAGATTCTGGGCCCTTGAGCGGACATCAGTCCAATGATCAAGTGTCAGGGACAGAGAAGTGGAAGTGCTTTGTCCCATAATGAGAGTTACTCAAACAGGGACAGTGAAGACACAAACGCAACACAGACAAAGACAAACAGTAAACGTTTAACATGAGTCCAAGACAAAGATTAGAACTGAGTAACTGCCAAAACCTGATGGGTTAGACAATAAAGACAGCCGGTAAACTCAACATGAGTTCAGAACAATGACCAAAACTGAGTAGCCGGCAAAACCTGATGGGCTGGCGAACCGAATCCTGAAGCAAAATATAAACGAGTTGAGGAAATTAGTATTCCTTGATTTCTCTAGTCCTCTGGAGTGTCCCCCAGGAACGTGGCCTGTAGCTCTGTGACACATCTGTCAGCCACCATCAGAGAGAGCTAATGCTCTTCACTGACAGCCACTTTGCCAATCCATAACCTGAAACCCAAAACCAGAAAGAGGTGCCTTACTTACCCCGAGAGGAGTCCATTGGGGTCTTTTGTCCGCCGCTGCCGGATATCTCACCTGGGGCCTCCAGATGAATAGGTGGGGCGAACGTCAGAGAAAAAGACCACCAAGAGGCTTTCTCATGCAACAGCAAAGGTTTTATTGGGGGTCCAGCATGCTGGGGCTCAGAGCTCACTTTAGAGGAGCAAAGAACAAAGAGCCCTGAGAACAACTTGAGCAGAGTTTATATACATTCCTTAGAGAGGGCAGGGACTTTACATACATCATAGCCTCCTTTAGCAATTCATCATATACCATGGGAAAATCAAATAACAACTCTAAAGCATGATTAGCACTTTCATTTGCGGGAACAATTCGGGCAGCGGGTGATTGGTCAGCCCTAAGAAGGGGTATACATTTAAACTGATTGGTTGAATACCTGAGATGTATACTTGCTGAGCTGCAGGGATTCTGGGAAAGGGTTGTTAAGTAACTAGGTAGTCAGGGAAGATTTCAACACACATCTAATGGGCAGATCCGGGAATTGTCTAAACTGCCACAGGAAAGTGCAGCTTGGAAAGTTTACAAACCTGGTTCTTTACATTTCAATTTCAATTTCAATTTCTTTTATTCTTTCAGAACCTTACAGAGAAAGGCAAGAGACTTAATCCACAATGACTGCTCTTTTGGACATTTTGGTTTTGGATGCACACATGGGATCTTTCTTTCGATCCATCTGGTGCTGATAATCTAAGTCACAGCCTCACACAGGGCCAAGAGGCTAATTAAGACACAACCATTTTCAAAGCAATTACTACTCTGAGGTCAGTTACAGAACTCAGTCTCTGAGGAGAATCACACCAGTGTTCAAGGCTAGGTGCACCCAGTCATCTTTTCCAACCACCACATAAATGACCACAATTAAAACCAAAACAATCCCACATGGCCCTCATCTTCTTCCATAGAGTCACTCATCATAACCTCTGGCTGGAGGATTCCTTGAATGGCGCAGCTCAAGAGAGTGTCCAAAATAAGCTTCCTTGCCCCTCATTTGCCTAAACTCAGGGTGGCCTGGACACCCTTCCTGTGAACTAGGATTGATCACATAGGTCTGCCGCTAATACTGCTCTACTTCTCCAATTAGAGGCCTACTGACTGTCAGGTATAAATTCCTTATGTGATTTGGATTCATGATTAAACCCAAGCACCTCTGAAGAGCTTGGAAGAACTCATTTGACCCAAAAAAACCCTATACTCCCTTGAAGAAGGTCAGAAACCTAACAGAGGAAGGCAAGAGACATCATCCACAATGACTTATGTTTTTGCCATTTTGGTTTTGGATGCACACATTGGATGTTTCTTTAGATCCATCAGGCGCTGAAAATCTAAGCCATAGCCTCTCACAGGGCCAAGAGGCTGATTCAGACACATGGCTTTCCAAAGCAATTAAGCAAAGAGCCACAGGTGATGCCCATTCATTTCCATTTGAAAACTGTTTCCTTCAGGCTTCACAAAGGGGTGGCCTGAGGCAAAGACCTTCCTGACATTCAGGGCAAAAGATCAATAGGTTAGCAAAAGGCCCAAAACAGGGTTTCTCCACTGAGGCTTTTCTGGTCACACTGATATCTGAGTTTTCTGAGATGCTCCAATTCCCTCCAGCTATCCAGAACATAGTCATGTCACAGAGTTTGGAGGTGGTACATATTTTGGACACAAAACCATGAGCCTATTCTGGAGAGTGGCCAAAATTCAGGAAGAAAACAGAAACTTAGTAAGATAGTAGGTGTTGCCCATCGATAAGGCAACCTGCAGTCCATTACTAAAATGGACAGGATGAATGCTGGGAAGCTTTCTACTAGACAGGACACATCCATTGATGCATTCTCTTTTCTAATGTCTACAACCATGGACACAGTGGGAGACACAGACACAGAAACACTTGCCTTGTCAAAGTTCTTTCTAGAAATAGTCCACTCCAAACCAAACACACCGCCTTTCCTACCTATTCTCAGAACATGAGACAAAACCACAAACTCACACACACACTCAAAAAGGCACCTCCTTCCCCCAAGTAAGTCTGTGACTATCCAGAGTGTCCTTTGACTGGTGGGCCATTTTATGTTCCCCCGAAAAGGCCTGTCTTGTCTTAGATCTGGTCTCCTTGTCAAACACTGTGAAGTTGTCAGGAGTCTGTTCTGACCACTACATGCTTTCTCAGGGAAGGCCCGTCTTCAGAACTCTCCTCGCATTTGGCCATCCTCACATCAGTAGGTACCAAAAAAGACAGACTCTGTCCTTGGTAAATCCAAACATGTGAGCCCACTGGGACTGAGACTGGGACTGGCTCTGTGTGCCTGGCTTCCTGGATCCCAAATTCAGAGAGTTCCATCACCAAGGAAGTGAGGTAGGTCACTTATTTCAAGAATTTAATGAGTTCACTGCCTTGGCAACCACTTTGTTATAACAGTTGCTTCCAAGGGTCCCATGAGATGGAGGATACCCTACTTCCTCTGACACTTTCACTAGTTAGAATGGTATATCAACCATATGGAACCAGAAACAGCTCTCCACATTGTCCTGGTTTGGTCCATATTCTCTCCATTAAGAATAGAGAGGCTGATTCAGACACAACCCTTCATCCTGACAAGGTTGTTTGCCATGGAAGATGACTTTTGCTCTCTCAGGTCCTACATAGCTGCCTAATACTTCTCCAGGGATCATTTCTGCTTGGACCATTGAGTTTCTAAGCAGGTGGAAGATCCCCTACATTCCTGTATTGTAAGACAAACTCTGTCCCTGCTCTTCTGTAAAGGTAGATTGAGGGAACAGTGTATGGTTAGGGTTAATAACAGGTTCGATTTTGGTGAGGAGTCATTCTGTTGGATGAATAATGGTATTGGGAACCTGCGATATTTACAAGAATATATAGGTAAAATATAAGTATGGAAACAGAAATCTAGGTATGATTTGAAGCCCAGAAGGACATTGGGACCTTCATTGGGATACTTAGCTTTGAATTATGTTCTGCACAGAGGTCTCAGATAAATCGATATACAATGTTATAGGACCTTGTACCTTGGATGATTGAATGTCGAAGAGAACATCCAGGATAAAAGGGATAGTTGGTAGTATTAGGAAGACAGTTTGTAAGTTTAAAAAGAAGAGTGAGTATAAGTTTTGGACCAAAAATTTTTAGCAATAGGGTTTCGGGTAGAGAGTGAATATGAATGTCAGAACGTGTGAAGAATCAGTCACAATGATGAACTGGGGAAAATATGTAGGAAAGCAGATATCCATAGAGACATTAGGAAATCATGCAAAGTGTAAAGTGAGTGATTGGATTAGACATTTTCAATATGATTGAGTTTCAATATATAATCTTAGGAAAAAACAAATATGTAGTCCCCAAAAAGATTGACAAGTGGGAGCATTAGGCAGCCTGGACATGGATGTTTTTAGTAATCCATGTTCATTTTCCATTTAGACTTTGGTACAATCATAAGTGTGATGTTTGCATTTTCTGACCAGAATATTACTGTGATAAAATGTATATGTGGATCAGGTAACATGAGTATTTCTTCCACCATTTCTTGGAGCCATATTTTGAAGATGTATAAATTAGTATTGTGGGTAAAAATAGATGTACCCTGTGTCTATGAATATAGAGATAATGCATGAATAGAGCGTAGTGTGAATAAATAATATTACTTGTTCCAACTTTAAATAATGGATTAAATTGATATCTAAAAATATTCAGGAAATCTTATATTGATATACATACATTCATTTCAACCAGTAATACATCTAATGGTAATATTAGGGTTGTGGTTTATCCTGAAGTGTGTGTGAGTTTTGCTTCAAACTGATTATGGAAATCAAATATAATATTTTTGGAAAGAAGTCTCATGAAAAGACCAGTCAAGAAACATGGAGGAATACTTGTGTTCTGAAGCAGGAAGTGATTGACATTGAAACAAATGTCTAAAAATTTGTGAACTTGTGGATAAAATATATATCCTACGATGTGCATAAACTGCAGAAATAGTAATGTACCATTGTTGAATAAAAATGAACGTCAAATTATATGTCATGTCCCATAGGAGTCTACTTGCGTTGATATTAAACTGGGTCAGTTACTCTAGAAATATTAGGATTTGTGTGCAGCTTTCACTGAAGTCAGTTTTCAGTACTAGGAAACAAATATATATTTCAAGTTGATGAATAATTCTGAGAATAATCTTGTGAAAAATCGATTATAAATCTAAATACATCAACATGAATAAATTTAGGGAGTATATATAAGACACATATACTTCATATTTTGAAAAATCTGGAGAGTATGTATATATATATATATATATATATATATATATATATATATATATACACAAAACATACACACAGACTATAAAAAGTAGCAATACATATGCTAATCGAAATTCATCATTAAATATATATAATTCACATATGCAAAAATAATTATTTTACTGAACATGGATTTTTGTATAATGTTTTTCTATTAGGAAGCTCACCCATAGGTTGAATTTTCAGTTTCAACAGCGTTTAGGAGGAGGGATCTCTTCTCACAATTTGTATCTTCCAAGTCAGACAACACAAAAAAATTAACCTGTGATACCAGGTAGGATTCTATATGTGCATATAAATATACATGTGCTGAATAGTCTATAGAGAAAGGGAGACAGGAATTCACATATTAGTTAATTTTAAAAACACATGGAGAATTATTTTAACCAAAAATTGACTAGATTTATAACACCTACCCTTTATCATGTAAAAGGCAAGTCCAAATATACACCATGCCTCCACTGAACTGCATGTATTTCTATTTTGTTTTGGTTATTTTTCCTCCATCATATTAGGATTAGTAGTCAGAGTCTAGTAGGGTATGGGTTAGTGTCATGGTTTCAGTATTTTGATTGGAAAATAAGAAAATTAATCCAATGTGTATGCATTTATGTGCCACACAAAAATATTCCCACTCTCATCCAGAACAATGAATTGCCATTACCTTCACCCCAAATAAGACACAATTAGAGGAGAAGAGTTAGAAAATCTGTGAATACATATATGGAATGGAACATAATCAGGAGTTCACAACCTTGGAGGTGGTAGAGGAGTTTCCAAAAGTTAGGGTCAGGGTAAACACTCCACAAACATGGAGCTCTGCTGGCCTAAAAACTTCTTGAGAAACTGTCTCTGAGTTCGGGCACTTGAAATATATGTTGTTGTCAGGAGCTTTAGCTTCATCTGTAGTGAGACCATCAAAGATGGGTCTGCATCTATGTGACCTGGAGAACATGGTTTCTTTTTTTTTAATGAACATAAGGGAGCAGTGCTGAATTCTCTCTTTGTAGGTAAACTGTGGCCACTCGGGTCTAAGTGTCTCCCCATGTGGACTGTGAAGCCATTTGGTCATCCTCCACTTTTTGTGGTGTTTCTTGCTGCTGCACTGGGAGTATGGTATTTACTTAACGAAATACAATGAGTTCAACTTGGACAAAATGCTAGAGTGAGTTCTGTCATGTGTGGTGGGTCAGGTTCTCCAGGAGAATGCAGCAACAAGTCTTCTATCCAACATAGCTTGTCCCCTTGACCATAGCAACCTGTTTCTTAAAATTGACGTTAAACCTCTCCATATAATGAGATGCCTTTACATATAAGGGTCTGCTGGCTACACTATTTCAGTCACAAGCCATTTGGAAGCCAATGGAAGATCCACATGACCCCACCACAGATATTTTATCACACATCTGCACACCACTGCTCTAGGCCCACTACTCAGCAGGCTCCAACTTACTGGCATCTCTGTTCTACACCATTTTCATAAAACCAAGTCAATTAAGCCACTGTCTGGTACACTCATGATCAGAAACAGGACATCCAAAGATTCTCCAGTGCCACCTGGTCATAGGAATTTCAAATATATCATGGTATTTATCTGAGATTAGGAAGATAGACGGTAGGATTAAAAAGAAGGGTGAGTAAAGGATTTGGACATTAAGTTCTGCTTCTCCAATTTGACGCGTATTGTCATGCATGGGCGACTCTCATGCCTGGCCTCCGAAAATCCCAACACAATTCATAGCAATACATCTCTAAGGTCATTTCCAAAACTCCGTTTCTAAGGGGAATCACACCAGAGTTCAAGCCCAGGTGGACCCATTCATCTCTTCCAACCGCCACACAAGTGACCACAATTAAAAACAAAACACTCCCACATGGCCCTCATTTTCTTCCATGTAGACACTCATCATAATCCCTTGCTAGAGGTTTCCATGAGGGACACAGTCCAAGACAGTGTCCAAAATAAACTCCCTTCCCCCTCATTTGCCTAAAGTCAGGGTGGCCTGGGCACCCTTCCTGTGAACCAGGAGTGTTCAAATAGGCCTGCCATTAATGCTGCTCTGCTTCTCGAATTTGAGGCCTACTGACTGTGGGGTTTAGATACTTTATGTGAATTGGAGTCATGAGAAAACCCAAGAATCTCTGGGCTTCCCTCTGCAGGGCTTTGAAGAACCCATTTGAGTGAGTCTAGGAGTTGGACCAAAAGTTCTTTAGCAATAAGGTTTTGGTGAGAGAGTAAATGTAAATGTCAGCACATTTGAAGGGTCATTCCCAATGATGAACTGGAGAAAAGGTATTTGAAAGCAGATATCAATGGAGACATTAGGAAATCAGGCAAAGTACAAAGTGAGTGGTAGGATAAGACATTATTAACAGGGTTGAGTTTGAATATATAATCTTAGGAAGAAACAGATATGTAGTCACCAATAGGAATAATATTTGAGAGCATTAGGGAACCAGGACATGGATGTTGTTAGTAATACATGCTCACATTCAATTTAGGCTTTGGTACAGTCATAAGTGTGACCCTTGCATTTTGTGTCAGGAATATTACTGTGATGAAATGTATATGTATATCAGGTGACTAGAGTATTTTTTCCACCATTTCTGAAAGCAATATTTTAAAGACTTATAAATTAGTATTGGGGATACAAATACATAGACCCTGGGTCTATGAATATAGAGATGATGCCTTAATAGACCATACTGTGAATAAATAATATAACAGGTTTCACTTTTAATATTGGATTGAATTGATATCTGAAAATACATAAGAAATTTTATGTTGATATACAATCATTCATTCCAAACAGTTATACATCTAATGGTAATAATAGAGTTATGGTTTATCATGATGGGTGTGTGAGTTTGCCCCAAAAGTGATTATGGAAATTGAAAACAATGTGTTCAGAAAGAAGTCTCATGAAAAAACCAGTCAAGAAAGCTGGAGGAAAACATGTGTTCTGAAGCAGGAAGTGATTGAAAGTGAAACAAATGCCTATAAATTTGCTAAATTGTGGAAGAAATATATATCGTATGATGTGCATAAAATGAAGAAAACTAATATACCAGTGTTGAATAAAAATGAACGTCAAAATAGACATCATGGAACATAGGAATCTACTTGCACCGATGTTAAACTGGGTAAGTTACTGTAGAAATATTAGCATTTGTATATACCATTCACTGAATTTAGTTTTCAGTACTAGGAAACAGATATGTAGTTCAGGTGGATGAATATTTCTGAGAATAATCTTGTGAAAAGTTGATTAGAAATCCAAATATATGAACATTAATGAATTTAGGAGTGTATAATAAGACACATATATTTTACATTTTGAAAAATCTGGAGAATATATATATATATATATATATATATATATATATATATATATATATATATACACACACACACAAAACCCACACAGAGCAATTAAAAAGTAGCAATATATATGCCAATCAAAATTCATCGTGAAACTTATATGATTCACATATCCAA
The DNA here is from genome assembly GCF_048772815.1 of Callospermophilus lateralis. Lineage (NCBI taxonomy): Eukaryota > Metazoa > Chordata > Mammalia > Rodentia > Sciuridae > Callospermophilus > Callospermophilus lateralis. The sequence continues at coordinate 1,747,469 of NW_027518101.1, forward strand.
AAAATATTTATTTTACTGAACATGGATTTATATATAATGTTGTTCAACTAGGAAGCTCCCCCATAGGTTGAATTTTCTGTTCCACAATTTGTATCTGTCAAGTTGGCCACCTCACAAGTATGTACGTGTGATACCAGGTAGGATTCAATATGTGCATATACAAATACATGTGCTTAATAGGCTACAGAGAAAGGGAGACAGGAATTCACATATTTGTTAACTTTAAAAACACACGGAGAACTACTTCAATTAAAAATTGACTAGATTTATAACTCCAAACCTATATATTGCAAAAGGCAAGCCCAACTATACACCACCCCTCCTCTTAACTGCTTGTATTTCTATTCTGTTTGAGTTATTTTTCTCCATCACATTAGGATTAGTAGTCAGAGTCTAGCAAGCTATGGGTTAGTGTCAGGGAATCAGTATTTCGAATGGAAAATTGGAAAATGAACACAATGTGTATGCAAATATGTGCTACACAAAAATCTTCTTATTCTCTTCCAGAAAAATTTATTGTAATTAACTCCGCCCCAAGTAATACAGAATTAGAGAAGAAGAGTTAGAAAATCTGTGAATACATATCTTGAATGGAATATGCTCAGGAGTTCACAACCTTGGAGGTGTTAGAGGAGTTTCCCAAAGTAAGGGACACAGTAAACATTTCTCAAATGTGGAGCTCTGGTGCCCTAAAGACTTCTTGGGAAACTGCCTATGTGGTTGGGCACTTAAAATATATATTGTTTTCAGGAGCTTTTGATTTCTTTCTAGTGAGACCATCAAAGCTGGGTCTGCATCTATGTGACCTGGAGGACATGGATTCTTATTTTCCAATGTACATGAGGTAGCAGTGCGGAATTCTCTCTTTGTAGGTAAACTGTGGCCATTGTGGGCTAAGTGTCTCCCTGGGGGACTGTGAAGCCATTTGGTCATCCTCCAATTTTCATGGTGTTTCTTGCTGCTGCACTGGGACTTTGGTATTTGCTTCACGATATACAAGGAGTTCAAATGGGACACAGTGGTGGAGGGAGTTCTGTCTTGTGCGGTGGGTCAGGGTTCTCAGGAGAATGCACCATGCAGGCTTCTATCCCTCATAGCTTGCCCCCTTGTCCATAGAAACCTGGTTCTGAACATTGCCCTGAAACCTCTCCATATAACAATATGCCATTTCATTGAACATTCTGCTGGCTGCACCATGTCAGTCACAAGCAATTTGGAAGCTAATGGCAGATTGACATGGCCTCACAAAGATGTTTTATCATACAACTTCCCACCTCTGCTCTAGGCCCACCACTCAGTAGGCTCCAACTTACTGGTATCTCTGTTCTACACCATTTTTATGAATCCCAGTCAATCAAGGCACTGCCTGATAGATTCATGAATGATGTAGGACATCCAAATGTTCCCAGTGCGACCAGGTCATGGGAAATTCAAAAATTTCATGGTATTTATCTAGGCATTTTTCAAGGATGAAGTTGGAGGCACTGTGGGTTTTAATTCATTCGGGAACCATTAAATGGTGAGGATGCTCATTTCAATGAACGCTATCGAGAACTCTCACAGGCAAGACTTTCCAAAGAGTGGCCAAAAGGTCACATGAAGCCAGGCTCATTGAGGTCTACAATGTGAGGTCCATGTTTGTTTTGATTCTCAACTATGGCTGACATGCCTTTAAGAATAAAATCATGTGATATCCTGGCTGAGATTCCCACTGCTCTGTGGAAAGGTACCCTGGGCCTATATCTCAGTTTCCATGGGCGACTCTCATGCGTGTCCTCCTAAAATCCCAACACAAGTCATGGCAATACTTCTCTGAGGTCAGTTTCAGAACTCACTCTCTAAGGGGAATCACGCCACTGTTCAAGCCCAGGTGGACCCAGTCACCTCTTCCAACCGCCACACAAATGAAAACAATTGAAACCAAAAAAAATCCCACATGGCCCTCATTTTATTTCATATAGACACTGAACATAACCTCTTGCTAGAGGTTTCCATGAGGAGCACAGTACAAGACAGTATCCAAAATAAGCTCCCTTGCCCCTCGTTTGCCTAAAGTTTGAGTGGCCTGGACACCCTTCCTGTGAAACAGGAGTGATCCAATAGGCCTGCATTTAATACTGCTCCACTTCTCCAATTTGAGGCCTACTGACTGTGGGATTTAGATTATTTATGTGTATTGGAGTCATGATAAAACCCAAGCACCAATGGGCTAGCCTCTGCAGGGCTTTAAAGAACTCATTAGACCCAAAGGATCCTTATTCTCACTTGATGGAGGTCAGGAAACTTACAGAGAAAGACAAGAGAATTCACCCACAATGACTGCTCTTTTGGCCATTTTGGTGTTGGATGCATACATGGGATCTTTCTTTACATCCATCAGGTGCTGACAATCTAAGCCACAGCCTCACACTGGGCCAAGAGCCAGATTCAGACACATCCCTTTCCAAAGCAATTAAGCAAAGAGACACAGGTGATGCCCATTCATTTCCATTTGAAAACGGTTTTCTTCAGGCTTCACAAAGGGTTGGCCTGAAGCAAAGTCCTTCCTGACTCAGGGGAAAAGAACAATTGTTAAGCAAAAGGCCCAACCACGGTTTCTCCACTGAGATGTTAGTAGTCACACTGATATCTGAGTTTTCTGAGATGCTCGCCATTCCCTTCAGCTATCCAGTATATGGCCATGTGACAGAGCTTGGTGGTGGTACATATCTTGGACACAAAACCATGAGCCTATTCTGGAGAGTGGCCAGAATTCAGGAAGAAAACTGGAACTTAGGAAGATAGCAGGTGTTACCCATTGATTATGCAAGCCCTGGTCCATTCATTAATTGGGCAGGATGAATGCTCGGAAGCTTTCTAATAGACAGGACACATCCATTGATGCTTTCTTTTTTTCTAATGTCTACAACCACGGACACAGTGAGATACACAGACATAGAAACACACGCCCTGTGAAACGACTTAGTAGAAACATTTCACTCCAAACCACAAAACCGTCTTTCCTACCTATTCTCAGAACATGAGACAAAACCACAAACCCACACCAACACCCAAAAAGGCACCTGCTTCCCTCAAGTAGGTCTGTGACTATCCAGAGTGTCCTCTGACTTCTGGACCATACTATGTTCTCCCAAAATGGCCTGTCCTTTATCAGATCTGGTCTCCTTGGTCAACTCTGTGAAGTTGTCAGGAGCTAGTGGTGAGCCACTACCTGCTTTCTCAGGAATGGCCCCTCTTCAGAGCTTTTCTGGTATTTGGCCATTCTCACATCAGTAGGTACCAAGAAAGATTGACTCTGTCCTTGGTAAATCCAAACAAGTGAGCCCACAGGGACTGTGACTGAGACTGGCTTGGATGCCTGGCTTCCTGGATCCCATGTTCAGAGAGGAAGTGAGGTGAGGTCACTTCCTTCAGGAACTGAATGAGTTCACTGGCTTGGCAACCACTTTGTCCTAACAGTTGCTTCCAAGGGTCACATGAGATGGTGGCTGCCCCAACTTCCTGTGACACTTTCACAAGTTAGATTGGTATATCAACCATAGGAACCTGGGAACAGCTCTCCACAGAGGCCTGGTTTGGTCCATCTTCTCTACATTAGGACGAGAGAGGCTGATTTGGACACAACCCTTCATCCTGGCCAGGTTGTTTGTCATGTAAGATGACTTTTACTCTCCCAGGTCCTTCATAGCTGCCTACGTCTTCTCCAGAGGACATTTCTGCATGGACCTTTGAGGTTCTCAGCAGGTGGAAGATCCACTACATTCCTGTATTGTAAGACTAACTCTGTCCCTCCTCTCTGTAATGTTAGATTGAGGGGAAAGTGTACGGTTAGTGTTAATAACATTTTCGATTTGGGTTAGGAATCATTCTGCTGGATGAATAATGGTATTGGGAACCTGTGATATGTATGAGAATATATAGGTGAAATACATGTATGAAAACAGAAATCTAGGTAAGTTTTGAAGCCCAGAAGAGAATTGGGCCCTTGATTGGGATACTTAGCTTTGAATTAGGTTCTGCACAGATGTGTCAGATTAATCAATATTCAATGGCCTAGGACCTTGTACCTTGGATGATTGAATGTAGAAGAGAACATCCAGTCAAAAAGGGATAGTCGGTAGTGAAAGGTTAATAAAATAGGTACTTGTCACTTCCTGTTTCTCTGTATGCTTAACAAAACACTTTTGAAATCTTGAGAACTCTTTGCTAATCTTGTTCCCAGAATGTGCTCTCCCCAACTGCCAAACTGCAGAATGTACTCCCTCACCCGTGTGCACGCACACTGCCCACTCACCCGGACCCATCAATAAACTTTCCTCCCTGCCCTCTCCAAGAAAATTATATAAACTCTGCTTAAGGTGTTCTCAGGGCTCTCATCTCTTTTCAATTGAGCTCTGAGCCCCAGCATGCTGGACCCCCAATAAACCCTTTGCTGTTGCATGTGACAATCTCTTTGTGGTCTCTTCCTCCAAGGCTTGCCCGACCTTTTCATATGGAGGTTCCACTGAAATCCAGCAGCGGTGAATGTGAGACCCCATGTGTAGTGGCTTTCACTATTTGTGTATCTTTCATTATGGGACAGAGCACTTCAATGCCTCTGTCCCTGACCATTGATCACTGGCCCAAAGTCCACATAAGGGCTCAGAATCTTTTTTATTTAGTAAAACACTGGACCTGGAAGACGCTCTGTGCCTCAGAATGACCCACCTTTCGAGTCGGATGGCCTCTAGAAGGATCTTTCTACTTCCCACTAATTTAAAAAGTTAGAGATATTGTCTTTTAGCCAGGGCCACATAGCCATCTGGATCATTCCGCCATATATCTTAACTTTGCAGGACCTCTGCAAATCTCCTCCTCCATGGGTGAAGCCTTTCCTTACCGCTGCCCCTGCTCCTACTCCTTCCCCCATGATCTCTCAAACCCTCTGCTCTTCTTCCTTCTCCACCCTCTGTTCTCCCTGAGTCACAAGATTTGAGTCTACTGGATTCTCCTCCCCCTCCTTATCCCCTGCCCTCTTCCCCCAATCCCCAACACCCTCTAAGTGATTCCCCTGCTGCTGACTCAGCCTCTCTGCAATTGGAGGAGCACAGCACCCTCCAGATAGCTCCCCAGTGGCACACACAGCCCTTCCTTCCCTTGAGGAAGCTGGCCCGGCTATAGGAACTCACCAGCAGTGAATAGTTGAAAACACTGGAACTCCCATGATGCTCCCCCTCCATCCCTATGGGCCAAAGATTGACGACGGCCATGGGGGAAAAAATGCAAGCCTACCAGTTTTGGCCATTCTCCTCTTCAGACGTACATAATTGGAAATATAACAATCCCCCTTTTTCTGAGCACCCCACCTGGCACACAGGTCTGGTTGAGTCATTGATGTTTTCACACTAGCCTACTTGAGATGACTGCCAAAAACTCATAGGGACTGTCTTCATGACAGGGGATCAAAATAGAATACTCCTGGAAGCTGGAAAAAAATATCCTCTGACCAGATGCGTGACTGACACAACTTCCCAAGATAATCAAAGCCAGCTTTCCTTTGAACCAACCCAACTGTGGCCCCCAAATCTTTGAAGGTAGGGAGCATCTGTTCACTTATCACCGGGCTCTAATAGTGGGTTTCCGTGCGGCCGCTAGGCGACCAACTAATTAGGCCAAGGTAAGAGAGATTATTCAAGGGCCTGAAGAACCTCTCTCTATGTTTCTAGAGAGAATTATGGAGGCATATAGAAGATATACTCCTTTCAATCCTCAGGCAGAGGATCAAAAGTCATCTGTCACAATGGCCTTTATTGGGCAAGCTGCCCTGGATATTAAAAGAAAGTTAAAATGCTTAGATGGATTACAAGATATGACTTTGAGAGATTTAGTCAGAGAAGCTGAGAAGGTATACTTTAAGAGAGAAACTGAGGAAGAGAAGGGAACAAAGGGAGGATAAAAGAAACAAAAGACAGACTAAGGCGCTGACTAAGGTCCTGGTCACAACAACAAATAGGCCAGAAATTAAGAAACAGGGAGACAGGAAGGGATACCTGGGCCCACGCCAGAGGCCACTCCTTGCCTCAGATCACTGTGCCTACTGTAAAAAAAATGACACTGGGCCAAAGAGTTCCCTAGAAAGAGACAGCCACTCCTGCCAGCCATTCTGACTCTTGAGGATGACTCCAAAAGTCGGGGCTAACATCCCCTCCCGGAGCTCAGGGTAACTTTTGAAGTGTAGGGGACCCCAGTAAACTTTGAAGTGGATACAGGGGCAATATACTCAGCCCTTAAGGCCCCATTGGGCCATCTATCAAATAAAAGGTCTCTAGTTCAAGGGGCAAATGGCAGTAAGTATCGGGCTTGGACAACTAAGAGGACCATGGACCTGGGAAAAGGAAAATCCATCAATCCTTCCTAGTAATCACAGAATGCCTGGCCCCATTGATGGGCAGAGATCTGCTCACCAAACTCTGGGCCAAAATAACTTTTAACCCTGAAGGCAACCAAGTGGGATTTCTAAATCCTTCAGTAAAAACTCCTATAGTCATGGCTCTAACTATGTCAGTAGAAAATGTACATCAACTCACTCAACTTTGTTCAAAGAAACTGCAGGCATTCCTGAAGGATCAAGAACAGAGTTTTCCACTGACCAAATCACAGCAAAAGGACTGAATGGGTAACAAAAGCCTGTCGGGTCCATCAATTGGTTTATGCTTACCCTTCCAAGCTTCCTGGAGGAAAGCACCTAGGAGGAAAAAGACCAGGACAATTCTGGGAAGTGAACTTTACTGAAATTAAGCATGAAAGGTATGGACTTAAATATCTCCTAGTCTTTGTAGATACATTTTCAGGATGGATTAAAGCCTTCCCAACAAAAAAAAAAAAGAAAGAAAGAAAGAAAGAAAGAAAGAAAGAAAGAAAGAAAGAAAGAAAGAAAGAAAGAAAGAAACAGCACAAATGGTGGTCAAGAAGATCCTGGAAGATTTTTTTCCAAGATACGACCTGCCTAAGGTAACAGAGTCTGATAATGGACCTGCATTCATGACCCAGGTACGTTAGGGGTTAGCCAGTACCCTGGGGATTACATTGTGCTTATAGACCACAGAGTGCAGGACAGGTAGAATGAATGAATAGAACCATTAAAGAGACCTTAATGAAATTAAGCTTAGAGACCAACATAAAAGATTGGACAATGCTTCTGCCTTATGCAATGTTTCATGCAAGAAATTCTCTCTCTGTTTCTTTGTGTAACCTCACCCACTATGAAATTCCCTATGGGGCCCCTATTCCAGTAAGGGACCTAACCCCAACTCTAAGACCTAACGATCCCTTCCACACCACCATGCTTGACAGACTTACAGCTGTTGAAAGAACTCAGTGATACCTGTGAAAACAGCTGGCCACTGCCTACCAACCTGGAGATGAGGGGACTCCACATCAATATCAAGTAGGAGACTTTGTCTATGTAAGACAACATCAGGTGTCATCCCTGGAACCCCACTGGAAAGGACCATACCAGGTTCTACTTATAACACCTACAGTGGTAAAGGTAGACAGAATCACTTCCTGGATCCTGGCCTCTCATCTCAAGCCTGCACCCTGTCCAGACTCTGCCTGGAAACTGGAAGAGACTGGTAACCCTTTCAAATTGTGTATTCGCCAGGTGGATGAAGCTATAGAGTCTCTCCTTGACCACCAGTAGTTCTAACCCTCATCAGCCCTTTCAGCAGCGATGGCTGATCACAAATCCTACTGGAGAAGAAGTATAATCTATCTCACATATAGCCCACTTTGGGACCTGGTGGCCATTTCTCCACCCAGACATTTGTTAGCTGGCTATAGGTCTTTCCTATTAGGATATCCCTGATGAAGAGGATACCACTAAAATTCCATTAAATACCTTTTGTACCATAAATAATGGAAACAAACATTATGGATGTCGGGACAGGTAAGCCAGGTGCAGGTTGGCTAGCCTAGATTACTATGTTTGCCCGGCAGACAATCAAAGCCACAAACAGCAACAGCTGTGTGGAGGAAAAGCCAATTTCTTCTGTAAGTCATGGGGATGTGAGCATACAGGGGCTTCCTGATGGAACCCGAACTCCTCATCAAATTCTGTACACAGCATTGGCCATATGACCAATTAGATAACCAAAACCCATGGCCCCCAGAGGGGTCTCTAGATCCTCAAATACTGTGTGACCTTTTTAACTTCTGCAAGTGCTCAAAAGGGTAAAAGGAGATTCCCCTATGTGGAGGCCTTTTCCCTCCTTCGCTCACATCCTGAACTATGCTTCTCCAATAGATCCTCACCCTCAGCCTTCTTCTCCAGACTATCTGCTGTCACTCCAAACTCACCAACCTGATTTCTTCCCTTCAATTACTAGATCAAAAACCCAAACCAACACCGGTTCTCAGACCATTGCCCCCTGGCTGAGAAGCAGGTACTGAGGTACCCCTCCACCGACTCACTCCTCTCTTCTCTTGTCACTGCCCGCACTGGGTCCCACCAGGTCCTCTTTCCAGCTAACCCATAGCTCAAACCAGCTGAGGAGAGCCCTCAGACCCTTATCCAAATGTAATGAAAATGGCCTTTAAAGTTGCTCTTTCATCACTGAAAACAGGTTACTAAAAATTTAAAGTCCCTCACAGGCTTTGTGGATACTCACTCCCTTCTTCCCCTCTGCTCTACCTGTTCTACTGCTCAAGTTTTGTTGCTAGGAATATCCCAAACCCCTTTCCCATTATTCTTTTACATCTCTCCTTTCTCATTCTCAGATCCATGAAGCTGCTCTAAGCCCCGACTTCTCTGTCTCCCCCCTCTGTACCAGGCCCACAGAAAAGTTTTCACTGACCTTCTCCAGGAGTCTTCACCATGGCTGACTTTAGGACTTTCAGCAAAAAGTCCCTATAAACGATTTCAGTGTAGATAACCTTCCTCTTTTAATGTTGCCCTGTTCCACTTGGCCACTGGCTAAAAATAATCAGCACTCCTAAGCTAGACACCCCCTTACTAGTTTTTCACAAAATATGTGAACAATTCCTCTGGCCTTGAACTGGGGCTTCACAGAGATGGCAACATTTCTAAGATAAAGAAGTTACCATCTGGGCTCCATGGTAACAGCTGGCAGGGGGAAAAAAAGAAAGGGAAGTAAAAGCTCTCCCCCACCCAGTTGTCCTTGAAAAGTTAACTTGCCCAGAACAGAGAAAAAAAAAAACAGAAACAAAAACAGCTTTTTGTGAACTTCTGCAGAGTGTGATCTTCTGAGCCACTTCTCTTACATGTTGGGTACAAAATTCTGAAACTACCTAAACTTGGAATTCAGAAGATTAATTGATTACAACCGAAGCAATGCCCTCTGAATCTGGGTGCAACCAAATAGGACTGTTTCACTGTCTTTGGTGTATCTTAGGTGCCTTGCCTTGTCCGTCCCTACAACAGTATAATTCTATATACTAAAACATTGTTGATGTTTTCATGAAATGAAAAACGGATGTGATTAATTGTGTAATGGTGCATATGTTACCCAGAATGCTCTATCATGACGCAGGTTCATTTGAAGATCGAATAGGTGGGACATACAACCCGGTTTCACTGGGAACATATGTCCCTCACTTTAGCCATCCTATAAAGAATAGGAGTTGCCACAAGGGTGGGCACAGGAACCACTGCCCTGGTCCATGGGACACAACAAATGACCCAGTTAGAAGCAGAAATAGACCAAAACTTAAATATATTAGAAACCTCCATAACAGTTTTGCAGGAATCTTTAACCTCTCTCTCTGAAGTTCTTTTACAGAACAGTTGAGGGTTGGACCTCCTCTTCATGAGTGAAAGGGACCTTTGTGCTGCATTGAGGGAAGAATGTTGTGTGAAGTTGTCAGAAGCCAGTGGTGAGCTACTACCTGCTTTATCAGGAAAGGCCCCTCTTCTTAGCTTTCCTGTCTTTTGGCCATCCTCACATCAGTAGGTACCAAGAAAGACAGACTCTGTCCTTGGTAAATCCAAAAAAAGTGAGACCACTGGGACTGGGACTGGGACTGGTTGTGCTTGCCTGGCTTTCTGAATCCCACGTTTAGAGAGTTCCATCACCCAGGACGTTATGTGAGGTAACCTCAATCAGGAAGTGAATGAAGTCACTGCCTTGGCAACCACTTTGTCCTAAGAGTTGCTTCCATGGGTCCCATGAGATGGAGGGTGCCCCTACTTCCTGTGACATTTTCACACGTTGGAATGGTATATCAACCATAGGCACCCGAGAACAGCTCTCCACACAGGCCTGGTTTGGTCAATCTTCTCTACATTAAGATGAAAGAGGCTGATAAAGACACATCCCTTCATTCTGACCAGGTTGTTTACCATGGAAGTTGAGTTTTCCTCCCTCAGGTCCTTCATAGCTGCCTACAACTTCTCCAGAAATCATTTCTGCATGGTCCTTTGAGGATCTCAGCAGGTTGAAGATCCCCTACATTCCTGTAGTGTAAGACCAACTTTTTCCCTGCTATTCTGTAAAGTTACATTGAGGGAACAGTGTATGGTTAGGGTAATAACAGGTTTTATTTGGGATAGGAATCATTCTGCTGGATGAATAATGGTATTGGGAACCTGTGATATTTACAAGAATATATAGGTGAAATATAAGTATAAAAACAGAAATCTAGGTAAGATTTGAAGCCCAGAAGAGCATTGGGCCCTTGATTGGGATACTTAGCTTTTAAATATCATCTAAACAGATGTCTCAGATAAATCGATATACAATGGCATAGGACCTTGAAAATTGGATGATTGAATGTAGAAGAAAACATCCACTCATATAGGCATAGTTGGTAGGATTAGGAAGATAGTCAGTAGGTTTAGGAAGAAAAGTGAGTATAGGATTTGTACAAAAAGTTCTTTAGCAATAGGGTTTGCGGTAGAGAGTGAATGTAAATGTCACCACATGTGAAGAGTCAGACACAATGATGAACTGGGGAAAATATATGGGGAAGCAGATATCAATGGAGATATTAAGAAATCAGGCAAAGTATAAATTGAGTGATAGGATTAGACATTTTCAACAGGGTAGAGGTTGAGTATAAAATCTTAGAAAGAATCAAATATTTAGTCACCAATAGGATTGACATTTGAGAGAATTAGGCAATCTGGACATGGATATTGTTAGTAATCCATGCACACTTTCCATTTAGGCTTTGGCACAGTCATAAGTGTGAACTTTGCATTTTGTTTCCAGAATATTACTGTGATAAAGTGCATATGTAGATCAGGTGACATGAGTATTTCTTCCACCATTTCTGTGGGCAATATTTTGAAGGTGTATAAATTAGTATAGGGTGTACAAATAGGTGTTCCCTGTGTCTAGGAATATAGATAAAATGAATGAATAGACCATACTGTGAATAAATAATATTACTGGTTCCAACTTTAAATATTGGATTGAATTGATATTTACAAATTTACAGGAAATCTTATATTGAGATACATACATTCATTACAACCATTTATACATCTAATGGTAATATTAGGTTTATGGTTTATCATGAAGAGTGTGTGAGTTTTGCTTTAAAAGTGATTATTGAAATCTAAAATAAAATGAAGTATCATGAAAAGACCAGTCAAAAACCATAGAGGAATACTTGTGTACTGAAGCAAGAAGTGATTAAAAGTGAAACAAAAGCCTATCAATTTGCAAAATTGTGAATGAAATATATATCCTATGATGTGCATAAACTGAAGAAATAGTCATGTAACAGTGTTGAATAAAAATGAAGGTCAAAATACACATCATGTCCCATAGGAATCTACTTGCATTGATGTTAAAGTGGGTCAGTTACTGTAGAAAAATTAGGACTTCTATGCACCATTCACTGAATTTTGATTTCAGTACTAGGATACAATATGTATTTAAGGTGGATGAATATTTCTGAAAATAACTTTGTGAACATTTGGTTATAAATCCACATTCATGAATATGAATGCATTTAGGGATTGTATAATAAGACACATATATTTTACATTCTGAAAAATCTGGAGAGTGTGTGTGTGTATGTATATATATATATATATATATATATATATATATATATATATATAAAGAGAGAGAGAGAGAGAGAGAGAGAGAGAGAGAGAGAGAGAGAGAGAGAAGCATTAAAAGGTAGCAATATATATGCCAATCGAAATTCATCATGAAATATATAACATCCACAGATCCAAAACTATTCATTTTACTGAACATGGATTTATGTATTATATTGTTCAACTAGGAAGCTCACCCATAGTTTTAATTTTCAATTCCAACAACGTTTAGGAGGAGTGACCTCTTCTAAAAATTTGTATCTGCCAAGTCAGCCATCTAACAAAAATGTACATGTGATACCAGGTAGGATTCTATATGTACATTCAAAAATACATGTGCTGAATAGGCTACAGATAAAGGGAGATAGGAATTCACATATTTGTTAACTATAAAACACATGGAGAACTATTTCAATTTAAAATTGACTAGATTTATAACACCTACCCTTTATCATGCAAAAGGTAAATCCAACTATACACCATGCCTCTCTAAACTGCTTGTATTTCTATTCTGTTTGGGTTCTTTTTCTCCATCACTTTAGGATTGCTGCAATCTGGCTGGGCACAATTCAGGAGCCACTTGTCAAAAGAAACTAAAATTACTTTTAGAACCACACATGACTAAAAATTAGCTCCTTGGGAAAAACCCTCAGAGCCCAACTGCCACTACTGGCTTCCCACAAGCTCTCAACCTCCACACTCCTTCTCTTGAGGTCGATTGGCTGGGTCGTGTGGGCAGAGCCCAAAAAGTCCCACAATGAGCAGCTCCGTTGTCTGAAAGGGTGGGGGAAACAGCCCAATGGCATTACCACAGAGGAGCCAATCAGCTAGATATTGCTGGGGCTGCTGTGAGCCAATCATCAGCTTGCAGTCTGAAAGGGTGGGGAAACTGCTCAATGAGCATCTACAATGAGCATCACCGCAGAGGAGCCAATTAGTTTGATGTTGCTGGGGCCGCTGTTAGCCAATCATCAGCTGGCAGTCTGAAAGTTTGTTTGGCCCCTTGGGCTGTGCCTCTCAACACCTCCCCCTCTCTGTTTAAACAACAAGCATGTGGCTTAGGGACCATGCCTGCCTTAGGTTGTCCAATAGTACATATGGTTCTTACCCATTATCGAATGAGCTGACCTCAAGGTATCAGCCTCCAGTCTTAGATTGGTACCATTGCAATTGGATCTTACCCGTCACTAGCTACAGGTCCAGTATACAGTCACACCTGTGGAGAGGTCTTTGTACCAGCGGGGGGTGAGCTTCTTTGTCTCACCTCTGTTGGCCCCCAAATTTTAGCTGAACGACCATGACAGCAGAAGGGAGGAAGATACACCAAGCCAATTGACGGCTCCTTTTGGAAAAATTGTACCACCGATGACATCATCAGCAAAAATACCCCAACACTACCACAAGTCAATTCACCAACATATTGTTCACAATGCATGCAGGTGAGTTCACAATGCATACAGGTGATACATAGTCCAGGCAAGTTCTGCAAGCAGTTCAGTGATGGCTATTGAAGAAGCTGTAGATAGGTTTTATCTTTGTCTTTACAGGCACTGGGATGAAGATAGGAATTTTGGCAATAATGGCCAAAGAAAAATTATGTAACATTCCAGAAGGTACTAAAAGAAAACAATTTTCTTAACAATTTACATTGTCTTGAAGAGAATTATTAAATATAATGAAAAGAAAAGGTGAAAGTAAACAAACAGACCTGTTAACCTCCTTTTTTGTACACATTTTAAAACAATCCTCAACAGGTGTTTACCCAATTTAAATTAAAACATTTACATCAAGTGTATAAAAATATATTTGGATCCATTTTTTCATAAGCGCTCATCATATATGATATATGGACATACGTACATTCAAACATATAACAAAAAACACAAGTGTGCACACGTAATATAATACATACAACACATAACATAAGAGTAAAGGCCTTATAACATTTTACAGGTGAAATCTCCATTGCAATGTCTAAAAACTCTATAGTCCAAAAATAGAACTGATCAGCAAAACATTAACCTAGGTTTGTATGAGCTCAAAAAACAAAATAGAACTTCATGACATGGGAAAGGGTAATAATAAAATAGATATTGAAAAAAGCATCCTGGATTTGTCACAGATGTAAGAATAGCCAAACTGGAGTTCTGGATATCAGCTGTTATGGATTTGAGCCAAATCATATTCTTTTAATCTGTAGAAATCGCTTTAGTTAGTCTCTCTGGAATCCAAATCGGCTGCTGTTCTCCCTGTGGAAACACACAAACAGACCTCCAACTCCAGACAATTACTGGGTCAGGACATTTCCATTGTCCTGTTAGAATATCCTTCCAAAGTACCTTGGGCTTATGTACATTTTTTATACACATATGCCTTTCCACAGGACTAAGCCCTGATGAATCCAAATTTCCAAAGTTTAGAGGAAAAAGGGTTATTTTAAGTTTATCTTTGGGGAATATATACCCCTTCCCAATTCCTTTTTTTTTTGTTTAATTAGTACGTTTTAATAGTTTGATGAGCTCATTTAACTATGCCTTGTCCCTGCGGATTGTATGGGATTCCTGTTATATGAGTAATGCAAAATGATGAGCAAAATTCTTTAAAAGAGGTAAAAGTATAACCAGGGGCAACATCTGTTTTTAACTGTTTTGGAATGCCCACAGTGGCAAAATTTTGTAAGCAATGAGCTATAACATCTTTAGTTTTTTTTCTCCGGCATGAAGGGAGTCCATCAAAAATTCAGAAGAAGTATCAACTGTAACATGCAAATATTTTAATTTTCCAAATTCGGGCAAGTTTGTGACGTCCATCTGCCAAATATGGTTAGGTATCAATCCTCTAGGATTGACTCCAAGATTAACTTGTGGTAAAATGGTCACACAATTTTGACATTGTTTTATTATTTGTCTAGCTTGTTCCTTAGTTATTTTAAAGGGCTTATGTATAGTATTAGCATTGACATGGAATTTTTTATGAAAATTTGTAGCTTCTTCTACTGTAGAGAAAATATGTATGTCATGCGTAGTTTTATCTGCTAAATCATTACCCAAACTAAGGGCTCCAGGTAATCCTGTATATGTCCTGATATGCCCTATAAAGGACGGATCTTTTCTGTCCCAGATTAGACTTTGTATAGTGGAAAGAAAAGAGAAAACAGGAGAGGAAGGGGAAATTTGTTTCTTCCTAAGATTATATATTCAAACTCAACCCTGTTGAAAATGCATAATCATATCACTCACTTTATACTTTGCCTGATTTCATAATGTCTCTAAAGATATGTGGTTTCCTGCATATTTTCACCAGTTCACCATTGTGACTGACCCTTCACATGAACTTATGTTCACTTTCACTCTCTAACCACAACCCTAATGCTCCAGAACTTTTGTTCCAAATCCTATACTCACTCTTCTTCCTAAACCAACTCTGTACCTAATTCTACCTACTATCCGTTTTTGACTGGATGTTCTCTTCAACATTCAATCATCCAAGCTACAAGGTCCTATGCCATTGTATATCTATTTATCTGAGACATCTGTACACAATGTAAATCAAAGTTAAGTATCCCAATCAAGGGCCCAATGCCCTTCTGGGCTTCAAAATTACCTAGATTTCGGTTTTCATTCATATATTTAACCTCTATATTTTTATAAATATCTCAGGTTCCCAATACCATTATTCATCCCACAGGATTATTCCTAACTCAAATCAAACATTTTATTAGCCCTAAGAATACACTGTTCTATCAACCTAAATTTAAAGAAAAGCAGGGACAGAGTTGGTCTTACAATACAGGAATGTAGGGGATCTTCCACCTGCTGAGAACCTCCAAAGTCCATGCAGAAATGAATCCTGGAGAAGATATAGTCAGCTATGAAGGATCTGCGAGAGCAAAAGTCATCTTCCATGGCAATCACCCTGGTCAGGATGAAGGGATGTGTCTGAATCAGCCTCTCTCTTCTTAATGTAGAGGAGATTGACCAAACCAGGCCTGTGTGGATAGCTATTCCTGGGTTCCTAAGGTTGACATACCATTCTAACTTGTGAAAGTTTCAAAGGAAGTAGGGGAAGCCTCCATCTAATGGGACACTTGGAAGCAACTATTAGGACAAAATGGTTTACAAGGCAGTGAATTTATTCAGTTACTGAAGGGAGTGACCTCACCTCACTTTCTTGGTGATGGATCTCTCTGAACTTGGGATACTGGAAACCAGGCACATAGAGCCAGTCCCAGTCCCAGTCCCAATGGGCTCACTTGTTTGGATTTACCAAGGACAGAGTCAGTCTTTCTTTGTACCTACTGATGTTAGGATGGCAAAATCAAGGAGAGCTCTGAAGAAGGGCCTTTCCTGAGAAAGCAGGTAGTGGCTAAACACTAGCTTCTGACAACTTAACAGAGTTGGTCAAGGAGAACAGACCTGAGACAGGACAGGACTTTTCAGGGGAAAATTGTATGGCCCACCAGTCAGAGGACACTCCCTAGAGTCACAGACCTACTTGGGGGAAGGAGGTGCCAATATGGGTGTGGTTTTGGGTTTATGATTTTGTCTCATGTTCTGAGAATAGGTAGGAAAGGTGGTTTGTTTTTTGGGGTTGAACTGTTTCTAGTAAGACGTTTGACAAGGCGAGTGTTTCTATGTCTGTGTATCCCACTATGCCGTGGTTGTAGACATTAGAAAAGAGAATGCATCAATGGATTTGTCCTGTCTTGTAGAAAGCTTCCCAGCATTCATCCTGCCCAATTAATGAATGGATTTCAGCTTTCCTTAAGGATGGGCAACACCAACGATCTTAGTAATTTCCAATTTTCTTTCTGAATTCTGGCCAATCTCCAGAATAGGCTCATGGTTTTGTGTCCAAGATATGTACCACCTCCAAGCTCTGTGACATGGCCATGTACTGGATAGATGAAGGGAATGGCGAGCATCTCAGAAAACGCAGATATCAGTGTGACCAGTAAACTCTCAGTGGAGAAACCCTTCTTTGAGCCTTTTGCTTAAATAATGTTCTGTTGCCTTGAATGTCAAGAAGTTCTTTGTTTCGGACCACCCCTTTGTGAAGCCTGAAGAAAACAGTTTTCAGATGGACATGAATGGGCATAACCTGTGGCTCTTTGCTTAATTGCTTTGGAAATGGATGTGTCTGAATCCAACTCTATGCCCTGTGTGAGGCTGTGTCTTAGATTCTCTGCAACTGATAGATCTAAAGAAAGATCCCATGTGTGCATCCAAAACCAAAATGGCCAAAAGAGCAGTCATTGTGGGTGAAGTTTCTCTCCGTCTTCTGTTAGGTTCTTGACGTCCATCAAGTGAGAATTGGGATCCTTTGGGTCAAATGAGTTTTTCAAAGCACTGCAGATGTGGTTGGGTTTTCTTATGACTGAAATTCACATAAAGAATCTACACCTGACAGTCAGTAGGCCTCAAATTGCAGAAGAAGATCAGTATTAATGGCAGGTGTATTTGATCAATCCTGGTTCACTGGAAGGGTTTCCAGGCCCCCCTGACTTTAGGCAAATTAGCGGCAAGGGAGCATGTTTTGGACACTGTCTTGGGCTATGCCCCTCATGGAAACGTCCAGCCAGAGGTTATGATGAGTGTCTATATGGAAGAAGATGAGGGCCATTGGGGAGTGTTTTGGTTTTAATTGTGGTCATTTGTGTGGCATTTGGAAGAGATGACTGGGTCCACCTGGGCTTGAACTCTGGTGTGATTCCCCTTAGAGACTGAGTTCTGGAACTGAGCTCAGAGAAGTATTGCCATTAATTGTGTTGGGATTTTATGAGACCACGCATAAGAGTCGCCCTTTAAACTGAGATCTAGCATTGAAGTGCTCTGTCCCATAATGAAAGATCCACAAACAGTGAAAGCAACGACACATGAAACAGACAAGACAAGACAATAAAGACAGGCAATGGACGTCCAACACTGAGATCAGGACTGAGTAGCCGGCAATAACCAATGGGCTGGCAATACCGAATCCAAAACAAAATATCACTGAGTCGAGGAATCTATTATAACTAAATTTCCCAAGTCCTCTGGGGCGTCCTCCAGGAACGTGGCCTGTGGCTCTGTGACACGTCTGTCAGCCACTGTCGGAGAGAGCTCACACTCTTCATCAATAGCCATTTTTCCAAGTCCTAACCTGAAACCTGAAACCAGGAATAGGAGACTTACTTACCCCAAGAGTAGCCCGTTGGGGTCTCTCATCCGCCGCTGCCAGATATCAGTGGGAACTTCATGTGTAAAGGTCGGGCGTGCATTGGAGGAAGAGACCACCAAGAAACTGACTCATGAAACAGCAAAGGGTTTATTGGAGTTCCAGCATGCTGGGGCTCAGAGCTCACTTGAATACAGCAGAGAGCCCTGAGAAGAGCTTGAGCAGAGCTTATATACTTTCCTTGCCGAGGGCAAGGAGGGAAGTTTATTGATGGGTCAGTGGGAGTGGGCAGTTTGCATGCAACCAGGTGAGAGAGTAAATTCTGCAGTTTGAAAACTGGGGACAGCACATTCTGGGAACAAGATTAGCAAACAGTTCTCAAGATTTCAACAGTGTTTTGTTAAGCATAGAGAAAAACAGGAAGTGACAAGTACCTATTTAATTAACCATTCAATAACAACTATACCTTTTTAAATGGATGTTCTCATCTACATTCAATCTTCCAAGGTACAGGGTCCTATGACATTGTATATCAATTTACCTGAGACATCTGTGCAGAACGTAATTCAACGCTAAGTATCCCAATTAAGGGCCCAATGCCATTCTGGGATTCAAATCTTACTTAGATTTCTGTTTTCCTACATATATTTCAACTATATATTCTTATACATATCGCAGCTTCTCAATAGAATTATTCATAAACAGAATGATTCCTAACCCAAATCAAACATGTTATTAACCCTAACCCTACAGTGTTCCCTCAATCTAACTTTAAAGAAGAGCACGGACAGAGTTGGTCTTATAATACAGGAATGTAGGGGATCTTTCACCTGCTGAGAACCTCAAAGGTCCATGGAGAAATAAGCCATGGAGAAGATGTAGGCAGCTATGAAGGACCTGAGAGAGCAAAAGTCATCTTCCATGGCAAACAACCTGGTCAGGATGAAGGGATGTCTCTGAATCTGCCACTCACACCCTGTGAACTGCGCCACTTCACAGGTGAATAACGAGTTAGAACGACAAAAAATTATCTTGTTAGGATCTTACAGAAAAATGGGTGTGCACCGAAACCTAGAAGAATGATTTCCACCAATGAGGTCCGGTAATTGAGTCTCAAACACGAGCCAAATGTGCGACCGGAGATCCGGGCTGACAAATCTGTGTGGCCTGCCCCGTGGCTAGAGACAGCAGGGCACCACCTAGAAGCGACCAGCCGGCAGGGAGAAACGTTGCTGCAGATTCTGTGGAATCCTGCTGGCTGACCTCCAACTGAGCCCCGGGCTGAGTTTGGGATTTCAAACGGGGAAGGAAGTGCTACAGTTCTATCCCCCCACAATAAAAACTCCACCAAGGAAACCAACGGTCACCATCTTGGAGAGCAGAAGTAACCACCGCCACTCTCCAACAGATTGCAACAATAAAACAGGTTTGTGTTACTCAGCTCATCTCCCATACAGCAGGGAATTCACATAAAATCTCTCTTAGGCTTTCCATTGGAGAGATTATCAGAGAGAGCCTGCATAAAGACGTCGGGAAAACTAGAGGCACCTGACCTTCAACTTCCCCTCCCATCAGCGGCGAAAAAGAAACCTGTCTAGCCAGAGCTGGGAGAGGGGCAAGAGGAAAAAATCAAAACAATAGAGTGCCGGGATTCCCCATAGACACCATCCACACCCAAGAAACGGCAGGCCCAGAGGACAGTATGAGCTGCCGAGAGGCATCACTCAGGGGAAATCTGGTCTAGCACGAGAAACCAGGACTAGCAGGAGATAACAGGGGACTAGAGGCCAGGCCCGTGTGACTGGGCGGCTGGAGAACGCCCGCCCACTGGTCACAAACAGCCCGCTGCTGGTGCGACTGGGTGGCTGGTGCCCGCCTGCCTACCAGCGACCAATCGCCCGCTGGCTGCACGTGCAACTGGGTGGCTAGTGATCTCCCACCCACCAGTGACAGCCCACCCGCTGACTGTGTGACTGGACAGCTGGAGACCGCCCGCCCGCCGGCGACCGGGAGTTGAAAACAAACAGAGACAGATAAGTCCCAGCCCACTCCCATTTGAACACCCTGGCAAGGAGCCTGGGGCCCGCCATAGCAGACAGGTGACATCACTGGAGCTCGGCCATCGCAATTCCTTCCAAGCAGAATTCACTTTAGCAGGCATAGTCTACCAACACAAAGGAGAGACAACAGATATATTAAACCAAAACAAATCTATAGAATAGAGCAGAAAAACAGCAATCAAATAGAGATGGAAAACAACGTGAACATCATGAAAAAACAAAGGAAAAAAATGTGTACAAACAATGCAGGACAACTTAATTCTACAGGAGGACCTAGAATCATCAGAAACAGGGATAGGGAAAAAAATTCAAGGCTTACCTAACTCAGATGGAAAGGGATATTAGAGAATACATGAATCAACAAGTCCTAGCAATAAAAGTATATTTTGAAAATGAATTAAACAAATTCAAATCGCAAAGAACAAGCTTTACCAGGAGATAGAGATCTTAAAAAAAATCAAACAGTAATCCTAGAAATGCAGGAAACTATTAATTAAAACTCAAACGAGAATATTACAAATAGACTAGATCAAATAGAAGTCAGAACATCAGATAATGACGACAACGTTTATCAACTTGAAAAGACTATAGTCAACACAGAAAAGATGCTTAAGTCCCAAGAGCAGTCTATTCAAAAGATATGGGATGTCATAAAAAAAAACAAATTTCACAGTCATCGGGATAGAAGAAGCCATAGAGATTCAAACCGAAAGAATGGACAACATATTAAATGAAATAATTCTAGAAAACTTCCCAGAGATGAAAGATGGAATGGATTGCCAAATCCTTGAAGCCTACAGGACCCCAAACATTCAAAACCATAATAGACCAACTCCAAGACATATAATTATGAAGATAGCCAACATACAGAACAAGGAGAGAATATTAAAAGCTACGAGAGAAAGGAGGCAGATTACATTCAGGGGTAAACCAATTAGATTAACGACTGATTTTTCATCACAAACTTTGAAAGTGAGAAGATCCTGGAACAATGTATTTCAAACACTGAAAAATAATGAATTCCAACAAAGAATACTGTATCCAGCAAAATTAAGCTTCAGATTTGACAATAAAATTAAAGTCTTTCACAATGAATAAAAACTAAAAGAATTCACACCCATAACACCAGCACTGCAAAGGATTTTGGGCAAAATACTACAAGAAGAAGAATTGAAAAATAGTGCCCCAAACTAACAGTGGGAGGTATCTCAGTAAAGGGGGAGGAAAATAACCAAAAAGTAAAAACTAGCCAAACTAAAATAAATAAATAAATTAACATGAATGGATGTACAAATCATATTTCAATTGTAACCTTAAATGTTAATGGCCTAAACTCACCATTCAAGAGACATAGGGTAGTAACCTGGATCAAAAAAAACAAATCCAACAATATGCTGCTTTCAGGAGACTCATATGATAGGTAAAGACATACACAGGCTGAAAGTAAAAGGTTGGGAAAAATCATACCACTCACAGGGCACACGGAAGCAAGCAGGAGTGGCCAAACTCATATCAAATACAATCAACTTCAAACCTACGTTAATCAAAAGGGATAAAGAAGGACACTATATAACGTTAAAAGGAACCATCCACCAACATAACATAACAATTACCAATTTGTATGCAGCAAACAAATGAGCTGCCACACTCATAAAACAAACTCTTCTCAAGTTCAAGAGTCAAATAGACTACAACATAATAATTATAGGTGACGTCAACAGACCGCTCTCACCATTAGACACATCCTCTAGACAAAAACTGAATAAAGAAACTATAGAACTCAACAGCACAATCAATAACCTAGACTTAACCGACATATATAGAATATATCAACCATCATCAAGTGGATACACCTTCTTATCAGCAGCAGATGGATCCTACTCAAAGATAGACCATATATTAGGTCATAGAACAACTCTTAGTAAATATAAAGGCGTGGAGATAATACCATGCACCATATCAGATCATAATGAAATGAAACTGGAAATCAATGATAAAAGAAGGAAGGAAAAATCCTACATCACATGGAAAATGAACAATATTCTACTGAATGATCAATGGGTTACAGAAGACATTAAGGAGGAGACAAAAAAATTCTTAGAGACAAATGACCATACAGACACAACCTACTGTAATCTATGGGACACAATGAAAGCAGTTTTAAGAGGAAAATTCATTTCTTAAAGTTCTTTCCTCAAAAAAAGAAAAAAACAACAACAAATAAATGAACTCACACTACACCTCAAAAACCTAGAAAAGGAAGAGCAAAACAACAGCAAATGTAGTAGACGACATTAAAATAAGAGCAGAAATCAACGAAATTGAAACAAAAAATCATTGAAAAAATTGATAAACTAAAAGTTGGTTCTTTGAAAAAATAAATAAGATTGACAGGCCCTTAGCCATGATAACGAAGAGAAGAAGAGAGAGAACTCAAATTATTAACATAGGGGGTGAAAAATGCAATACCACAACAGACACTACAGAAATATAGAAGATAATTAGAAAGTATTTTGAAACCCTATATTCCAATAAAATAGAAGATAGTGAAGATATCAATAAATTTCTTAAGTCATACGATCTGCCCAGATTGAGTCAGGAAGACACACACAATTTAAACAGACCAATGACAAAGGAAGAAATAGAAGAAGCCATCAAAAGATAACCAACGAAAAAAAGCCCTGGACCGGATGGGTAAACAGCGGAGTTCTACAAAACCTTCAAGGAAGAATTAATACTGATTCTTTTCAAGCTCTTTCAAGAAATAGAAAAAGAAGGAGCTCTTTCAAATTCATTCTATGAGGCCAAAATCACCCTGATCTTGAAATCAGACTAAGACACTTCAAAGAAACAAAACTACAGACCAATATCTCTAATGAACTTGGATACAAAAATTCTCAATAAAATCCTGATGAATCGAATACAAAAGCATATCAAAAAAAATTGTGCACCATGATCAAGTAGGATTCACCCCTGGGATGCAAGGCTGGTTCAATATACGGAAATCAATAAATACTATTCACCACATCAATAGACTTAAAGACAAGAACCATATGATCATCTCGATAGATGCAGAAAAAAACATTTGACAAAGTACAGCATCCCTTTATGTTCAAAACACTAGAAAAACTAGGGATAACAGGAACTTACCTCAACATTGTAAAAGCTATATATGCTAAACCTCAGGCTAGCATCATCCTAAATGGAGAAAAACTGAAGGGATTGCCTCTAAAATCTGGAACAAGACAGGGATGCCCTCTATCACCACTTCTATTCAATTTAGTTCTTGAAATTCTAGCCAGAGCAATTAGACAATAGAAATTAAAGGCATAAAAATAGGAAAACAAGAACTTAAATTATCACTATTTGTGGATGACATGATAATATATATAACAGACCCAAAAGGGTCTACAAAGAAACTGCTAGAGATAATAAATGAATTAAGCAAAGTGGCAGGATATAAAATCAACACGCATAAATCAAAGGCATTTATGTATATCAGGAGCAAAACTTCTGAAATGGAAAGGAGGAAAACCACTCCATTCACAATATCCTCAAAGAAAATAAGATACTTGGAAATCAACCTAACAAAAGAGGTGAAAGATTTATATAATGAAAACTACAGAATCCTAAAGAGAGAGATAGAAGAAGATCTTAGAAGATGGAAAAATGTACCCTGTTCATGGATAGGCAGAACTAACATCATCAAAATGGTGATATTACCCAAAGTTCTCTACAGGTTAAAATGGATGCCAATCAAAATCCCAACGGCATTTCTTGCAGAAATGATAAAGCAATCATGAAATTCATATGGAAAAACAAAAGACCCAGAATAGCAAAAGCAATTCTAAGCAGGAATTTGAATCTGGAGGTATAGCGATACGAGAGTTCAAACTGTACTACAAAGCAATAGTTATAAAAGCAGCGTGGTACTGGTACCAAAACAGGCAGGTGGATCAGTGGTAGAGAATAGAGGACACAGAAATCAATCCACAAAATTACAACATTCTTATATATGATAAAGAGGCTAAAAGCATATTGGGAGATGGATAGCATCTTCAACAAATGGTGCTGGGAAAATTGGAAATCCATATGCACCAAAATGAAACTGAATCCATTTCTCTCGCCATGCACAAAAGTTAACTCAAAATGGATCAAGGAGCTAGTGATGAAATCAGAGACACTGCATGTGATAGAAGAAAAAGATGGCTATGATCTACATACTGTGGGGTCGGGCTCCAAATTCATTAATAGGACACCCATAGCCCAAGAGTTAATAACAACAATAAACAAATGGGACTTACTTAAACTAAAAAGTTTTTTCTCTGCAAGAGAAACAATAAGAGAGGTAAATAGAGAGTCTACATCCTGGGAACAATTTTTTACCCCTCACACTTCAGATAGAGCTCTAATATCCAGAATATACAAAGAACTCAAAAAATTAAACAATAAGATAACAAATAACCCAATCAACAAATGGGCCAAGGACCTGAACAGACACTTCAGAGAGGAGGACATACAATCAATCAACAAGTACATAAAAAAATGCTCACCATCTGTATCAGTCAGAGAAATGCAAATCAAAACCACCCTAAGATACCATCTCACTCCAGTAAGATTAGCAGCCATTATGAAGTCAAACAACAATAAGTGTTGGCGAGGATGTGGAGAAAAGGGTACACTTGTACACTACTGGTGGTACTGAAAATTGATAAGGCCAATTTGTAAAGCAGTATGGAGATTTCTTGGAAAGCTGGGAATGAATGCACCATTTGACCCAGCTATCACCCTTCTCGGACTAGAGGGTTTTAACAGAGCGTACTATAGGGATACTGCCACATCAATGATCATAGCGCCACAATTCACAATAGCTAGACTGTGGAACCAACCTAGATGTCTTTCAATAGATGAATGGTTAAAAAACTGTGGCATCTATACACAATGGAGTATTACTCAGCACTAAAAAATGGCAAAATCATAGACTTTGCAAGGAAATGGATGGCATTAGAGCAGATTATGCTAAGCTAAGCTAACCAATCCTTAAAAAAATGCCAAATGTCTTCTTTGATATAAAGAGAGCACCTAAGAACAGAACAGGGAGGAAGAGCATGAGAAAAAGATTAACATTAAACAAAGACGAGTGGAGGGATAGAAAGGGGGAGAGAAGGGAAAGCATATGGAAATGGTAGGAGACCCTCAATGTTACACAAAATTACATATAAGAGGTTGTGAGGGGAAATGGGGGGAAAACAATGGAGAGAATTGAACAACAGCAGATGAGGTAGAGAGGAAAGATGGGAGGGGAGGGGAGGGGGGATAGTAGGGCATAGAAAAGGTAGCAGAACACAACATCACTATTATGCCATTATGTACAAATGTGAATGTGTAACCAATGTGCTTCTACAATTCGTATTTGGGGAAAAAATGGGAGTTCATAACCCAATTGAGTCAAATGTATGAAAGATAATATATCATGAGTTTTGTAATGTTTCGAACAATCAATAAAAATAAATAAATAAATAAAGGTTTAAAATTGAGTGGCAAGAAATCAGCTAAAAAAGTGTTGAGATGCATTCATTTTGCTAAGCAGAAACTTTGTTTTGTGTCGTTGTATCTATCACAAATTTATTTTACCAGAAAACTGGCTTTTGAAAATACACTTAATTGAGATTAAAGGATAATCCACCTACCTTCATGAAAAATTCATAGCATTTCCTATATTTTTCATATTTCAATTTTTGGTAAATATTTTGTCATGGACCAGGTCTAGTCTTAGGCTATTCTTTCAGAATATTGCCTCATCTGATAAGTTGGTACAATGTGTTGGATTGTTCTTTTCATCTTTTATTTAATAGTTTCTAGCTGATAATGTGTATTTTTCATTATCTTTATTTGGACATACATACCCAATGATATCTTTGCATTTTATGTTTTACTGGGAAGAGACTCATCAAAAGCTCTGTATTATATGTATCAACAATCAAACATTTAGAGCATGCAATTATTCTTAATTTTGCATGAAAATATCTTTGTACCATTTACTTATAAAAATTTAGAACTATTAATTATGTCCCTACTGTAATAAGTAACTAATTACCAGAAAAATTAAACAATTCACTTTATATCAATTATGAATATGAAAAGTACTAAAATAAGTATTTGGCAATTAATACATAATTGATAGAAATTGAAATCATAAGAAAGCCATTTAAAATGTCAGTGCATATGGTCCTTAAATAATAGGTTGTTCAAAAAAATTTCTCTAATTCATAAGATATAATATGCCATATTACAGCGTAACGTGATAAAAAACATTAAATTATCAATATTGATAATAAAGAATGATACCTTTTTTCTTAAATATGTTTATTTGATTTTCATTGTAAGATGTTAATTCTGGAAGACTTCAGAATTAAGAAAGTCTTGGTGTATATTATTTCTAACAGGCTAATCAAAGTACTTTTAAATATATATGTATATATATATATACATTCATAATATATGTAATGCATATGCATGAATATAGACACATATGTATAATGAATGTATTGTAATATATCTATCAGGTGATTATAATTATTAAATTTTTTTAAAAAAAATAGTGACTATAAAAAACAGTCTCAAATTTAAATTTCATAGCATACAACTGTTTGTAATGCCATGAGAGAAAAATAGATATGGAGGAAAAACGAAAAAGGAAGAGAGAGAAGGGGAAAAATGAGGAAGAAAGTGAGTAAAGAAGAGGGAGAGGCGTGTTCGATGTTAAGACAAAAGTGGAGCGGCTGGGTTTGTGATTCAGTGTTAACATGTTTGCCTAGTATGTGTGAGGAACTGGGTTCTATTCTCAGCACCACATACAAATAAACAAAATGAAGATCCATCAACAACTTAAAAAATAAAAAATAAAAAACTAGAAATATTACTAAAATCCCAAGCATTTATGAATGTTAAATAATAAAATATATGTTACATAGCCTTATGTAATTTCTAGACTCCCCAAAAAAGTCATTAAATGTTAGATTATTAGTGCTATAACTAAAAATCCATTGCTCTTTCCTCTTCATTCTGTGGCATTCTAGTGCTAAAATAAATTGTAGTATAACACCAAAAAAAAAAAAATCCGAATATTTCTACAGTAACTGACCCAGTTTAACATCAATGCAAGTAGATTCCTATGGGACATGATATGTACTTTGAAGTTTATTTTTATTCAACACTGGTACATTTCTATTTCTTGAGTTTATGCACATTATAGGATATATATTTCATCCACACGTTCACAAATTTATAGGCATTTATTTCACTTTCAATCACTTCCTGCTTCAGAAAACATGTATTCCTCCGTTTCTGACTGGTCTTTTCTTGAAACTTCTTTCCAAACACATTATTTTCGATTTCCATTATCACATTTGAAGCAAAACTCACACACCCCTCATAATAAACCATAACCCTAATATTACCATTAGATGTACAACTGGTTGGAATGAATGATTGTATATCAATATAAGATTTCTTACTTAGTTTCAGATATCAATTCAATCCATTATTTAAAGTGGAACCAGTTATATTATTTACTCACAATGTCATATTTTCATGCATTATCTCTATATTCATAGACACAGGGTACACCTCTTTGTATCCCCAACACTAATTTATACGTCTTCAAAATATTGCTCCCAGAAATGTTGGAAGAAATACCCATGTCACCTGATCTACATATGCATTTTATCACTGAAATATTCTTTACACAAAAAGCAAAGGTCTCACTTATGATTGTATCAAAGCTAAATGAAAAGTGAACATGGATTACTAAAAACATCCATGTCCAGGTTGCCTAATGCTCTCAAATGAAAATCCTATTGGTAACTACAAATTAGTTTCTTCCAAAGATTATATATTCAAACTCAACCCTGTTGAAAATGTCTAATCCTCTCACTCACTTTATACTTTGCCTGTTTTTGTAATGTCTCTATTGGTATCTGCTTTTCCACAGTTCATCATTGTGACTAAATCTTCACATGTTCTGAAACTTACAGTCACACTCTAATCGAAATCCTATTGCTAAAGAAATTTTGGTCCAAATCCTATATTCACTCTTCTTCTTAAAACCTACCTACTATCTTCCTAATCCTACCGACTATCACTTTTTGACTGGAGGTTCTCTTCTACATTCAATCATCCTGTTACAAGGTCTTATGCCATTGTATATCGATTTCTCTGAGACATTTTTGCAGAATGTAATTCAACGATAGGTATCCCAATCAAGGGCCCAATGATTTCTGGGCTTCAAATCTTACTTAGATTTCTGTTTATGTACATATATTTCACGTCTGTATTCTAATAAATATCACAGGTTCCAATAACATTATTCATCCAGCAGAATGGTTCCTAACCGAAAATGAAAATGTTATTAACCCTAACCATACACTGTTCCCTCAATCTAACTTTACAGAAGAGCAGTGACAGTGTTGGTCTTACAATACAGGAATGCATGGGATCTTCCACCTGCTGAGAACCTCAAAGGTACATGCAGAAATGATCCCTGGAGAAGATGTAGGCAGCGATGAAGGACCTGAGAGAGCAAAAGTCATCTCAATGGCAAACAACCTGGTAGAATTAAGGAATGTGTCTGAATCAGCCTCATTCTTCTTAATACAGAGAAGATAGACCAAACCATGCCTGTGTGGAGAGCTGTTCCCTGGTCCCTATGTTTGATATACGATTCGAACTTGTGAAAGTGTCACAGGATGTAGGGGCATCCTCCATCTCATGGGAACCTTGGAGGCCAATGTTAGGACAACGTGGTTTCCAAGGCAGTGACCTCATTCAATTCCTCAAGGAAGTGACTTCACCTCACTTCCTTGGTGATGGAAGTCTCTGAACTTGGGATCCAGGAAGCCAGGCACCCAGAGCCATAACCCGTCCAAGTCCCAGTGGTCTAACTTGTTTGGATTTACGAAGGACAGAGTCAATATTTCTTGGTACCTACTGATTTGAGGATGGCCAAATGCCAGGAAACCTCTGAAGAGGGTCCTATCCTGATAAAGCAGGTAGTGGATCACCGCTGGCTCCTGACTACTTCACAGAGTTGGCAAAGTAGAGCAGATCTGAGACAGGACAGGCCATTTTCAGAGAACATAGTATGGCCCACCAGTCAGAGGACACTCCGGATATGACAGACCTACTTGGGGGAAGGAGGTGCCTTTGCGGGTCTGGGTGTGGGTTTGTGGTTTTGTCTCATGTTCTGAGAATACGAAAGAATGGCGGTTTGATTGGATTGTAGTGAACAGTTTCTAGTAAGTCGTTTGACAAGGCGAGTCTTTCTATGTCTGTGTATCCCACTGTGTCCGTGGTTGTCGACATTAGAAAAGAGAATGCATCAGTTGATGTGTTCTGTCTAGTAGAAAACTTCGCAGCATTCATCCTGCCCAATTGATGAATGGACTGCGGCTTGCCTCATGGATGGGCAACACCTACTATCTGCCTAAGTTCCTGTTTTCTTCCTGAATTCTGGCCACTCTCCCGAATAGGCACATAGTTTTGTGTTTAAGATATGTACCACCTCAAGCTCTGTTAAATGGCCATGTACTGGACAGCTGAAGGGAATGGGAGAATCTCAGAAAACTCAGATATCAGTGTGACCAGGAAAGTCTCAGTGGAGAAACCCTGCTATGGGCCATTCTCTTACTATGTATCTGTTTCCCTGAATGTCAGGAAGTTCTTTGCCTCAGGCCACCCTCATGTGAAGCCTGAAAAAAAGAGTTTTCAAATGAAAATGAATGGGCATCACCTGTGGCTCTTTGCTTAATTTCTTTGCAAAGGGATGTGTCTGAATCACCCTTTGGCCCTGTGTGCGGTTGTGGCTTAGATTCTCAGCCCCTGATGGATCTAAAGAAAGATCCGATGTGTGCATCCAAAACCAAAATTTCAAAAAGATCAGTTATGATGGATGAAGTCTCTTGCCTTTCTTTGTTAGGTTCCTGAACTACATCAAGTGAGAATAGGGATCCTTTGGTTCAAATAAATTTTTGAAAGCCCTGAAGAAGTGCTTGGGTTTTCTTATGACTCCAATTCACATAAAGAATCTATACCTGACAGTCAGTAGGCCTCAAATTGGAGAAGCAGATCAGAATTAACTGCGGTCTTATTTTATCACTCCTGGTTCACATGCAGGGTGTCCAGGCCACCATGACTTTAGGCAAATGAGCGGCAAGGGAGCTTATTTTGGACACTAACCCATACCCTACTAGACTCTGACTAGTAATCCTAACATGATGGAGAATAATAACCCCAACATAATAGAAATACAAGAAGTTTTGAGGATTCATGTTGTATAGTTGTACTTGCCTTTTGCATTATATAGGGTAGGAGTTATAAATTTAGTCAATTTTTAATTGAAACAGTTCTCCATGTGTTTTTAAAGTTCACAACCATGTGAATTCCTCTCTCCCTTTCTCTGTAGCCTATTCAGAACATGTATTTTTATATGCACATTTAGAATCCTACCTGGTATCACATGTACATTCTTGAGAGGTTGCTGACTTAGCAGATACAAATTGTCAGAAGAGATCACTCCTCTGAATGCTGTTGGAAGTGAAAATTCAAACTATGGGTGACTTCCTAGTTGAACAACATTATACATAAATCCACGTTTAGTAAAATTAATATTTTTGGATCTGTGGATTATATATATTTCATTATATATATATATATATATATATATATATATATATATATATATATTGCTACATTTTAATGTCTGTTTGAGTGTGTGTGTGTGTGTGTGTGTATGTGTATAGATAGATAGATAGATAGATAGATATACACTCTCCAGATTTTTGAAAATATGAAACATATGTGTCTTATTATATACTCCCTAAATTCATTCATGTACATGTATGTGGATTTATAATCAACTTTTCACAAGATTATTTTCAAAAATATTCATCCACCTGAAATACATATTTGTTTCCTAGTACTAAAAACAAACTTCAGTGAATGGTGCATACAAATCCAAATATTTCTACAGTAACTGTCCCAGTTTAACATCAATGCTTGTAGATTCCTATGGGACATGATGTGTATTTTGACGTTCATTTTTTAACAAAACTGGTACATTATTATTTCTTCAGTTTATGCACATCATAGGATATATATTTCATTAACAAGTTCACAAATTTATAGGCATTTGTTTCACTTTCAATAACTTCCTTATTCAAAACTCTTGTATTCCTCCAGGTTTCTTGTCTGGTCTGTTCATGAGACTTCTTTCCAAACTCATTATTTCTGAAATCCATAATCACCTTTGAAACAAAATTCACACACTCTTTATGATAATCCATAAGCCTAATATTAAAATAAGATGGATACCTGGTTGGATTGAATGATTGCATATCAATATAAGATTTCCTGTATATTTTCAGATATCAATTCAATCCATTATTTAAATTTAGAACTTGTTACATTGTTTAATCAAAGTTTTGTCTATTCATGCATTATCTCTATATTCCTAGACACAGGGTACACCCATTTGTAACCCCAGTACTAATTTATATATCTTCAAAATATTGCTCCCAGAAACGGTGGAATAAATACTTATGTCATCTGATCTACATATACATTTTATCACAGTAATTTTCTGGACACAAAAAGCAAAGTTCACACTTATGATTTTACCAAAGCCTTAATGGAAAGTGAGTATGCATTACTAAAAACATCCATGTCCAGGTTGCCTAACGCTCTCAAATGTGAATCCTGTTGGTCACTACATATTTGTTTCTTCCTAAGATTATATATTTTACCTCAAGCCTGTTGAAAATGTCAAATCCTATCAATCACTTTATCATTTGCCTGATTTACTAATGTCTCTATTAATATCTGCTTTCCTACATATTTTCCACAGTTTATCATTGTGACTGACTCTTCACATGTGCTCACATTTTCATTCACTCTCTACCCGAAACCCTATTGCTAAAGAACTTTTGGTTTAAATCCTATACTCTCTCTGCTTTCTAAACCTACTGACTATCTTTCAAATAATACCGAGTATCCCTTTTTGACTAGAAGTTCTCTTCGACATTCCATCATTAAAGGTACAAGGTCCTATGCCATTGTACATCGATTTATCTGAGACATCTCTGCAGAACATAATTCAAAGCTAAGTATCCCAATCAAGGGCCCAATACCCTTCTGGGCTTCAAATCTTACCTAGATTTCTGTTTTCATTCTAATATTTCACTTTTACATTCTTGTAAACATTACAGGTTCCCAATACAATTATTCATCCTGCAGAATGATTCTTAACCCAAATCGAACCTTTTATTAACCCTAACCATACACTCTTCCCTCAATCTAAGTTTACAGAAGAGCAGGGACAGAATTATTTTTACAATACAGGAATGTAGGTCATCTTAAACCTGCTGAGAACCTCAAAGGTCCATGCAGAAATGATACCTGGAGAAGATGTAGGCAGCTATGAAGGAGTTGAGAGAGCAAAAGTCACCTTGCATGGCAAACCACCTGGTCAGGATGAAGGGTCGTGTCTGAATCAGTCTCTCTATTCTAAATGTAGAGAAGGTGGACCAAACCAGGCCTTTGTTGAGAGATGTTCCCGGGTGCCTATGGTTGATATACCATTCTAACTTGCGAAAGTGTCACAGGAAGTAGGGGCAGCCTCTATCTCATGGGACCCTTGGAAGCAACTGTTAGGACAAAGTGGTTGCCAAGGGAGTGACCTCATTCAGTTCTTGAAGGAAGTGTCCTACCTCACTTCCTTGGTATTGGAACTCTCTGAAATTGGGATCCAAGATGCCAGACACCCAGAGCCAGTCCCAGTCCCACTCCCACTGGGCTCAGTTGTTTGGATTTACCAAGGACAGAGTCAGTCTTTCTTGGTACCTACTGCTGAGAGAATGGCCAAATGCCAGGACAGATATGAAGAGGGTCTTTCCTGAGAAAGCAGGTAGTGGCTCACCACTGGATCCTGACAACTTCACAGAGTTGGCCAAGGCAACCAGAACTGAGACAGGACTGGCCATTTCGGGGAACATAGTTTGGCTCAACAGACAGAGGACACACTGGAGAGTCAGAGACTTACTTGTGGGAAGGAGATGCCTTTGTGGGTGTGGGTGTGAGTTTGTGGTTTTGTCTCATGTTCTGAAAATAGGTAGGAAAGGTGGTTTGTTTGGTTTGGAATGGACTGTTTCTAGTAAATCGCTTGACAAGGTGAGTGATTCTAGTTCGGTGTATCCCACTGTGTACGTGGTTTTGGACATTAAAAAACAGAATGCACCAATGGATGTATCCTGTCTAGTAGAAAGCTTCCCAGCATTCATCCTGCTCAACTGATGGATGGACTGCGGTGTGTCTTATGGATGGGGAACACCTACTATCTTCCTAAGTTCCTGTTTTCTTCCTGAATTCTGGCCACTCTCCAGAATACGCTCATGGTTTTGTGTCCAAGATATATACCACCTCCAAGCTCTGTGCCATGGCCATGTACTGGACAGCTGAATGGAATGGGAGAATCACAGAAAACTCAGATATCAGTGTGACCAGGAAAGTCTCAGTGGAGAAATCCTGCTTTGGCCATTCTCTTACCTATATTTCTGTTGCCCTGAATGTCAGGAAGTTCTTTCCCTCAGCCCACCCCTTTGTTAAGCCTGAAGAAAACAGTTTTCAAATGGAAATGAAAGGGCATCACCTGTGGCTCTTTGCTTAATTTCTTTGGAAAGGGATGTGTCTGAATCAGCCTCTTGGCCCTGTGTGCGGTTGTGGCTTAGATTCTCAGCACCTCATTGATCTAAAGAAAGATCCCATGTGTGCATCCATAACCAAAATGGCAAAAAGATCTGTTATAGTGAATGAAGTCTCTTGCGTTCCTTTGTTAGGTTTCTGACCTATATCAAGTGAGAATAGGAATCCTTTGGTTCAAAAGAATTCTTCAATGCCCTGAAGAAGTGGTTGTGTTTTCTCATGACTCCAAATCACATAAAGAATCGTTACCTGACAGTCAGTAGGCCTCAAATTGGAGAAGCAGAGCCGTATTAACTGCAGTCCTATTTTATCACTCCTGGTTTACATGCAGGGTGTCCAGGCCACCATGACTTTAGGCAAATGAGGGGCAAGGGAGCTTATTTTGGACACTAACCCATACCCTACTAGTCTCTGACTACTAATCCTAATATGATGGAGATTAATAACCCAAACAAAATAGAAATACAAGCAGTTCAGAGGAGTCATGTTGTATAGTTGGACTTGCCTTTTGCATTATATAGGGTAGGAGTTATAAATCTAGTCAATTTTTAATTAAAATAGTTCTCCATGTGTTTTTAAAGTTAACAAATATGTGAATTCCTCTCTCCCTTTTTGTGTAGCCTATTCAGCACATGTATTTTTATATGCACATTTAGAATCCTACCTGGTATCACATGTTCATACTTGAGAGGTTTCTGACTTGGCAGATACTGCCGCGGTCCGGTTGGAGCAAAATAACCGGAGGGTGGGGGTTATGAATAACATGTGTATGTTGATATAGCAGGAGTGGAAGCCATTTATTGTAGGACAATAGAGGTATTTATACATTCCACCCAGCTTATCTAATTAACATAAACTAGATACTGCAGTCAACCAATCAGGAATCTCCACACTTAATGGCTCGCTTTTGTTACATCTCAAACCACTCCCTCTGGCATTTTGCCAGGCATCATCCAGACTTGTTTACACACTCTAACATTCCCCTGGCAAAATGCCAGGTGTTATTTTGACATGTTTACAGACTCTAACATTTCCCCCTTTTATTTGATTTAAATAAAGACCACAGTGGTTTTTACAGAAACACCATAAATAACCTGCTACAAACAGAAAGGGAGGATACAAAATGTCACAATACAAGCCAATTGATGAAGCACTTGGAGAAATAATACCAGCAATGACACTGTTAGCAAAGACACCGAGTTAAAATTTGTTATAGATTACAGTTTGTTGTCTCAGTCCAGGTAAAGCAGTGTCTCAATAGATTAACTCACAGTTCAGGTAAACCACAGTCCAGGTATGTTCTGCAGGCAGCTAGCTTAAATCACAGTCCTGGTAAGTTCTGCAGGCAGCTAGCTTAAATCACAGTCCATATAAATTCTGCAGGCAGCTAGCTTAAATCACAGCCCAGGAAAGTTCTGAAGGCAGCTAGCTTGATCCAAAGTCTCCTCCGTTTCTCAGCTGAAGTCTCCTCCGGTTTTCAGCAACACTGGAAATTCTTCCACCCTTGTCCTCACCGGCACTGGGATGAAGGCAGGAACTCCTACCACTGGCTAAAGAAAATCCTATAGTATTCCACCAGGTGCTAAGAAAACAACCTTCTGAAAAATTTAGTACATTATCTCAAGGTTTTTTACATTTGAAAAAAGCCTTAATAGTGCTTATTATTTATTATCTTCCGGGTGTGGGAGAACCATTGTAGCTTAGTTATTGGCATTGAAAATGACCAAACATCAGGGAGCCAGTAGCATCTATGGCTGGCTGTAGCATCCTGGGCAGCCACAGATGGCCCTGGGGAGTGTCCAGGACTCAAACTGCCTCTGGGCCCCGCTCCCCAGGCTGGGGGCGGGGAATTGCCGGCTGCCACTGCTTGAAAAGCCCTTGCTGCACAGTGACTGGCTTGAGCATGTGGCAGCCGAGGCGCCTATTCACACACACTCCGGAAACGAAAAGTATTCAGTAACAGCCTTTTGCTGAAACTTTTTTCCTGATAATCCTTCTTCTTCTTAACTTTCTTTTTCTTTCTGATTAGACTTCCTGGGCTTCCATCAACACATGCCCTAATTGCTCTTGTTTCCACTGGGGTGCCTCTTTCCATTATCAATTTACTTCTCACCCCTTCCTTATTTTCATCACAAAGACAATACAATACACTGAGATAAAACAAGACACAATCATACTGTATCAATCTTCTCCATTTTTTGAAATGACCGTTTTTCCTCTCCCCCTATCTGCCTAGGGATGAGCAGATTTGCTCCCATCCTAACTATGGATGGGCAGCTTTTATTCGTCACTTACCCCCAAGTGTCCCAGGGCTCCCTGTATGGGCCACCATCTGCAGCAGTCCCACTGCAGCAAAATAACCGGGGCAGGGGGTGATGAATAACTAGTGTATGTTGATACAGTAGGAAAGGCGTGATAGGTAGGAAAGGCTATTTGTTTGGTATTGAGTGAACTGTTTCTAGTAAGTTGTTTGACAAGGCAAGTGTTTCTATATCTGTGTATCCCACTGTATCTCTGGTTGTAGACATTAGAAAAGATAATGCATCAATGGATTTGTCCTCTCCAGGAGAAAGTTTAACAGCATTCATCCTGCCCAATTTATGAAAGGACTGTGGCTCGCCTTATGGATGGGCAACACCTACAATATTCCTAAGTTCCTGTACTCTTCCTGAATTCTGGCCACTCTCCACAACAGGCTCATGGTTTTGAGTCCAAGATATGTACCACCTCCAAGCTCTGTGACATGGCCATGTACTGGATAGCTGAAGGGAATGGCGAGCATCTCAGAAAACTCAGATAACAGTGTGACCAGTAAAATCTCAGTGGAGAAACCCTGCTTTGGGCCTTTTCTTACATAATGTTCTGTTGCCCTGAATGTCAGGAAGGTCTTTGCCTCAGGCCAACCCTTTGTGAGGCCTGAAGAAAACAGTTTTCAAATGGAAATGAATGGGCATCACCTGTGGCTCTTTGCTTAATTTCTTCCAAAAGGGATGTGTCTGAATCAGCCTCTTGGCCCTATGTGAGGCTGTGGCTTAGATTCTCAGCACCTGATGGATCTACAGAAACATTCCTTTTGTGCTTCCAAAACCAAAATGGCCAAAAGGGCAGTCATTGTGGTTGAAGTCCCTCGCCTTCCTCTGTAAGGTTTCTGACCTACATCAAGTGAGAAGAGGGATCCATTGGGTCAAATGAGTTCTTCAAAACCCTGCAGAGGCTAGCCCGTAATTGCTTGGGTTTTCTCATGACTCCAATTCACATAAAAAATCTATACCAAACAGTCAATAGGCCTCATATTGGAGAAGCTGGGCAGTACAAATGGCAGGCATATTTGATCACTACTGGTTCACAGGAAGGGTGTCCAGGCCACCCTGATTTTAGGCAAATGAGGGGTAAGGGAGCTTATTTTGGACACTGTCATGAGCTTTGCCCCTCATGGAAAACCCCAGCCAGAGGTTATGATGAGTGTCTATATGGAAGAAGATGAGGGCCATGTGGGAGTGTTTTGGTTTTAATTGTGGTCATTTGTGTGGTGGTTGAAATAGATGACTGGGTCCACCTGGGCTTGAAGTCTGGTGTGATTCCCCTTACAGACTGAGTTCTGAAACTGACCTCAGAGAAATATTGCCATGAGTTCTCTTGGGATTCTAGGAGGCCACGCATTAGAGTCGCCCTTGGAAACTGAGATCAAGTCCCAGGGTGGCTTTCCACAGAGCATCGGGAATCTCAGCCAGGATATCACATGATTTTATTATGAAAGACTTGGCAGCCATAGATGAGATTCAAAACAAACATGGACCTCACACTCTAGACCTCAATGGGCCTGGGTTCATGTGATCTTTTGGCCACTCTTTGGGAAGCCTTGACTGTGAGAATTCTCCAGAGCTTTCATTGAAATGAGCTTCCATACCATTTAATGGCTCTTGAAAGAATTGAAACCTACAGTGCCTCCAACTTCATCCGTGAAAAATGCTAGATAAATACCAAGAAATTTTTTGAAATTCCCATAACCAGGTGTCAGAGGAGAACATTTGGATGTCCTGTTGCTGATCAGGAGTGTTCCAGACAGTGGTTTGATTGACTGGGTTTCATGAAAATGGTGTAGAACTGAAATGCCAGTATGTTGGAGCCTGCTGAGTATTGGGCCCAGAACTGTGGTGTGCAGGTGTGGGATAAAACATTTGTGTTGGGGCCATTTGGTTCTACCATTGACTTCCAAATGGCTTGTGACTGACATGGTGCAGCCAGCAGACCCTTATATGTAAAGGCATCTTGTTATATGGAGAGGTTTCAGGGCAATGTTCCGAATCAGGTTGCTATCTTCAAGTGGGCAAGCTATGTGGGATAGAATCCTGGTTGGTGCATTCTCCTGCAGACTCTGACCGACCACACGTGACAGAACTACCTTCAGCACTGTGTCCCAGTTGAACTTCTTGTATTTCGTAGAGCAAATACCAAACTCCCAGTGCAGCAGCAAGAAACACCATGAATAGTGGAGGATGACTAAATGGGTACACAGTCCACACAGGGAGACACTTAGCCTTCAGTGGCCACAGTTTACCTACAAAGAGAGAATTCAGCACTTTGCCTCATTTTCATTGGAAAATAAGAAACCAATTTCTTCAGGTCACATAGATGCAGAGCCAGCTTTGATGGTCTCACAACAAAGGAAGCTAAAGCTCCTGAAAACAACATATATTTCAAGTGCCCAACCTCAGAGGCAGTTTCTCAAAAAGTCGTTAGGCCAGCAGAGCTCCATGTTTGTGGAGTGTTTACCTGTTAGACAAGGATGCAAGAAAAGACCACTGACTCCAATTAAAATCAAATTAAACTAAGCTTATTATTTTCAACAGCCAGGCTAACTCTCCCTCCCAAAACGGCCGGAACAAGACAGCAACCCCAACTTACCTACAGCCCAGCTTTAAAGCCCAGAAAGTTACACAAAAGGGGGGTTAGAGATAACAGAACTCGGACAAGCATCACACTAATGGTAGTTTATATATATATATATATATATATATATATATATATATATATATATATATATATATATATTTTTTTTTTTTTTTTTTTTGCTGGCCCCAACATCAGAATTTGTGAGGACCATTAGACCCTCAGAGATGGTCATTGTCTGTCCAGGGAAGGCCAATATTTATGATGTGTCGCTAATGTTTCACAGAGTGCTGCTATCTGGTCAGAGAGCCAGACATGGGTGAGTTCAAGGCATGGGCAGGCATTCCAAGCAGGTTCAGAATTTGCAGTAATTTATAGTAAAGCCAAAATTATCTTATCATGGCTTTGTGGCAAGATGGCTCCCAATTTTAATAAAAGATCAGGTTGGGCCTATCATTCCCCCCTTTTCTTATGTGTTCCTTTCAAATATTTGATAGATTAAGGGAAGTGCACTGAGGAAATTTAAATCCCTCAGGTAACAGTCTCCAAATTTCTAGAACTCACCCAAAACGGGTCTCCCTGATTTTACCTGACTTAATTAATTACGTATATTGATAGTCTATTTATTTTTGGCTCCATTGTTGTAAGAAGGGAGGCCTCACGCATTTTGGATTCTTCTGCGCTGAGAGAGGGTGACTTAAGGGTCATGGCATGAGGGACATGAGTTGCCTTTTAGAATTTAGTTGAGGGACATGAGTTGCCTTTTAGATTTCAGCTTGGTTTGAAGTCTTGTTGGGGAAGAACAGGTTGTAAAGTCATCTGGGAATGGGTTCTTCTATGAGAGTAACAAAAACCATGAGTAATGAATAAATGTTGCAGCAGCTGGAACATGTCACCGTATAGAAGTTCCCTCACCATTCTTTAATATCCTCAGTTATCAGGACTGTCAACTTAATATTTAATTTTTTGTTTTACAGTTGTCCCTCCCCATAAGATACAGTTTATTAATTTAATGTCATCTGATCTTGCAAAATCCTTTTTCTAGTATGACCTCTGTGTCTAATAGAGAAACCTTTAATTCTGTTACTCAGGGCTGGATAATCGTACTAGCAAACACCAAGCCTTCCTCTGTAGGTTAGGAATATCTGTAGGCCCTAAACTAAATTTTCTGCCTCTGGCAGCTCCTCTTAATAGTCTCTTTTTATAGTTATCAGGCATTCCTGTCTGAGAATCCTTCTTTGTAACCTCCAGTCTTACTTATTTTGGGAGGCTAACATAAAGTGTATACCTTAAAATATTAATATTTGTTTTCTTGGCCGATTCATTTAACTTTAATTTTAAATCCTAATCTTAAACATCCAGCAAATAAATTTTAACAGCCTTATATTGAGAGTACTGGGCTTTAATATCTATAACTTAATTATTATTTATCTTTTCATTAATTGGGATATGTATTATTCTGTCTGTCTTGTAGGTGATGACTTATTATCTTAAATTAACCCATGTTGTGTTATTAAAGCAACACTTCTGTAAAAGACTAACAGGGAATCTTTAGATCACTTATAAGCAAATTTAAAATAAAATTTTTTAACAAGAGTAAAAATACTTAGTTTCTGTAATAGCTACCCTGAATTTTTTGGCTGAGTTATACATTATATGCCCTGTTTGAGATCCTAGTAATCTTCACAGAAAAACAAAAGAACTTTTGAACATAACTTTAAATGAAATAAAATCTGACCTACTCCTTTTGTAGTCATTCTCACATGTAGTAAGATGGGACACAGAGCCTTATCTCAGGTAAGGCAGGCCTCTTTATAAATATTAAGTGTTTTAGTTCTAAAGCTGATAATTGTTTTTTAAATATCATTTTACAAAGTTTACATAAATTGTTTGAGGTCACATGAACATTATCTAACATCATATGACATCACATTTAAAACATGGATTAAAGAAAGGCTGAAAGATTTTAACCTTTACATATATTAGGCTCTGATTAACTTAAAAATACATTTAAATTGTTCCCCAATGAAAAAAGTAACATAAAACTTTACATATCTTATTGATAACAGGTAAATACATCCCCAGTACATTTTTTTTACCATACAACTTCAGAATACCAGCTTGATATAATGCTCTTTAAATGTTTCTAACTTACAGACTTGTATACCTGGAAGATATGAGCACATTAATAGCATCAAAATTACATTGATATTTCTAGATTAACCAAGTTTAGCTTTTAAAGAAATGGCAGTAGAGTGCTCTAAAATAACAGTTCTTATTTAATCAGTTGTTTAATTTTTATGGTTGCTTGCTCTAGAAAAAATAAAACTTAATAAACACAATGTTATGGGTAAACTAATGTTTTCAGAAATTTTTGTCTCTTTAACACATGACTGATTTTTACAATCTGATACAGACCTTAGTAAATCAATCGGGTATCTAACAAATGTACTCAAGAATGAGAAATTCCACATCAAATTTACTTTACTTATTTATTAAAATATTAGACAAATGTATTGAACAGTGTAAACCATTTTTTTTTGTTGAAGGAAAAGTCCTAGAATCAAGGCATTTTAGACATTTTGTAGATATTAATATTTTATTAGATTTTTGAACACTTATAAAAACTTGTAAGCTTAAATTTAAAAACATTTATTTTTATCTGTTTATCCAATTTAAATTGAACAATTTTAACCACGTGAATTAAAGATCTTTGGATCCACTTTTTTTAAATTAATTTTTATTGTAGGTTGTTCAAAACATTACATAGTTCTTGATATATTATATTTCACACTTGATTCAAGTGGGATATGAACTCCCGTTTTTACCCCATATACAGATTGCAGAATCACATCAGTTGCACAACCATTGATTTACATATTGCCATTCTGGTGTCTGTTGTATTCTGCTGCCTTTCCTATCCTCTACTATCCCCACTCCTCCATCCCCTCCCCTCTTCTCTCTCTACCCCCTCTACTGTAATTCATTTCTCCCCCCTCATATTTTTCCTCCTTTCCCCTCACTTCCTCTTGTATGTAATTTTGTATACCCCTGAGGGTCTCCTTCCATTTACAGGAAATTTCCCTTCTCTCTCCCTTTCCCACCCACCTCTCATCCCTGTTTAATGTTAATCTTCTTCTCATGCTCTTCGTCCCTACTCTGTTCTTAGTTACTCTCCTTATATCAAAGAAGACATTTGCCATTTGTTTTTGAGGGATTGGCTAGCTTCACTTAGCATAATCTGCTCTAATGCCATCCATTTCTCTCCAAATTCTATGATTTTGTCATTTCTTAATGCAGAGTAATACTCCATTGTGTAAAAATGCCACATATTTTTTATCCATTCATCTATTGAATGGCATCTAGGTTTTGCTTCCACAGTCTTGCTATTGTGAATTGTGCTGCTATGAACATGGATGTAGCAGTGTCCCTATAGTGTGCTCTTTTTAGGTCTTTAGGGAATAGACCGAGTAGGGGAATAGCTGGATCAAATGGTGGTTTTCTTCCCAGCTTTCCAAGAAATCTCCATACTGCTTTCCAAATTGGCCGCACCAATTTGCAGTCCCACCAGCAATGTACAAGAGTACCCTTTTCCCCACATCCTCGCCAGCACTTGTTGTTGTTTGACTTCCTAATGGCTGCTAATCTTACTGGAGTGAGATGGTATCTTAGGGTGGTTTTGATTTGCATTTCTCTGACTGCTAGAGATGGTGAGCATTTTTTCATATACTTGTTGATTGATTGTATGTCCTCCTCTGAGAAATTTCTATTCAGGCCCTTGGCCCATTTGTTGATTGGGTTGTTTGTTATCTTATTGTCTAATTTTTTGAGTTCTTTGTATATTCTGGATATTAGGGCTCTGTGTGAAGTGTGAGGAGTAAAGATTTGTTCCCAGGACGTAGGATCCCTATTTACCTCTATTATTCTTTCTTTTGCTGAGAAAAAACTTTTTAGTTTGAGTAAGTCCCATTTGTTGATTCTAGTTATTAACACTTGTGCTATGGGTGTCCTATTGAGGAATTTGGAGCCCAACCCCACAGTATGTAGATCATAGCCAACTTTTTCTTCTATCAGACGCCATGTCTCTGATTTGATATCAAGTTCCTTGATCCAC
Organism: Callospermophilus lateralis; assembly: GCF_048772815.1. Taxonomy (NCBI): domain Eukaryota; kingdom Metazoa; phylum Chordata; class Mammalia; order Rodentia; family Sciuridae; genus Callospermophilus; species Callospermophilus lateralis. The sequence goes on from NW_027518101.1 coordinate 1,790,496, forward strand.
TTTGAGTTAACTTTTGTGCATGGCAAGAGAAAGGGATTCAGTTTCATTTTGTTGCATATGGATTTCCAGTTTTCCCAACACCATTTGTTGAAGATGCTATCCTTCTTCAATTGCATGCTTTTAGCCCCTTTATCGAATATATGATAGTTGTAGTTTTGTGGATTGGTTTCTGTGTCCTCTATTCTGTACCATTGGTCCACCCACCTGTTTTGGTACGAGTACCCTGCTGTTTTTGTTACTATTGCTCTATAGTATAGTTTGAAGTCTGGTATAGCTATCCCGCCTGATTCACACTTCCTGCTTAGCATTGTTTTTGCTATTCTGGGTCTTTTATTTTTCCATATGAATTTCATGATTGCTTTCTCTATTTCTACAAGAAATGCCGTTGGGATTTTGATTGGCATTGCATTAAACCTATAGAGAACTTTTGGTAATATCGCCATTTTGATGATGTTAGTTCTACCTATCCATGGACAGGGTATATTTTTCCATCTTCTAAGATCTTCTTCTATTTCTCTCTTTAGGTTTCTGTAGTTTTCATTGTATAAGTCTTTCACCTCTTTTGTTAGGTTGATTCCCAAGTATTTTATTTTATTTGAGGATATTGTGAATGGGGTGGTTGTCCTCATTTCCATTTCAGAGGATTTGTGGCTGATATACAGGAATGTCTTTGATTTATGTGTGTTGATATTATATCCTGCCACTTTGCTGAATTCATTTATTAGCTCTAGTAGTTTCTTTGTAGACCCTTTTGGGTCTGCTAGGTATAGAATCATGTCATCTGCAAATAGTGATAATTTGAGTTCTTTTCCTATTTTTATGCCTTTAATTTTTTTTGTCTGTCTAATTGCTCTGGCCAGTGATTCGAGAACTATGTTGAACCGAAGTGGTGAGAGAGGGCATCCCTTAAAATTTGTTTTTATGAGTGCTTTTTTTATTATGAGCGCTCCTTATATATGTTAATTTCTCTATCATATATATGATTAAGAATATATATATATATAGACATACAACAAATAACAAAAGTGTGCACACATAATAATAGTAAAGGCCTTGTAGCTTTTAGCAGGTGAAATCTCCATTGCCATGTTTTAAAAACTCCACAGTTGGTCAAAGATAGAACTGATCAGAAAAACATTAACCTAGGTCTGTAGGATCAAAATTATGAGTTAGAAAAATTAAAGGATCTAAGGAAAAAAATAAGAGTCCTAGAAAAAATAACTGACCAGTAATTAGTAAATACCATACTATTTACTTTTTTTTTCCTTAAGCCTCATATCAGTCTCCTACTGATCTTGCAGGCTTCTTTCATTTGCATTTCAATCTAAGTCCTGGCTGAGGTCTGGAAGGAGCAGGAAAAAACTGCTATTCTGAGCAGACACCTCAGGCCTAACGCATTTTAACCATAATTTTCCAGATAGGATGTTGAAAATTTTGATACAAGTTTAAGACAAAATTTACAAAATTTTATATCTTTACATCTTGTGTTGTCAACAGATACCATACTATGATTTACTATCCTTGTCCAAATTAATGCACTGGTACACACAGTGACATTTTCCCAGGCTACCCAATAAAAAATTGGTGAAAAAAAAAAGACTGAATGATTGGAAAATTTCTTGCCAACTTGGAAGTAGAGTTCTTTAGTTTTCCATCCTAAGTATTTAAGTTCTCTGGCATGAATTATCTGAAATCATAAACTAAACAATTATCTCAATCTGACTTTTAACGGCAAGATTCTGCAATGCTTCAAAAACCCAATAAGCTACCAGATTGTTACAATAAAACATCATCATTTAGACACACATTCAGGTAAAATCATTCCCAAGAAACAATATATAATATCAACACATTATTGCACATGTCTTAAAGTGCCAGAAACAAAGACACACGACAGACAGAAAGGAGCTCCAGACTATGACTGACAGACAGAAGCCTTTAACACAGAGCAGATAAGAGAAAAATCTCCTACACCAGTTGCACCACAGATGTCCCCACAAGGGGACCAGATGTTTTCACAGAGGAGCATCCTGAAATGTAAAATCAAGGGTCTCCATAGTGATTTTCCTGCATTTAGTGTCCCCTTTTTTTCCCTCTTTTTTAAGATGACAGAGGTGGCATTATCGTTAAATTGCAGGGAAAGACCTAGGGAATTCTCTGAAAAAATAAGGCTTCAGCAGCTGCTGGGAGTCCCTCAGTCCCTCCTTTTACTTACAGGATTTGCTGCTCTGTTTCAGTTCCACCACAAGCATGCTCCATCTCCTAACATTTCTGTAGTCAGCTCTCAAAAAGTTCCAGGGTGCGGGTGGGTTATCAAAATTTGTAACTTAAAGTTGGGTTCCTGAACTTGAAGGCAATTTATGCCAATTTAAAAATGAGGACAGGGTTTTGAGAAAAAGAAAAACGAAGGTTTATTGCTTTGCTAACAAAGATAAACACAGGGACTCTGCCAAAAGGTTGTGACTCTCTTTATCTGGAGGGACAAGGGATTTTAAAGGAGTTTCACTTATTAACCTGGGAGATACTCAGTTCTTAGGTCCCCCGCAGGCACTGCCCTCTGCAGTGAGTGTGCTCCAGGCAGCCAGCTAGGGGCTTCTCTCATACTGCTTAACAAACGGGTGTAAAGTTCATTGCAGTTCCTTTAAACTCAGTCCAAAGGGTGTCAGGCTTACTTGCTTTATTTTCATGTCCGATATCCTTAAGTTTTCACCACAGAAATCACACAACAAAATGCACAAAAACAAACAAACAAAAAACATATAGAACACAGAACAAAACAACAACAAAAAAAAAAAAAAAAAAAAAAAAAACAGAAATCCGGCGCCGAAACAGGAAAACAGAGGAGCAATGCAATGTCTTCCTAAAGCTCCCCGTAGGAGCGCATGCGTGCCCGTTGGCACCTCTCTACCCTTCCAGATGAATTCCCTAGAGAACAGAACAGATGACAGAATGATTCTTGTTACTGTCCCAGACAGGAGTATATGTGAGCCTCCTCAGTCCACCTCTCTGTCATCAGAAGAGATCTCCCTTAACCGGATATCAGATGTTATAAAGGCACCAATTACCTATGGATGCCTCCTCCACCAGGTGCTTGCTAATAGTTTTAATGCGGTGGTTCACTGCAGTGCTCCCTGAACTGAAGGCTAACTCCAAGGCCTTGGACCATCTCAAGTTGCACAAACCCTAGAGTTGCTCTCAAGCTTGGAGCCCTGGAAGGAAGGCCAACTTCAGAATTTACAGCAGTCTGGTCTTGTGATCTTGTCCAGCAGGGTCATCTCACTGGGGAACTCCAAAATATTAGACCAGGAACGCATGTAAAGACCACTGACTCCTAGTAAAATCAAATTAAGGCAAGCTAATTATTTCAAAGGGAAAGGCTACCTCTCCCTCCCAAAATGGCGGGAGCAAGACAGCAAACCCACCTTTCCTATAGCCCAGCTATATAGCCCATAAAGATGCACAAAAAGGGGGTTACAGATAACAGAAATTTAATAAGCATCACACTAAAGGTAGTTTACATTTTTTTTAAGCTCACCCCAACATGAGAAATTATGAGGACCATTAGAGCCTCAGAGACTCGTTGTCTGGCCAGGGAAAGAAAATATTTATGAGGTGTCACTAAAGTTTCAGAGAGGGCTGCAATCTGGTCAGAGAGCCAGGCATGGGTGAGTTTAAGGCATGGGCAAACATTCCAAGCAGGTTCAGAATTTGCAGTAATTTATAATAAAGCCAAAATTATCTTTTCATGGCTTTCTGGCAAGTGGGCTCCCAATTTTAATAAATGATCAGGTTGGGTCTATCAACCCTGTCCCTTACTTTTGGAAACTCCCCTTCCACATCCAAGCTTTTGAACTCCTGAGCATTTTCCATTCCAGATATGTATTCACAGATTTTCTAACTCTTCTCCTCTAATTGTGTATTACTTGGGGCGAATGTAATGTCAAGGCATTGTTCTGGATGAGAATGGGAAGATTTTTTGCATACACATTGGATTCATTATCTAATTTTTCATTCGAAATACTTAATCCCTGACACTAAAACCTACCCTACTGGACTCTGACTACTAATGCAAATATGATGGAGATAAATTACCACAACAAAATAGAAATACAAGCAGTTCAGAGGAGGCATGGTGCATAGTTGGACTTGCCTTTTGCATTATGTAGTGTAGGAGTTATAAATCTAGCAAATTTTCAATTTAAATAGTTCTCCATGTGTTTTGAAAGTTAACAAATATTTGAATTCCTGTCTCCCTTTCTCTGTAGCCTATTCAGCACATGTATTTTTATATGCACATATCAAATCCTACCTGGTACCACACGTACATTCTTGTGAGGTGGATGAATTGGCAGATACAATTTGTGAGAATAGATCACTCATTCTAAACGCTGTTGGAACTGAAAATTCAACCTATGGGTGAGCTTCCTAGTTGAACAACATTATACATAAACCCATGTTCAGTAAAATGAATATTTTTGGATCTGTGGATGATATATATTTCATGATTAATTTAGATTGCCATATATATTGCTACTTTTTAATGTCTGTGTGTGTGTGTGTTTTATATATATATATATATATATATATATATATATATATATATATATATATACTCTCCAGATTTTTCAAAATATGAAATATATGTGTCTTATTATACACTCCCTAAATTCATTCATATTCATATATGTGGATTTATGATCAACTTTTCACAAGATTATTATCAGAAATATTCATCCACCTGAAATACATATTTGTTTCCTAGTACTGAAAACAAACTTCAGTGAATGGTGCACACAAATCCTAATATTTCTACAGTAACTCACCCAGCTTAACATCAATGCGTATAGATTCCTATGGGACATGAAGTGTATTTTGACGTTCATTTTTATTCAACTCTGGTACATTACTATTTCTTCAGTTAATGCACATCATAGGATAAATATTTCATCCACAATTTATCAAATTGATAGGCATTTGTTTCACTTTCAATCACTTCCTGATTCAGAACACATGTATTCCTTAATGTTTCTTGACTGCTCGTTTCATGAGACTTCTTTCCAAACACATTATTTTCAATTTCCATTATCGCTTTGAAGCAAATCTCACACACCCGTCTTGATAAACCATTAAAGTAAAATTACCATTATATGTATAATTGGTTGGAATTAATGATTGTATATCAATATAAGATTTTCTGCATATTTTCAGATATAAATTCAATCGATTATTTAAAGTGTAATCAGTTATATTATTTATTCACAGTATCGTCTCTTCATGCATTATCTCTACATACATAGACACAGGGTACACCTCTTTGTACCCCCAATATTAATTTATATGTCTTCAAAATATTGCTCCCAGAAATGGTGGAAGAAATACTCCGTCAACTGATGTACATAAACATTTTATCACAGTAATATTCTGGACACAAAATGCAAAGTTCACACTTATGATTGTACCAAAGACTAAATGGAATGTAAACATGGATTACTAAAAAAATCCATGTCCAATTTGGCTAATGCTCTCAAATGTCAATCCTATTAATGATTACATATTTGTTTCTTCCTAAGATTATATATTCAAATTCAACCCTGTTGAAAATATCTAATACTATCACTCACTTTATACTTTGTCTGATTTCATAATGTCTCTATAGATATCTGCTTTCCTACATATTTTCCCCAGTTCATCATTGTGACTCATTCTTCACATGTGCTGACATTGACATTCACTCACTAACCGAAACCCTGTTGCTAAAGAACTTTTGGTCCAATTCCTATACTCACTCTTTTTTCTAAACTTACTTACTATCTTCCTAATCCACCTACTGTCCCCTTTTGACTGGATATTCTCTTCGACATTCAATCATCCAAGGTAAAAGGTCCTATGCCATTTTATATCGATTTATCTGAGACATCTGTGCAGAACATAATTCAAAGCTAAGTGTCACAATCAAAGGCCCAATTCCCTTCTGGGCTTCAAATCTTACCTAGATTTATGTTTTCATACTTACATTTCACCTATTTATTCTTGTAAATATCGCAGATTCCCAATACCATTATTCATCCCGCAGAATGATTCCTAACTCAAATCGAATATGTTATTAATCCTAACCATACACTCTTCCATCAATCTAACTTTACAAAAGAGTAGGGACACAGTTTTTCTTACAATACAGGAATGTAGGGGATCTTCCACCTGCTGAGAACCTCAAAGGTCCTTACAGAAATGATCCCTGGACAAGATGTTGACAGCTATGGAGGACCTGAGAGAGAAAAATTCATTTTCCATGGAAAACAACCAGGTCAAAATGAAGGGATGTGTCTGAATCAGCCTCTCTCTTCTTAATGTAGAGTAGTTGGACCAAATCAGGCATGTGTGGAGAGCTGTTCCCGGGTGCCAATTTTTGATATACAATTCTTAGCTTGAAGTGTCACAGTAAGTAGGGGCAGGCTCCATCTCATGGGAACCTAGGAAGCAACTTTTAGGACAAAGTGTTTGCCAAGGCAGTGACCTCATTCAGTTTCTGAATGAAGTGACCTACCTCACTTCTTTGGTGATGGAACTCTCTGAACTGGGGATCCAAGAAGCCAGGCACCCAGAGTCAGTCCCAGTCCCAGTCCCAGTGGGCTCACATGTTTGTATTTACCAAGGACAGAGTCATACTTTCTTGGTACCTACTGATGTGAGGATGGCCAAATGCCAGGAGAGCTCTGAAGAGGGCCAGTTCATGAGAAAGCAGGCAGTGTCTCACCACTGGCTCCTGAAAACTTCACTGAGTTGGCCAAGGAGACCAGATCTGAGAGAGTTTCCCAATACTATTATTCATCCCGAAGAATGATTCCTAACCCAAATTGAACATGTTATTAACCCTAACATACACTGTTCCCTCAATCTAACTTTACAGAAGAGCTGGGACAGTGTTGGTCTTACAATACAGGAATGTAGGGGATCTTCCACCTGCTTAGAAACTCAAAGGTCCATGCAGAAATCATTCCTGGAGAAGATGTAGGCAGCTATGAAGGACTTGAGAGAGCAAAAGTCATCTTCCATGGCAAACAACCTGGTCAGGATAAAGGATTGTATCTGAATCAGCCTCTCTCTTATTAATGTAGAGAAGATAGATCAAACCAGGCCTGTGTGGAGAGCTATTCCTGAGTGCCTATGGTTTATATACCATTCTAACTTGTGAAAGTGTCACAGGAAGTAGGGGCATCCTCCATCTCAAGAGACCATAGGAAGCAACTGTTAGGACAAAGTGGTTGCCAAGGGAGTGACCTCTTTCAGTTTCTGAAGGAAGTGACCTCACGTCACTTCCTTGGTGTTGGAACTCTCTGAACTTGGGATCCAGGAAGCCAGGCACCCATTGCCAGTCCCAGTCCTGCTCCTAGTGGGCTCACTTCTTTGGATTTACCAGGGACAGAGTCAGTCTTTCATGGTACCTACTGATGTGGGGATGGCCAAATGCCAGAAGAGCTCTGAAGAGGGGCCTTTCCTGAGAAAGCAGGTAGTGGCTCATGCTGGCTCCTGAAATCTTCGCAGAGTTGGCCACGAAGACCAGATCTGAGACAAGACAGGCTATTTTTGGGGAACATAGTATGACCCACCAGTCAGAGAATACTCCAGATAGTCACAGATGTACTTGGGGGAAGCAGGTGCCTTTGTGGGTGTTGGTGTGGGATTCTTTTTTTGTCTCATGTTCTGAGAATAGGTTAACCAGTACCCTGGTTATTAATTGGTAGTTACATTATGCTTATAGACCCCAGAACTCAGGACAGGTAGAAAAAATAAATAGAACCATTAAATAGACCTTTACGAAATTAATCTTAGAGACCTGCATAAAAGATTGGACTATGCTCCTGCCTTATGCACTGTTTCATGCAAGAAATACTCCCTCTGTTTCTTTGTGTAACCTCACCACCTGTGAAATTCTCTATGGTGCCCTTCCTCCAGTAAGGGACCTAACCCCAACTCTAAGACCTAAGGATCCCTTCCACACCCCCTAGCTTGACAGACTTAAAGCTCTTGAAAGAACTCATTGATATCTGTTCAAACAGCTGGCCACGGGCTACCAAACTGGGGACAAGGGGACTCCACTTCAATATAATGTAAGAGACTTCATCTACATAAGAAGACATCAGGTTTCATTCCTGGAACCCCTATGGAAAGGAACATACCAGGTACTACTTATAACACCTACATCAGTAAATGTATACGGAATCAATTCCTGGATCCATGCCTTTCATCTCAAGCCTGCGCTCTGTCCAGACTCTTGCTGGAAACTGGAAATGACTAGTAACCCTTTCAAATTGTGTATTCACCATATGAATAAGGCTATAGACTCTCCCCTTGGCCACCAGTAGTCCTAAACCTCATCAGGTGGTTCATCAGCGATGGCTGATCACAAATCCTACTAGAGAAGAAGTATGGTCTCTCTCGCTTACAGCCCCCATAGGGACCTGGTGGCCATCTCTCCACCCAGACATTTGTCAGCTGGCTATAGGTTTTTCCTATTGGGATATATCTGATAAAGTGGATCCCACTAAAATTCTATTAAATACCTTCTGTATCATCGATAATGGAAACAAACATTATGGATGTAGGGACACGCGAGCAAGATGCAGGTTGGCTAGCCCAGATTACTATGTTTGCATGGCAGACTATCAAAGCCACAAAGAGCCACGGCTGTGAGGGGAAAAAGCCAACTTCTTCTGTAAGTCATGGGGATGTTAGCATACAGGGACTGCCTGGTGGAACCCAAACTCCCCATCAAATTCAGTAGACAGCATTGGCCATATTACCAATTAGACAACCAAAACTGATGGACCCCAGAAGGCTCTCTAGATCCTCAAATTATGCATGACATTTTTAACTTCTACAAGTGATCAAAAGGGTGGAAGGAGATTCCCCTATGTGAAGACCTTTTCCCTCCTTCACTCACGTCCTGAACTATGCTTCTCCAATAGATCCTAACCCTCAGCCTTCTGCTCCAGACTCTCTGCTTTCACTCCCACCTGAGCAACCTGATTTCTCCCCTCCATTTACTAGATCAAAAAACCAAACCTCGGCCGGTTCTCAGACCATTGCGCCCTTGCTGAGGTATCAGGTACTGAGGTACCCCTCCACCCACTCAGTCCTCTTTTCTCCAGTAAGTGCCCAGAGCAGGTCCCATCAGGTCCTCTTACCAGCTAACCCAAAGCTCAAACCAGCTGAGGAGATCCCTCAGACCACTATCCAAGATGTAATGAAAGTGACCTTTAAAGTTGCCTTGTCATCACTGAAAACAGGTGACTAAGAATTTAAAGTCCCTCACAGGCTTTTTGGGATACTCACTCCTGTCGTCCCCTCTGCTCTACCTGTTCTACTGCTCAAGTTTTTGTTGCCAGGAAAATCACAAACCCCTTTCCCAATATTCTTTTACATCTCTCCTTCCTAATTCTCAGATAAACGGAGCTGCTCTCAGCTTTGCTTTCCACGTCTTGCCCCTCTTCACCAGGCCCACAGAAAAGTCTTATATGACCTTCTCCAGAAGTCTTCACCATTGCTGACTTTAGGACTTTCAGCAAAAGAGTCCCTATAAAAGAATTCAATGTAGATAAACTCTGTGTTTTCATGTCGCCCTGTTCTACTTGGCCAGTGGCTGGAAAAATCAGCACTCCTAAGCTAGACACCCCCTTACGAGTTTTTCACAAAATAAGTGAACAAGGCCTCTGGCCTTGAGCTGGGGATTCACAGAGATGTCTACAATTCTAAGTAAAGAAGTTACCAACTAGGCTCCATGGTAACAGCTGGCAGGAAGAAAAAAAAAGAGAAAAAAAAAAGCTCTCCCTGTCCCAAGTGTCCTTGAAAAGTTAACTTGCCGAGAACAGAGGAAAAAATAACAGAAACAAAAACTGCTTTTTGTGAACTTCTGCAGACTGTGAACTTCTGAGCCCCTTCCCTCACATGTTGGGTACAAATTCTGAAACTACCTAAACTTGGGGTTCAGAAGATTAATTGATTACAACAGAAGCAATACCCTCTAAATCCGTTTGCAACCAAATAGGGCTGTTTCCCTGTCTTCGGTGCTATCTTAGATTCCTTTCCTTTTCCGTACCTACAACAGTATAATTCTATATACTTAAACATTGTTTATGTTTTCATGAAATGGTCAACAGATGTGATTAATTATGTAATGGTGCAGATGTTTCCCAGAGTGTTCTAGGATGATGCATGTTCATTTAAAGATCAAATCAGAGGGCATACAACCTGTTTCCACCGGGAACCTGTATCTCTCACTTTAGCCATCCTATTAGGAATAGGAGTTGCTGCAGGAGTGAGCACAGGAACCCTAGTCCATGGGACACAACAAATGACCCAATTAGAAGCAGCAATAGACCAAAAATTAAAGATAATAAAACCTCCATCACAGCTTTACAGGAATGTTTAACCTCTCTCTCTGAAGTTGTTTTACAGAACAGGCGAGGGTTAAACCTTCTCTTCATGAGAGAAGGGGGACTTTGTGCTGCATTGAGGGAAGAAGGTTGTTTTTATGCCGACCATACTGGAGTTGTATAAGAACCTATGAGTATATTAAGAAAATGCCTTTAAGAGTGTCAACGAGAGAGAGAGGCCCAAAAAGGGTGGTTTGAGTCTTGGTTCACACAGTCCCTCTGGTTAACTATGCTTTCATCAGCCCAGGCCTGTCCATTAATAATCCTCATATTATTGCTAACTGTAGGACCCTGTTGGCTCAACCATGTAGTTTCCTTTCTCGAAGCTCAAATTGGACAATTTAAACTTATGGTAATCAGACAACAATATACCCCACTAGGAGACATAAAATGTGACACCCTTCAATGATCACTTTCATGATTAAAAGTAACCAGAAGAAGAATTGGGGAATAAAAAGTTAATAAAATAGGTACTTGTCACTTCCTATTTTTCTGTATGCTTAATAAAACACTGTTGAAATCTTGAGAACTGTTTGCTAATCTTGTTCCCAGAATGTGCTGTCCCCAACTGCCAAACTGCAGAATGTACTCCATCATCCCGTTGAAAGCAAACTGCCCACTCTCCCTGATGCATCAATAAATTTCCCTCCCTGCCCTCTCCAAGGAAAGTATATAAGCTCTGTTTAAGCTGTTCTCAGGACTCTCTGCTCTATTCAAGTGAGCTCTGAGCCCCAGCATGCTGGACCCTCAATAAACCCTTTGTTGTTGCATGAGAGAGTCACTTGGTGGTCTCTTCCTCCTATGCCTGCCCGACCATTACAATATTCCAACTCTATATTCTTATAAATATCTCAGGTTCCCAATACCATTATTCATCCAGCAGAATAATTCCTAACCCATATCAAACATGTTATTAAACATAACCATACACTCTTCCCTCAATCTAACTTTACAGAAGAGCAGGCACAGAGTTGGTATTACAATACAGGAATGTAGGGGATTGTTCATCTGCTGAGAACCTCAAAGATCCATGCAGATATGATCACTGGAGAAGATGTAGGCAGCTATGAAGGACCTGAGAGAGCAAAAGTCATCTTCCATGGAAAACAACCTGGTCAGTATGAAGGGTTGTGTCTGAATCAGGCTCTCAAATTTTAATGTAGAGAAGATGGACCAAACCAGGCCTGTTTAGAGAGTTGTTCCCGGGTGCCTATGGTTGATATACCATTCTAACTTGTGAAACTGTCACAGGTAGTAGGGGCAGCCTGCATCTCATGGGACCCTTGGAAGCAAATGTTAGGACAAAGTGGTTGCCAAGGCAGTGACCTCATTCAGTTCCTGAAGGAATTGACCTCACCTCACTTCCTTGTTGATGGAACTATCTGAACTTGGGATCCAGGAAGCCAGGCACACAGAGCCAGTCCCAGTCCCAGTCCCAGTGGTCTCACTTGTTTGGATTTACAAAAGAAAGAGTCAGTCTTTCTTGGTACCTACTGATGTGAGGATGGCAAAATGCCAAGAGAGCTCTGAAGAGGGGCCTTTCCTGAGAAAAAGATAGTTGCTCAATGCTGGCTCCTGACAACTTTACAGAGTTGGCTAAGGAGGACAGATCTGAGAGAGAACATGCCATTTAAAGGGAACATACTGTGGCCCACTAGTCAGAGGACACTCCAAATAGTCTCAGAATTACTTAGGGAAAGGAGGTGCCTTTATGGGTGTAGGTGTAGGTTTGTGGTTTTCACTTGTTCTGAGAATAGGTATCAAAGGCGGTTTGTTTGGATTGAGTGAACTCTTTCTGGTAAGTACTTTGACAAGGCGAGTGTTTTTATGTCTGTATATAAAACGGTGTTCGTGGTTGTAGACATAAGAAGAGAGAATGCATCAATGGATGTGTCCTGTCTAGTAGAAAGCTTGCCAGCCTTCATACTGCCCAATTTATGAATGGACTGCTACTTGACTTATGGATGGGCAACATCTGCTATCCTCCAAAGTTCCTGTTTTCTTCCTGAATTCTGGCCTCTCTAAAGAATAGGCTCATGCTTTTGTGCCCAAGATATGTACCACCTCCAAGCTCTGTGACATGGACATGTACTGGATACCTGAAGGGAATGACGAGCTTCTTAGAAAACTCAGATATCAGTATGACCAGTAAAGTCTCAGTGGAGAAAGCCTGCTTTGTGCCTTTTGCTTACCTATTGTTTTATTGCCCTGAATGACAGGAAGGTCTCTGCCTCAAGCCTCCCCTTTGTGAAGCCTGAAGAAAAGAGTTCTCAAATTGAAATGAATGGGCATCACCTGTGGCTCTGTGCTTAATTGCTTTGGAAAGGGATGTGTCTGAATCAGCCTCTTGGCACTGTGTGAGGCTGTGGCTTAGATTCTCAGCACTAGATGGATCCAAAGAAATATCTCATGTGTGCATCCAATACAAAAATGGCTAAAAGAGCAGATATTGTAGATGAAGTCTCTCGCCTTCCTATGTAAATTTCCTGACCTCCTTTAAGTGAGAATAGTGATACTTTGGGTCAAATGAGATATTTAAAGCCCTGTAGAGGCTAGCCTATAGGTGCATGGGTTTTCTCATGATTCCAATTCACATAAAGAATCTAAACCGCACAGTAATTAGGCCTCAAATTGGAGAAGCAAAGCAGCATTAACGGCATGCCTATTTGATCACTCTTGGTTCACAGGAAGGGTGTCTAGGCCACACAGACTTTAGGAAAATGAGGGAAAAAGGGAGCTTATTTTGGACACTGTTGTGGGCTGCGCCCCTCATGGAAACCTGCTACCAGAGGTAATGATTAGTGTCTATATGGAAGAAGATGAGGGCCATGTGGGAGTGTTTTGGTTTTAATTGTGGACATTTGTATCGTGGTTGGAAGAGATGACTGGGTCCACCTGGGCTTGAACTCTGGTGTGACTCCCATTAGAGACTGAGTTCTGGAACTGACCTCAGAGCAGTATTGCCATGAATTTTGTCAGGATTTTATTAGGCCACGCATGAGAGTGACCCTTGGAAACTGAGATCTAAGGCCAGTGTGGATTTCCACAGAGCACTGGGAATCTCAGCCAGGATATAACATGATTTTATTTTTAAAGACTTGGCAGCCATAGTTGAGAGTCAAAACATACATGGAACTCACATTGTAGACCTCAATGGGTCTGGCTTCATGTGACCTTTTGGCCACTCTTTGGGAAGACTTGCCTGTGAGAGTTCTTCAGAGCATTCATTGAAATGAGCTTCCTCACCATTTAATGGTTCCTGAATTAATTGAAACCCATAGTGCCTCCAAATTCATCCTTGAAAAATGGCTAGATAAATACCATGAAATTTTTGAAATTCCCATGACCAGGTGGCACTGGAGAAACTTTGGATGTCCTGTTGCTGATCATGAGTATACCAGACGGTGCCTTGATTGACTGGGTTTCATGAAAATGGTGTAGATCAGATATGCCAGTAAGTTGGAGCCTGCTGAGCAGTGGGCCTAGAGCAATGTTGGGCAGGTGTGTGACACAAAATATGCGCTGGGGCCATTTCGATCTGCCATTGGCTTCCAAATGCCTTGTGACTGACAGGATGCAGCCAGCAGACCCTTATTTGTAAAGGCATCTTGTTATATGGAGAGTTTTGACCCTGTCCCTTACTTTTGGAAACTCCTCTACCACCTCCAAGTTTGTGAACTCCTGATCATATTCCATTCCAGATTTGTATTCTCAGAATTCCTAACTCTTTTTCCCTAATTGTGTCTTACTTGGGGTGAAAGTATTGTCAAGGCATTGTTCTGGATGAGAGTGGGAAAAATTTTGTGTAGCACATATTTGCATACACATTGGATTCATTTTCCAATTTTCCATTCAGAATACTAAATCCCTGACACTAACATATACCCTATTAGACTCTGACTACTAATCCTAATATGGTGGAGTAAAATAACCCAAACGGAATAGAAATACAAGCAGTTCAGAGAAGGCATGGTGTGTAGTTGGAATTGTCTTTTGCATTATATTGGGTAGAAGGTATAAACTAGTTAATTTTTTTATTGAAAGAGTTCTCCATGTTATTTTAAAGTAAACAAATGTATGAATTCGTGTCTCCCTTTCTCCGTAGCATATTCAGCACATGCATTTTTATATGCACATACAGAATCCTACCTGGTACCACTCGTACAATCTTGTGAGGTGGCTTACTTGGCAGATACAAATTGCGGGAAGACATCACAGCTCCTAAACACTGTTGGAACAGAAAATTAAACCTATGGGTGAGCTTCCTAGATGAACAACATTATACATAAATCCATGTTCAGTAAAATGAATATTTTTGCATCTGTGGATGATTTATATTTCATGGTGAATTTCGATTGGCATATATATTGCTACTTTTTAATGTCTGTGTGTGTGTGTGTATATATATATATATATATATATATATATATATATATATATATATACAGTCTCCAGATTTTTCAAAATATGAAATATATGTGTCTTATTACACACTTCCTAAATTCATTCATATTCATGTATGTGGATTTATAATCAAATTTTCACATGATTATTCTCAGAAATATTCATCCACCTGAAATACATATTTTTTCCTACTAGTGAAAACTAACTTCAGTGAATGTTGCATACAAATCCTAATATTTCTACAGTAACTGACCCAGTTTAACATCAATGCGAGTAGATTCCAATGGGACATGCTGTGTGTTTTGACGTTCATTTTTATTCAACACTGGTACATTATGATTTCTTCAGTTTATGCACATCATAGGATATATTTTTCATCCACAGTTTCGCAAATTTATAGGCATTTGTTTCACTTTCAATCAATTCCTTCTTCAGAACACATGTATTCATCCATGTTTCTTGACTGGTCTTTTCATGAGACTTCTTTACAAAACACATTATTTTCAATTTTTATAATCATTTTTGAAGCGAAACTCAGACACCGTTCATGATAAACAATAACACTAATATTAACAATAGATGTATAACTGGTTGGAATGAATGATTTTATATCAATATAAGATATCTTAAATATTTTCAGATATCAATTCCATCCATTATTTAAAGTGGAATCAGCTATATTATTTATTCACAGTGTGGTCAATTCATGCATTATCTCTATATTCATAGACACAGGGCACACCTCTTTGTACAACCAATACTTATGTATATGTCTTCTAAATATTACTGCCAGAAATGGTGTAAGAAATACTCATGTCACCAGATCTACATACACATTTTATCACAGTAATATTCGGGACACAAAAAGTAAATGTCACACTTATGATTGTACCGGAGTCTGAATGGAAAGTGAACATGGATTACTAAAAACATTCCTCTCCATGTTGCCTAATCCTCTCAATTATCAATCCTGTTGGTGACTACATATTTGTTTCTTCCAAAGATTATATATTCAAACTCTACCCTGTTGAAAATGCCTAATCATATCACTCACTTTATACTTTGCCTGATTTCATTATGTCTCTATTGATATGTGGTTTCCTACATATTTTCCCCAGTTCAACATTGTGACTGACCCTTCACATGAAGTTATGTTTACTTTCACTCTCTAACCAAAACACTATTGCGATAGAACATATATTCCAAATCCTATATTGACACTTCTTCCTAAACCTACTATCTACCTAATCCTACCGACTATCCGTTTTTGACTGGATGTTCTCTTCGACATTCAATCATCCAAGGTACAAGGTACTATGCAATTATATATCTATTTTTCTGAGACATCTGTGCACAATGTAAATCAAAGTTAAGTATCCCAATCAAGGGCCCAATGCCCTCTAGGCTTCAAAATTACCTAGATTTCTGTTTTTATTCATATATTTAAGCTCTATATTTTTATAAATATCACAGGTTCCCAATACCATTATTCATCCCGCAGAATGATTCCTAACCCAATTCAAACATTTTATTAACCCTAAGAATACACTGTTCCCTCAATCTAAATTTAATGAAGAGCAGGGACAGAGTTGGTCTTACAATACAGGAATGTAGGGGATCTTCCACCTGCTGAGAACTTCAAAGATCCATGTAGAAATGAACCCTGGAGAAGATATAGTCATCTATGAAGGACCTGAGAGAGCAAAAGTCATCTTCCATGTCAAACACCCTGGTCAGGATGAAGGGATGTGTCTGAATCAGCCTCTCTCTTCTTAATGTAGAGGAGAAGGACCAAACCAGGCCTGTGTGGATAGCTATTCCCGGGTTCCTAAGGTTGACATACCATTCTAACTTGTGAACATTTCAGAGGAAGTAGGGGAACCCTCCATCTAATGGGACCCTTGGAAGCAACTATTAGGACAAAATGGTTTACAAGACAGTGAATTCATTCAGTTCCTGAAGGAAGTGACCTCACCTCACTTCCTTCGTGATGGATCTCTCTGAACTTGGGATCCTGGAAGCTAGGCACACAGAGCCAGTCCCAGTCCCAGTCCCAGTGGGCTCACTTGCTTGGATTTACCAAAGACAGAGTCAGTCTTTCTTTGTTCCTACTGATATTATGATGCCAAAAGCAAGGAGAGCTCTGAAGAGAGGCCTTTCTTGAGAAAGCAGGTAGTGGCTCAAAATTCCCTTCTGACAACTTAAAAGAGTTGGCCAAGTAGACCAGATCTGAAACAGGACAGGACATTTCGGGGGAACATTGTATGGCCCACCAGTCAGAGGACACTCCGTAGAGTCACAGACCTACTTTGGGGAAGGAGGTGACTTTGTGGGTGTGGTTGTGGGTTTATGATTTTGTCTCATCTTCTGAGAATAGGTAGGAAAGGCGGTTAGTTTTTTTTTTTTTTTTTTGGAGTGTACTGTTTCTAGTAAGTCGTTTGACAAGGCGAGTGTTTCTATGTCTGTGTATTCCACTGTGTCCGTGGTTGTATACATTAGAAACGAGAATGCATCAATGTATTTGTCCTGTCTAGTAGAAAGCTTCCCAGCATTCAACCTGCCCAATTTATGAATGGGTTGCGGCTTTCCTTAAGGATGGGCAACACCTACTATCTTCCTAATTACCAATTTTCTTCCTGAATTCTTTCCAATCTCCAGAATTGGCTCATGTTTTTTTGTCCAAGATATGTACCACCTCCAAGCTCTGTGACATGGCCATGTACTGGATATCTGCAGGGAATGGCGAGCATCTCAGAAAACTCAGATATCAGTGTGACCAGTAAAGTATCAGTGGAGAAACCCTGCTTTGGGCCTTTTGCTTACATAATGTTCTGTTGCCCTTAATTTCAAGAAGTTCTTTGCCTCAGGCCACCCCTTTGTGAAGCCTGAGGAAAACAGTTTTCAAATGGAAATGAATGGGCATCACCTGTGACCCTTTGCTTTATTGCTATGGAAAGGGATGTGTGTGATTTAGCCTCTTGGCCCTGTGTGAGGCTGTGGCTTAGATTCTCAGCACCTGATGGATCTAAAGAAAGATCCCATGTGTGCATCCAAAACCAAAATGGCCAAAAGAGCAGTCCTTGTGGATGACGTCTCGCCTTCCTCTGTGAGGTTCCTGACTCCCATCAATAGGGATCCTTTGGGTCAGAGGAGTTCTCCAAAGCCCTGCAGAGGTGCTTGGGTTTTCTCATGACTCCAATTCACATAAAGAATCTTAACCTCTGAGTCAGTTGGCCTCAAAGTAGAGAAGCGGTGTAGTCTTCACAGCATGCCTATTTCATCACGCCTGGTTCACAGAAAGTATGTCCAGGCCACCCTGACTTTAGCAAATGAGTGGCAAGGGAGCTTATTTTGGACACTGTCTTGGACTGCGCTCCTCATGAAAACCTCCAGCCAGAGGTTATGATGAGTGTCTATATGGAAGAAAATGAGGGCCATGTCGAAGTGTTTTGGTTTTAATTGTGGTCATTTGTGTGTCAGTTGGAAGAGATAACTGTGTTCACCTGGGCTTGAACTGTTGTGTGATTCCACTTAGAGACTGCTTTCTGGAACTGACCTCAGTGAAGTATTGCCATGAATTGTTTTGAGATTTTAGGAGGCCACGCATGAGATTCGCTCTTGGTATCTGTGATCTAGGCCCAGGGTGGCTTTGCACAGAAAACTGGGAATCTTTGCAAGGATATCACATGATTTTATTCTGAAAGACTTGGCAGCCATCGATGAGAGTCAAAACACACATGGACCTAACATTGTAGACCTCAATGGGCCTTGCTTATGTTACCATTTGGCCTCTGTTTCTGTAGCCTTGCCTATGAGAGTTCTCTAGAGCTTTCATTGAAATGAGCTTCCTCACCATTTAATGGTTCCTGAATTAATTGAAACCCAGAGTGTCTCAAATTCATTTTTGAAAAATGGCTAGATAAATACCATGCAAGTTTTGAAATTCCCATGACCAGGTGGCACTGGAGAACCTTTGGATATCTGGTTCCTGATCATGAGTGTACCAGACAATGCCTTGATTGACTGGGTTTCATGAAAATGGAGTAGAACAGAGATGCCTGTAAGTTGGAGCCTGCTGAGTAGTGGGCCTAGAGCTGTGGTGTGAAGGTGTGTGATAAACATCTGTGGTGGGGCCATGTGAATATGTCTTTGACTTCCAAATGGCTTGTGACTGACATGCTGCTGCCAGCAGACCCTTATATGTAAAGGCATCTTATTATATAGAGGGGTTTCAGGGCAATGTTCAGAATCAGGTTGCTCTTGTCAAGGGGGCAAGCTATGTGGGATAGAAGCCTGGTTGGTGCATTCTCCTGTAAACCCTGACCCACCACACCTGACAGAACTCCCTCCAGCACTGTGTCCCTGATGAACTCCTTGTATTTTTTGAAGCAACACCAAACTACGAGTGCAGCAGCCAGAAACACCACGAAAAGTGGAGGATGACCAAATGACTTCACAGTTCAGGCGGGCAGACACTTAGACCCAGGTGGCCAAAGTTTGCCGGCAAAGATAGAATTCATCACTGCTGCCTAATGTTCATTGGAAAACAAGAAACCATGTCCTCCAGGTCACATAGATGCCATTCCAGATTTGATGGTCTCACTACAAAGGAAGCTAAATCTCCTGACAACAACATATACTTTAAGTGCCCAAACTCAGAGGCAGTTTGTCAAGAAGTCTTTAGGCCAAAAGAACTTCATGTTTGTGGAGTGTTTACCCTATCCCTTACTTTTGGATACTCCTCTCCCAACTCCAAGGTTGTGAACTCCTGAGCATTTTCCATTCCGGATATGTATTCACAAATTTTCTAACTCTTCTCCTCTAATTGTGTCTTACTTGTGGTGAAGGAAATGTCATGGCATTGTTCTGGATCAGAGTGGGGAGATTTTTGTGTAGCACATATTTGAATACACATGAGATTAATTTTCCTATTTTCCATTCGAAATTCTGAATCCCTGACACTTACCCATACCCTACTAGACTCTCACTACTAATCCTAATATGATGGAGAAAAATAACCCAAACAAAATAGAAATACAACCAGTTCAGAGGAGGCCTGTTGTATAGTTGGACTTGCCTTTTGCATGATAAAGGGTAGGTGTTACAAATCTAGTCAATTTTTAAATGAAAAAGTTCTCCATGTGTTTTTAAAGTTAACAAATATGTGAATTCTTGTTTCCCTTTCTCTGAAGCCTATTCAGAACATGTATTTTAAATGCACATATTGAATCCTACCTGGTATCACACTTATATTTTTGTGAGGTGGATGACATGACAGATACAAATTGTGAGAAGAGATCACTCCTCCTAAACACTGTTGGAACTGAAAATTCAACCTATGGGTGAGCTTCCTAGTTGAACAACATTTTACTTAAATCCATGTGTAGTAAAATAAATATTTTTGCTTCAATGGATGATATATATTTCATGATGAATTTCTATTGGCATATATATTGCCAGTTTTTAATGTCTCTGTGTGTGTTTTTTGTATATATATATATATATATTCTCCAGGATCTTCAAAACATGAAATATATGTGTCTTTTATACACTCCATTAATTTATTCATGTTCATGTACTTGGATTTATAATCAACTTTTCAGAAGATTATTCCAGAAATATTCATCCACCTGAAATTCATATTTGTTACCTAGTACTGAAAGCTAACTTCAGTGAACGGTGCACACAAATCCTAATATTTTTATAGTAACTGACCCAGTTTAATATCAAAGCAAGTTGATTCCTATGGGACATGTTATGTATTTTGACGTTTATTCCTATTCAACACTGGTAAATTACTATTTCTTCTTTTTTTGCACATCATAGGATATATATTTAATCCAAAAGTTATCAAATTTACAGGTATTTGTTTCACTTTCAATCACTTCCTGCTTTAGAACACACGTATTCCTGCAGGTTACTTGACTGGTCTTATCATGAAACTTCTTTCCAAACACATTATTTTTGATTTTCATAATGATTTTTGAAGCAAAATATACACAATTTTCATGATTATCCATAACCCTAATATTTCCATTAGATGTATAAATGGTTGTAATGAATGTATGTGTATCAATATAAGATTTCATGTATATTTTCAGATATCAATTCATTCCATTATTTAAAGTTGGAACCAGTTATATTTTTAATTCTCAGTATGGTCTCTTCATGCATTATCTCAATATTCATAAACACATGGTACACCCATTTGTACCCCCAATACTAATTTATGCATCTTCAAAATATTGCTCCCAGAAACATTGGAAGAAATACTCCACCTGATCTACATATACATTTTATCACTGTAATAATCTGGACACAAAATGCAAAGTTCACCTTTATGATTGTACCAAAGCCTAAATGGAAATTGACCATGGATTACTAAAACATCTATGTCTAAATTGCCTAATGCTCTCAAATGTCAATCTATTTGTGACTCCATATTTATTTTTCCCTAAGATTATACAGTCAAGTTCAACCCTGTTGAAAATGTCTAATATTATCACTCACTTTGTACTATACATGATTTCCTAATGTCTCTATTGATATCTGCTTTGCTACATATTTTCCCCAGTTCATCATTGTGAGTGACCCTACACATGTGCTGATATTGACATTCACTCTCTAACCGAAACCCTATTGTTAAAGAACTTTTGGTCCAAAGTCTATACTCGCCCTCATTTCAACACCTACCGACTATCTTCCTGATCCTACAGACTATCCCTGTTTGATTGGATGTTCTCTTCTACATTCAATCATCCAAGGTACAAGGTCCTATTTCATTGTATATCGATTTATCTGAGACATCTGTGCATAACATAATTCAATGCTAAGTATCCCAATCAAAGGCCCAATGCCCTTCTGGGCTTCAAATCTTACCTAGATTTCTGTTTTCATACTTATATTTCACCTATATATTCTTAAAAATGTCACAGGTTCCCAATACCATTATTAATTGAGCGGAATGATTCCTAACCCAAATCAAACATGTTATTAACCTTAACCATAC
The DNA here is from genome assembly GCF_048772815.1 of Callospermophilus lateralis. Lineage (NCBI taxonomy): Eukaryota > Metazoa > Chordata > Mammalia > Rodentia > Sciuridae > Callospermophilus > Callospermophilus lateralis. The sequence goes on from NW_027518101.1 coordinate 1,812,342, forward strand.
ACTGATCCCTCAATCTAACTTTTCAGAAGAGCAGGGACAGAGTTGGTCTCAAAATACAGGCAAAATACAGGGGATTATCCACCTGCTGAGAACCTAAAAGGCCCATGCAGAAATGATCCATGGAGAAGATGTAGGCAGCTATGAAGGACCTGAGAGAGCAAAAGACATCTTCCATGGTGAATAACCTGGTCAGGATAAAGGGTTGTGTCTGAATGAGCCTCTCTTTTTTTCATATAGATAAGATGGACCAAAACAGGCCTATGTGGAGAGCTGTCCCTAGGTGCCTATGGTTGATATACCATTCTAACCTGTGAAAGTATCACAGGAGGTAGGGGCAGCCTCCATATCATGGGACCTTTGGAAGCAACTGTGAAGGCAAAGAGGTTGCCAAGATAGTGACCTCATTCAGTTCCTGAAGGAAGTGACCTCATCACACTTCTTTGGTGATGGAACTGTCTGAACTTGGTATCCAGGAAGCCAGGCACTCAGAGCCAGTCACAGTCCCAGTCCCAGGGGTCTCAATTTTTTTGATTTACCAAGGAGAGAGTCAGAGTTTCTTGGTAACTACTGATGTGTGGATGGCCAAATGCCAGGAAAGCTCTGAAGAGGGGCCTTTTCTGAGAAAGCAGGTAGTGCCTCACCACTGGCTCCTGACAACTTCACAGAGTTGGACAAGGAGACCAGATCTGAGAAAGGACAGGCCATTTCAGTGGAACATAGTATGACCCACCAGTCATAGGACACTCTGGATAGTCACAGTCCTACTTGGGGGAAGGAGGTGCCTTTGTATGTGTGTGTGTGTTTGTGGTTTTGTCTCATGTTCTGAGAATAGGTAGTAGCGGCGGTTTGTTTGGTTTTGAGTGAACTGTTTCTAGTAAGTCATTTGACAAGGCGAGTGTTTCTATGTCTCTGAATCCCACTGTGTCCGTGGTTGTAGACAGTTGAAAAGAGAATGGATCAATGGATTTGTGTTGTCTAGTAGAACGCATCCCAGCATGTATCCTGCCAAATTTATTAATGGTCTGAGGCTTTCCTTATCGATGGGCAACACCTGCTATCTTTCTAAGTTCCTGTTCTCTTCCTGAATTCTGGCCAATATCCAGAATAGGCTCATGGTTTTCTCTCCAAGATATGTACCACCTCCAAGCTCTGTGACATGGCCATGTACTGGATAGCTGAAGGGAATGGAGAGCATCTCAGAATACTCAGATATCAGAGTGACCATTTAAGTCTCATTGGAGAAACCCTGCTTTGGGCCTTTTGCTTACCTATTGTTCTGTTGACCTGAATGTCAGCAAGGTCTTTGCCTCAGGCCATCTCTTTTTGAAACCTGAAGAAAACAGTTTTCAAATGGAAATGAATGGACATCCCCTGTGGTTCTTTTCTTAATTTCTTTGGAAGGAGATGTGTCTGATTCAGCCTTTTGGCCCTTTGTGAGTCTGTGGCTTAGATTATCAGCACCTGATGGATCTAAAGAATGATCCCATGTGTGCATTCAAACCAAACTGGCCAAAAGAGCAGTCATTATGGATAAAGTCTCTCACCTTCCTTTGTAAGGTTCCTGACCTCCATCAAGTGAGAATGGGGATCCTTTGGGTCAATTGAGTTCTTAAAAGCCCTGCAGAGGCTAGCCCATAGGTGCTTGGGTTTTCTGATTACTCCAATTCACATAAAGAATCTAAACCCCACAGTCAGTAGGCCTCAAATTGGTGAACCGAAGTAGTATTAATGGCAGGCCTATTGGACCACTCCTGGTTCACAGGAAGGTTGTACAGGCCACCCTGACTTTAGGCAAACCAGAGGCAAGGGAGCTTATTTTGGACACTGTCTTGGCCTGCGCCCCTCATGGAAACCTTTAGCCAGAGGATATGATGAGTGTCTATATGGAAGAATATGAGGGCCATGTGGGAGTGTTTTGGTTTTAATTGTGGTCATTTGTGTGGCAGTTGGAAGAGATGACTTGTAAGATTCCAGCAGACGTCGGAGGAAGAGATTACCAAGAGACTGGCTCATGCAACAGCAATGGGGATTTATTGAGGATCCAATTCAGTTCGCTGGGGCTCTGTGCTCACTCAACAAGCAACAGCGGCCCAGATCCCCGAGAAGAGGTTAAGCAGTGCTTCAGTACACTTTTTGGGTAGGCAGAGGCTTTATATATATCAGAGGAAATCATCTTGATCAGCCGGAAAATCGAACAATAACTCTCAAACTTGATTAGCACATTCATTGGTGGAATCAGGTCGGGCGGGGGTGATAGGTCGATCCTAAGGAGGGGGTACATTCAAACTGATTGGTTTGGGCCCTGATATGCTTAGGTGCCAAGCTGCACAGGGTCCTAGATTATTAAACAACTGGATGGTCAGGGGGAATATTTAATGGGCAGTGAAAGGAATTGTCCTAACAGCTACAGGAATTTCAGGTTTTAGGTTTAGCATGGGAACTTAACAATACCTGGTCCTTTACATTTTAACTCAGGCTTTGCAGCTTAGAAACTTTACAACACCCGCTATTTTACACTTTAACTTCAATTTCTTTTACCCTAACAGACTGGGTCCACCTGGGTGTGAACTCTGGTGTGATTCCCCTTAGACACTGAGTTCTGGAACTGAACTCAGAGAAGAGGTGTCATGAATTGTGTTGGGATTATAAGAGGCCACACATGAGAGTTGCCCTTGGAAACTGAGATCTAGGCCCAGGGTGGCTTTCCACAGAGCATTGGAAATTTCAGCCAGGATATCACATGATTTTATTCTGAATGACTTGGCAGCCATAGTTGAGAGTCAAAACACACATGAAACTCACACTGTAGACCTCAATGGGCCTGGTTTCATGTGACCTTTTGGCCACTCTTTGAGAAGCCTTGTCTGTGAGAGTTCTATAGAGATTTCATTGAAATCAGCTTTCTCAAAATTTAAAGGTTCCTAAATGAATTGAAACCCACAGTGCCTCCAACTTCATCCTTGAAAAATGGCTAGATAAATACCATGAAATTTTTGAAATTCCCAGGACCAGGTACCACTGGAGAAAGTTTGGATGTCCGGTTTCTGATCATGAGTATAACAGACAGTGCCTTGATTCACTGGGTTTCATGCAAATGGTGTAGAACAGAGATGCCAGTAAGTTGGAGCCTTCTGAGTAGTGGGCCTAGAGCAGTGGAGGGCAGGTGTGTGATAAAACATCTGTGGTGGGGCCATGGGGATCTTCCATTGTCTTCCAAATGGCTTGTGACTGACATGGTGCAGCCAGCAGACCCTTATATGTAAAGGCATCTTGTTATTTGGAGAGGTTTCAGGGCAATGTTCAGAATCAGGATGCTATGGTCAAGGGAAAAGCTATGTGGGATAGAAGCATGGTTGGTGCATTCTCTTGCAGACCCTTACCCACCACAGGTGACAGAACTCCCTCCAGCACTGTACCAGGTGAACTACTTGTATTTCGTGAAGCAAATAACAAACTCCCAGTGCAGCAGTAAGAAATACCACGAAAAGTGGAGGATGACCAAATGGCTTCACAGTCCACACAGAGAGAAACTTAGCCCCCAGTGGACACTGTTAACCTACATAGAGAGAAATCAGCACTGCTGCCTCATGTTCAGTGGAAAATAAGAAACTATGTCCTCCAGGTCACATACATGCACACCCAGCTTTGATGGTCTCACTACAAAGGAAGCTCCTGACAAATACTTATATTTCAAGTGCGCAACCTCAGAGGCAGTTTCTCAAGAAGTCTTTAGGCCAGCAGAGCTCCATGTTTGTTGAGTGTTTACCCTGTCCCTTACTTTTGGAAACTCCTCTACCACCTCCAAGGTTGTGAACTCCTGAGCGTATTCCATTCCAGATATGTATTCACAGAATTTTTAACTCTTCTCCTCTAATTGTGTCTTACTTCAGGCGAGGGTAATGTCAAGGCATTTTTCTGTATGAGAGTGCAAAAATTTGTGTGCAGCATTTATTTGAAATACTGAATCCCTGACATTAACCCATATCCTAATAGACTCTGACTACTAATCCTAATATGATGGAGAAAAATAACTCAAACAAAATAGAAATACAAGCATTTCATAGGAGGCATGGTTTATAGTTGGACTTGCCTTTTGCATTATATAGGGTAGGAGTAATAAATCTAGTCAATTTTTAATTGAAATAGTTTTCCATGTGTTTTTAAAGTTAACAAATATGTAAATTACTGTCTCCCATTCTCTCTAGCTTATTCAGAACATGTGTTTTTATATGCACATATAGAATCCTACCTGGTTATCACACATACAGTCTCATGAGGAGGCTGATTGGCAGATACAAATTGTGAGAAATGACCACTCCTCGTAAACGCTGTTGGAACTGAAAATACAACCCATGGGTGAGCTTCCTATTTGAACAACCTTATACAAAAATCCATGTTCAGTGAAATTAATATTTTTGGATCTGATGATGATATATATTTCACGATAAATTTCGATTGGCATATATATTGCAATTTTTAATGTCTCTCTCTGTGTGTGTGTGTATATATATATATGTATATATATATATACATATATATATATGCACTCTGTCTAGATTTTTCAAAATATGAAACATGTGTCTTATTGTAGACTCCCTAAATTCATTTATATTCATGTATGTGGATTTATAATCAACTTTTCACAAGATTATTCTCAGAAATACTCATCCACCTAAAATACATACTTGTTTCCTAGTACTGAAAACTAACTTCGTTGAATGGTGCATACATATCCTAACATTTCTACAGTAACTGACCCTGTTTAACATCAATTCAAGTAGATTACTATGGGACATGATGTGTATTTTGAAGTTCATTTTTATTCAACACTGGTACATTGCTATTTCTTCAGTTTATGCACATCATAGGATACATATTTCATCCACAAGTTAGCAAATTGATAGGCATTTGTTTCACTTTCAGTCACTTCCTGCTTCAGAACACATGTATTTCTCCATGTTTCTTGACTGATATTTTCATGAGACTTCTTTCCAAACACATTATTTTCGATTTCTGTAATCACTTTTGAAGCAAAACCCACACACCTTTCATGATAACCCACAACCCTAATATTACCATTAGATGTATAACTCGTTGGAATGAATGACTGTATATCAATATTAGATTTCTTATATATTTTCAGATATCAATTCAATCCATTATTTAAAGTGGAACCAGTTATATTATTTATTCACATGATGGTCAATTGATGCATTATCAATATATTCTATGACACAGGGTATACCCTTTTTACCCCCAATACTAATTTATATTTCTTCAAAATAGTGCTCCCAGAAATGGTGGAAGAAATACCCATGTCACCTGATCTACATATACATTTTATCACAGTAATATTCTGGACACATAAAACAAAGGTCACTCCTATGATTGTACCAAAGCCTAAATGGAAAATGAGCATGGATTACTAAATGCACCCATGTCCAGGTTGCCTAATGCTCTCAAATGTCAATCCTATTGGTGACTACATATTTGTTTCTTTCTAACATTATATATCCAAACTCAACCCTGTTGAAAATGTCTAGTCCTATGACTCAGTTTATACTTTGCCTGATTTCCTAATGTCTCTATTAATATCTGCTTTCCTCCATATTTTCCCCAGTTCATCATCGTGACTGACTCTTCACAAGTGCTAACATTTACATTCACTCTCAACTGAAACCATATTGCTAAAGAACTTTTGGTCCAGATCCTATACTCACTCTTCTTCCTAAAACTACTATCTCCTGTTCCTACCGAGTATTCCTTTTTTGACTTGATGTTCTCTTCTACATTCAATCATTCAAGGTACATGGTCCTATGCCATTGTATATCGATTTATCTGAGACATCTGTTCAGAACGTAATTCAACGCTAAGTATCCCAATCAAGTTCCCATGCCCTTCTCGGCTTCAAATCTTAACTAGATTTCTGTTTTCATACTTATATTTCACCTATATATTCTTGTAAATATCGCAGGTTCCCAATACTGTTATTCAACCCTCAGAATGATTCCTCACCCAAATCGAACCTGTTATTCACCCTAATCATACACTCTTCCCTCAATCTAACTTTACAGAAGAGCAGGGAAGAGTTGGTATTTCAATACAGGAATGTAGGCGATCTTCCACCTGTTGAGAACCTCAAATGTCCTACATAAATGACACCTGGATAAGTTGTAGGCAGCTATGAAAGACCTGAGAGAGCAAAAGTCATCTTCCATGGAAAACAACCTGGTCAGGATGTAGGGATATGTATGAATCAGCCTCTCTCTTATTAATGTAGAGAAGATGGACCAAACCAGGCCTGTGTGGAGAGCTGTTCCTGTGAGCCTATGGTTGATATACCATTCTAACTTGTGAAAGTGTCACAGGAAGCAGGGGCAGCCTCCATCTCATGGGACCCTTGGAGTCAACTCTTAGGACAAAGTGGTTGCCAAGGCAGTGAACTCATTCAATTCCTGAAGGAAGTGACTTACATCACTTCCGTGGTGATCAAACTCTCTGAACTTAGATCCAGTAAGCCAGGCACCCAGAGCCAGTCCAAGTCCCAGTCTTAGTGGTCTCACTTGTTTTGATTTTCCAAGGATAGAGTCAATCTTTCTTGATACCTACCAATGTGGGAATGGCCAAATAACAGGAAAGCTCTCAAGAGGGGCCTTTTCTGAGCAAGCAGGTAGAGGCTCACCCCTGGCTTCTGACAAGTTCACAGAGTTGACCAAGGAGACCTAATCTCATACAGGACAGGCCATCTCAGGGGAACATAGTGTGGCCCACCAGTCAGAGGACACTCCGGATAGTCACAGACCCATTTGAGGGAAGGAGGTGCCTTTGTTATGTGGGTGTGGTTTTTTGGTTTGTCTCATATTCTGAGAATATGTAGGAAAGGTGGTTTGTTTGGTTTGTAGTGAACTGTTTTTAATAAGTCATTTGACAAGGCGACTGTTTTTATGTCTGTGTATCACACTGTGTCAGTGGTTGTAGACATTAGAAAAGAGAATGATTCAATGGATGTGTCCTGTCTGGTAGAAAGCTTCCCAGCATTCATCCTGCCCGATTTATGTATGAACTTTGGCTTGCCTTATCGATGGGCAACACCTGCTAATTTCCTAAGTTGCTGTTTTCTTCCTGAATTCTGGCCACTCTCCAGAAGAGGCTCATGGTTTTGTGTCCAAGATATGAATCACTTCCAAGGTCTGTGACATGGCTATGTTCTGGATAGCTGAAGTGAATGGCGAGAATCTCAGAATACTCAGATCACTGTGACCAGAAAAGTCTCAGTGGATAAACCCTGCTTTGGGACTTTTGCTTACATATTGTTTTGTTACCCTGAATGTCAGGTAGTTCTTTGCCTCAGGCCACCCCTTTGTGAAACCTGAAGAAAACAGTTTTCAAATGGAAATGAATGGAAATCACCTGTGGCTCTTTGCTTAATTGCTTTGGAAAGGGATGTGTCTGAATCAGCCTCTTAGCTCTGTGTGAGGCTGTTGATTAAATTCTCAGCCCCTTATGGATCTAAAGAAAGATCCCATGTGTGCATCCAAAACCAAAATGGCCGAAAGTACAGTCATTGCAGATGAAGTCTTTCGCCTTCCTCTGTAAGGTTCCTGACCTCTATAAAGTGAGAATAGGGAAGATACACCAAGCCAATTGATGTCTCCTTTTGGAAAAATTGTACCACCAATGAGAGCATCAGCAAAATTACCCCAACACTACCACAAATCGCTGCACCAACAGATAGTTCACAATGCATACATGTTAGTTCACAATGCATACAAGTGATATATATTCCAGGCAAGTTCTGCAAGCAGTTCAGTGATGGCTATTGCAGAAGCTGTAGATTGGTTTTATCTTTGTCTTCACCAGCACTGGGTTGAAGATTGGAATTCTGGCAATAATGGCTAAAGAAAAAATTACTTACCATTCCAGAAGGCACTAAAAAACCCAATTATCTTAACAATTTACATTATCTTGAAGAGAATTATTAAATATAATGAAAAGGAAAGGTGAAAGTCAACAAACAGTTCTGCTAAACTCCTTTTTTTGTTCACATATTAAAACAATCCTCAACAGTTGTTTACCCAATTTAAATTAAACTATTTAAATCACGTGAATAAAAAAAAATTGGATCCATTTTTTCATGAGCGCACATCATATATGATATATGGATATATGTACATTCAAACATAAAACACAAAACACAAGTGTGCACAAATAATATAATATATACAACACATAACATAATAGTAAAGGCCTTATAACTTTTTACAGGTGAAATCACCATTGGAATGTCTAAAAACTCTATAGTCAAAAAATAGAACTGATCAGCAAAACATTAACCTAGGTCTGTATGAGCTCAAAAAAAATAAAAAAATAAAAAATAGAACTTCATGATGTGGGAAAGGGCAATAATAAAATAGATATTGAAAAAAGCATCCTGGTTCTGTCGCAGATGTAAGGATAGCCAAACTGGAGTTTTGGATATCAGCTGTTATGAATTTGAGCCAAATCATCTTCTTTTTGGTCTATAGAAATCACTTTAGTTAATTTCTCTGGAATCCATATTGCCTGCTGTTCTTCCTGTGGAAACACACAAACAGACCCCTGACTAAAGACAATCACTGGGTCAGGACTTTAGTTAATCTCTCCAAAATCCAAATCAGCTGCTGTTCTTCCTGTGGAAACACACAAACAGACGCCCGACTCCAGACAATTACTGGGTCAACACTTTTCCATTGTCCTATTAGAATATCCTTCCAAAGTACCTTGGGCTTATGCACATTTTTTGGAAACATATGCCTTTCCACAGCACTAAGTCCTGATGAATCCAAGTTTAAAAAGTTTAGAGTAAAAAGCGTTAATTTAAGTTTATCTTTGGGGAATATATACCCCTTCTCAATTCCGTCTTTGTGCTTTAATAAGTACATTTTTATTGTTTGATGTGCTCTTTCAACTATGCCTTGTCCCTGTGGATTGTATGGGATTCCTGTTATATGAGTAATGCCAAATGATGAGCAAAATTGTTTAAAAGAGTTAGAAGTGTAACCGGGGGCATTATCTGTTTTTAACTGTTTTGGAATGCCCACAGTGGCAAAATTTTGTAAGCAATGAACTATAACATCTTTAGTTTTTTTCTCCAGCATGAAGGGAGCCCATTAAAAATCCAGAACAAATATCAACTGTAACATGCAAATATTTTAATTTTCCAAATTCTGGCAAGTGTGTGACGTCCATCTGCCAAATATGGTTAGGTATCAATCCTCTAGAATTGACTCCAAGATTAACTTGTGGTAAAAAGGTCACACAATTTTGACATTGTTTTATAATTTGTCTAGATGTTCCTTAGTTTTTTTGAAATGCTTTTGTAAAGTATAAGCATTGACATGGAACTTTTTAAGAAAATTTATTGCTTCTTCTAGTGTAAAGAAAATATGTATGTATGTCAATTGTAGTTTTATCTGCTAAATCATTGCCCAAACTAAGGGCTTTAGGCAATCCTGTATGTGCCCTGATATGTCCTATAAAGAATGGATCTTTTCTGTCCCAGATTAGACTTTGTATAGTGGAAAGCAAAGAGAAAACAGTAGAGAAAGGGGAAATCCTACCAGCATCTTCAAGGGATACTATAGCATTAACTATATACTGACTATCAGAAAATAAATTAAATACAGAATCTTTAAAAATCACAAAAGCTTGTAATACTGTACTAAGCTCTACCTTGTGAGCTGATTGTTTTGGTACTAAAAATATAAAAGTTGGATCAGGTGTAACTATTGCTGTTGTACCATTATTTAACCCATCTGTGAATATATTTGGAGCATTCATGATAGGTGTTTTCTTGTCATTTTTGGAAAAATTACAGGATGCGATGACCAAAAAGACAATAAAAGATAAGATGGTAAGTGGTTATCAAATGAAACATTAGATTTACACACGATTATTGCCCAAGTATTTAACTAATTAGCTAATTCATCAATTTGATTCATAGTATATGGAGTAATAATTTTATTGGGTGAAATTCCACACACACTCTTTTTGCTGCTTTTATTCCTATGAGTATTAATTCTCCCTCAGCCTCAGGATAGCAAGTAATAATAGTGTTAGAAGAATAAGATAAATGTATCCATAATAATGGACCTTCTTCCCAAAATACTCCTGTAGAAATATTTTTTTTGTTGTTAGTACAATAAATAATAAATGCAAAATTATATCAACTCTATCCAAAAGCATATTTCCCATATATGTTTCAATGATTTTTATTGCTTTTCTTGCTTCAGGCGTTAACATTCTGAGTGAATTTGGATCTCATGGTCCTTTTAGGATATCAAATAAAGGTCCCAACTCTCCTGTTGGTATACCTAGATGAGGCCTTATCCAATTTAAGTCTCCTAATAACTCTTGAAAGTCATTAATTGATTTGAGTTGATCTACTCGTATTTGAATTTTTGGTTGACTGACCATGGTTGAGGATAATAGAGCTACTAAATAATTAATTGGAAAATTTAATTGTATTTTACCTATTGCTATCTCTAGGTTATAATTTTTTAATACGTTTGTAAGTGTGGCATACCATTCTAGCAATGGGTTTTTAACTTTGTGTGCTAATAATACATCATCCATATAGTGAAAAATTTGTATTTCAGGAATTTGATTTCTAAGTGGCTGGATTACTTTGTTAACATAAATTTGACGCATAGTTGGGCTGTTAGCCATCCCTTGAGGGAGTACTTTCCACTCATATCTCTTGTCAGGACCTTCATGATTCAGTGCAGGTATAGTAAATGCAAAACTTGGAATATCCTCAGGATGAATTGGAATTGAAAATAAAACGATCTTTAATATCTACAACGAAAACATACCAAGTTTTTGGCAAAGCACACAATTGAGGAATCTCTGATTGAGCAGGTCCCATAATAACCATCCCATTATTAATGGCTCTTAAATCTTGCAATAATCTCCATTTACCAGATTTCTTTTTAAGGACAAAAATGAGAGTATTATGGGGAGACACAGAAGGTTGTATATGTCCTTCCGCTAATTGTTGTTTGACCAGGTCATGGGCTACTTGTATCTTTTCTTTAGTCAGGGGCCACTGAGGAACCCATACTGGTCTTTCTGATTTCCAAGTAATATTTATTGTCTCAGTGGCCCTTTCTGAAAATCCAACCCATATCTATCTGTTTCTTGATCTTTTTGTATTGGTGTTGCTATACCTTGTTCTTGCTTTTCTAATCTTTTTCCTTTCCTAAAATCTTGTCTAGCCATAATAGTGGGTGAATTTTGATTGATGTTATTTGTTAATGTCAAACCTAATTGATCTAGGACATCTCATCCTTATAAATTTACGGGAAGATGTTCCAATACATATGGCTGTATAGTTCCTTCACATCCTTCAGGATCCTTCCAGTCTAATACCGTTGCACTTTTATGGGGATTAGCCGCCACTCCTAGGCCTCGAAGCGTTTGAGTGGCTTCTTGTAATGGCCAATGTTTTGGCCATTCTTGACGACAGATGATGCTAAGGTCTGCACCTGTATCCAGTAGCCCATTGAATTCATGTCCTTGAATATTTACTTTTAGCATGGGGCGAGAATATAAATTTAAAGAAAGCATAGCCCAATCTACACCTGTGGAGCCTAATCCCTTGGAACCCCTTTCTACAGCACAACTGTAAAATTTATCATGTGGGCTGGGTATTATTAGTAATTGTGCTATTCTATCTCCTGGAGAAATTACTGATATACCCTTTGGAGAACTGGCTATAATTTTTATTTCACCTTCATAATCGGGATCAATTACCCCAGGACTCATCATAAGTCCTTTTAGAGTAGAAGAGCTGCATCCCAATAATAAGCCTACTGTTCTTTTGGGAAGAGGTCGTTTCACCCCTATGGGAATGATTTGAACTCCCATCTCTGGAGTTAGTATTGATCTGGCTGAGGCACAGATGTCCAACCCTGCGCTCCCTCTGGTTTGTCTGATGAGGGATCTGATGAACAATGTGTCGTGGGCACTACACTGATGGGGTTGCTGGTTTCCTCCAGTGCTCCATATATTTGCGGTTTCGGGCCCCAGAGCATTGGGTCCCCCTGTCCATTTTTTGGCAATGGAGCCGGATGCCTTTCTTCATGATATCGTGGATAAACACCTGGTGCTTGTTTGTTTTTTGATAATGAAGTACCCTCTATGGTGGTTTGAGAATGGTATTCATTAGCCCAATGTCTCCCTCTACGTCATCGTGGCCAAATACCCGGTATTCTAGTCCTTTGATACCTAGTTTTGTTAAACCCTCCTCCTTTGGGGCAATTCCTTTTAAAAAGTCCTGTTTGTTCACAATTGTAGCATGTTCTTGGCCTGTCTTCTAAAGCCTGTTTTACTAAAGCTGCCACAATTTGCCCTTTTTCATTAATGTCTCTGGCATCTAAAGCCTGTTTTATTGCAGCTGCCACGACTTGCTCTTGTTCATTAATGTCTCTACCAAATTTAATAAATGTGTTTAAATCTTCATGTTTCCATGGTCTAATGATACCTCTGCAGCAATGATTCGCTTGGTCATAAGCCAGTTGTTTTAATAATGGCATTGCTTGTTCTGTATTTCCAAAAACTCTGTAGCTGTTTCAATAAGCCTATCTACAAATCCAGCGTAAGATTCATTAGCTCCTTGTATTACCTTAGATAATTGACCTTGTAAACCTCCATGTCCTTGTAAAGTCTTCCATGCCCTAACTGCCTCTACAGCAATTTGTGCGTATATGCCAGGATCATATGGAATTTGTTGTTGCTGATCCTCATAAGGTCTCTTTTCTAAAAACAAATCTAGATTTCTCTGAGGATAACCAGCTGCTGCATTTCGCCTAGACATCTCTTTGCAAAATTCCTCATTGGCAACCTTCCATAATAGGTATTGACCTCCATTTAGCACAGCTTTACACATATTAGCCCAATCTGCTGGCGTCATGTTCAAGGTGTTAATGGATTCGACCAAGCTTACAATGAAGTGTGCTTGAGGACCATATGTTGTTACAGCCTCTTTTAGCTGCTTCACTATTTTGAAATTTAAAGCATGGTGAATTCGCTGCCCTCCTACCTCAAATACAGGGCATGTTAATACTTGAGATCCTGTCTCAGGATCCGAACTATCAACTGTTGGGGTTGGGGGCCTCCCAGCACATGGAGGTGGCCTTGTTATTTGGACATTTACATCCTCTGGTGACAGAAAGGTGTTAGTAGCAGTCTCCTTTTTTAACTTTGCCCCTGATTGCTTTTTATGCTCTAAACTTGGTTCCTCTATCTTTGTCTGAACTGAAGGCTTTGGACTAAGCAAACCAGATATGAACGTCCACAATGGCAATGTGCCAACTGGCATAGTCCCTCGGCTGCTCTTTTCTAATCCTTTTAAATCTTCACCATGATGGTTCCATTGTGATATATTTAATGACTCCTCCTTCAAAAGCCATGGGCTACATTTTTGTATTGTATCAACAAATGCCCTGACTGTCCTTGATATTTCTGAGATGCCTCCTTTCTCTAACAATTTATTTAACACTCTTTCAGTTTGTTTTTTACTAATTTCTGATCCCGTATTTCTATTATAATACAACCCAACAAGATGACGCCAAACAAAACTGAGACAGAATGAATTAAAAAGGGAACAACAAAAAGTCATTATAGCCTTTCTATCCTCCTGACATGTGCATCCGTCCTTTATACATATCTGTTCCTCAGACGTAAATAGTTTTTTCTCAGATGTGAGTGGTTTTTCTTCCGTCCCACTCATCTCCAGGAACAGGCAACTTAAAACAAAAGTGAAGCAAAACAAAGGAGTCATCTTAAAATGGCTACCCATCCTTTCACCTTGCCCACAGGGGCAAGCAGTTTACCTTATCACTTACCCTCAGTCGTTCCCCATGTGAGCCACCAAATGCTGCAGTCTGGCTGGGCACGATTCAGGAGCCACTTGTCAAAAAAAAAAAAAAAAAACTAACTTTATTTTTAGAACCACACATGGCAAACAAAACAACTCCTCAGGAAAAACCCTCAGAGCCCAACTGCCACTATTGGCTTCCTTGTAAAGTCTCTCTCACACACACAAGCCTCTCCACCTGCCACAATCCTACTGCTCTTGAGGCCGATTGGCTGGGTGGAGCCAAAAAAGTTCCCCAAGGAGCAGCTCCATGGTCTGAAAGGGCAGGGAAACAGCCCAATGAGCATCACCACAGAGGAGCCAATCAGCTAGATGATGCTGAGGTCGCTGTGAGCCAATAATCAGCCGGCAGCTGGAAATTTGCTGGCAGCTGGAAGTTTGCTGGGGCCCCTTCAGCTGTGGCTCTCAACAAATTCCTGTCTCATTTCTCTGTAGCCTATTCAGCACATGTATTTTTATATGCACATATAGTATCCTATCTGTTATCACATGTACATTTTTGTGAGGTGGCTGACTTGGCAGATACAAATTATGAGAAGAGATCACTCCTCCTAAACATTGTTGGAACTGAAAATTCAAAATATGGGTGAGCTTCCTAGTAGAACAACATTATACATAAATCCATTTTCAGTGAAATAAATATTTTTGCATCTGTGGATGACATATATATTTCATGATGAATTTTGATTGGAATACACACTCTACAAATTTTTCAAAATATGAAATATATGAGTCTTATTATACACTCCTTAAAATCATTCATATTCATGTATGTGGATTTATGATCAACTTTTCACAAGATAATTCTCAGAAATATTCATCAACCTGAAATACATATTTGTTACCTAGTACTGAAAGATAACTTCAGTGGATGGTGCATACAAATCCTAATATTTCTACAGTAATACCCAGTTTAATATCAATGCAAGTAGTTTCCTATGGGACATGATGTGTATTTTCCGGTTCACTTTTATTCAACAGTGGTACATTACTATTTTCTCAGTTTATGCACATCATAGGATATACATTTCATCCACAAGTTCACAAATTTATAGGCATTTGTTTCAATTTCAATCACTTCCTGCTTCAGAACACATATATTCCTCCAAATTTTTTGACTGGTCTTTTCATGAGACTTCTTTTCAAACACATTATTTTCGATTTCCATAATCACTTTTGAAGCAAAACTCACACATACTTCTTGATAAACCATAACCCTAATATTACCGTTAGATTTATGACTGGTTATAATGAATGTATGTATATCAATTTAAGATTTCCTTTACATTTTCAGATATTAATTAAATCAATTATTTAAAGTTGGAACCAGTTACATTATTTGTTCACAGTATGGTCTATTCATGCATTATTTCTATATTCATAGACACATGGTACACCTCTTTGTTCCCCCAATACGAATTTATACGTCTTCAAAATATTGCTCCCAGTAATGGTGGAAGAAATACTCATGTCACCTAATCTACATATACATTTTATCACAGTGACATTCTGGACACAGAAAACAAAGGTCACTCTTATGATTGTACCAAAGCCTAAAAGGAAAGTGAGCATGCATTACTAAAAACATCCATGTCCAGGTTGCCTAATGCTCTCAAATGTAAATCCTATTGTTGACTATATATTTGTTTCTTCCTAAGATTATATATTCAATCTCAAGCCTGTTGAAAATATCTCATCCTATCCCTCACTTTAAACTTTGCCTGATTTCTTAAAGTCTCTATTGACATCTGCTTTCCTACATATTTTCCCCAGTTCTCATTGTGACTGACTCTTCACATGTGCTGATATTTACATTCACTCTCTACTTGAAAACCTATTGCTAGAGAACTTTTTGTCCAAATCCTATACTCACTCTTGTTTCTAAACCTAGCAACTATCTTCCTAATCCTACGGACTTTCTTTTTTTAATTGGATGTTCTCTTCAACATTCAATCATCCAAGGTACAAGGTCCTATGCCATTGAATATCGATTTATCTGAGACATCTGGGCAGGACATAACTCAAAGCTAAGTAACCCACTCAAGGGCCCAATGCCCTTCTGGGCTTCAAATTGTACCTAGATTTCTGTTTTCATACTTGTATTTCACCTATATATTCTTGTAAATATCCCAGTCTCCCAATACCATTATTCATCCTTCAGAATGATTCCTAACCAAAATCGAATATGTTATTAACCCTAACCATAGACTTTTCCCTCAATCTAACTTTACACGTGAGCTGGGAGAGTGTGATCAGGAAAGTCTCAGTGGAGAAACCCTGCTTTGGGCCATTTGCTTACCTATTGTTCTGTTGCCCAGAATATCAGGAAGTTCTTTGCCACAGGTCACCCCTTTGTGAAGCCTGAAGAAAGCTGTTTTCAAACGGAAATGAATGAGCATCACTTGTGGCTCTTTGGGTCAAATGAGTTCTTCAAGCCATGAAGAGGTGCTTGGGTTTTCTCATGACGCCAAATCACATAAAGAATCTATACCTATCAGTCAGTAGTAGTCAGTCAATATTGCTCCTAAAAATGGTGGAGAAATACTCATGTCAAATGATCTACATATATATATATATATATATATATATATATATATATATATATATATATATATATATATTTAATCACAGAAATATTCTGGGCACAGAATTCAAAGTTCACATTTATGATTGTACCAAAGCCTAAATGGAAAGTGAACATGGATTACTAAAAATATCATGTCCAGGTTGCCTAATGCTCTCAAATGTAAATCCTATTGGTGACTACATATTTGTTTCTTCCTAAGATAATATATTCAACCTCAACCCTGTTGAAAATGTCTAATCCTATCACTCACTATATACTTTGCCTGATTACCTAATGTCTCTATTTATATCTGCTTTCCTACATATTTTCCCAATTTCATCATTGTGACTGACTCTTCACATGTGCTGACATTTAAATTCATTCTCTAACCGAAAACCTATTGCTAAAGAACTTTTGTTGCAAATTCTACATGCACTCTTCTTTCTAATCCTAACTACTATCTTTCTAATCCTACTGACTATCCCTTTTTGACTGGATGTTCTTTTCTACATTCAATCATCCAAGGTACAAGGTCATATGCCATTGTATATCGATTTATCTGAGACATCTGTTCAGAAGTTAATTCAATGCTAAGTATCCCAAGCAAGGGCCCAATGCCCTTCTGGGCTTCAAATCATACTTAGATTTCTGTTTTCATGCATACATTTCACCTCTATATTGTTATAAATATCGCAGGTTCCCAATACCATTATTCACCCAGCAAAATGATTCCTAACCCAAATCGAACCTGTTATTAACCCTAACCATACAGTATTCCCTCAATCTTACTTTACAGAAAAGCAGGGAAAGAGTTGGTCTTATAATACTGGAATGTAATGGATCTTCCACCTGGTGATAACCTCAAATGTCCATGGCGAAATGATCCCTGGAGAATATGTAGGGAGCTATGAAGGACCTGAGAGAGCAAAAGGCATCTTCCATGGCAAACGGCTTGGTCAGGATAAAGGGTTGTGTCTGAATCAGCTTCTATTCTTAAAGCAGAGAACATGAGCCAACCCAGGCCTGTGTGTAGATCTGTTCCTGGGAGATTATGGTTGATATACAATTCAAACTTGTTAAAGTGTCACAGGAATTAGGGCCAGCCTCCATCTCATGGGAACCTTGGAAGCAACGTTTGGACAAAGTGGTTGCCAAGAGAGTGACCTCATTCAGTTCCTGAAGGAGGAACTAAAAACAGTTCCATCACACTTCAGTGGTGATGGAACTCTCTGAACTTGGGATCCAGGATGCCAGGCACCCATAGCCAGTCCCAGTCCCAGTCCCAGTGGTCTCACTTGTTTGGATTTACAAAGACAGAGTCAGTCTTTCTTGGTACCTACAGATGTGAGGAAGGCCAAATGCAAGAAAGCTCTGAAGCAGAGCTTTTCCTGAGAAAGCAAGTAGAGGCTCACCGCAGGCTCCTGACAACTTCACGGAGTTGGCCAAGGAGACCAGATCTAAGACAGGACAGGCCATTTCGGGGAAACATTATTGGCCCACAAGTCAGAGGACACTCCGGATAGTCACAGACCTACCTGGGAGAAGGAGGTGCCTTTTTTTTTGTGGTTATGAGTTTGTGGTCTTGTGTCATGTTCTTAGAATAGGTAGAAAAGTAGGTTTGTTTAGTTTGGAGTGGACTTTTTCTAGTAAGTCGTTTGACAAGGCGAGTGTTTCTATGTCTGTGTATCACATTGTGTCCGGGGTTGTAGACATTAAAAAAAATGCATCAATGGATGTGTCCTATCTAGTAGAAAGCTTCACAGCATTTATCCAGGCAAATTGATGAATGGACTGTAGCTTGCCTTATGGATGGGCAACACCTACTATCTTTCTAAGTTCCTGTTTTCTTCCTGAATTCTGGCCACTCTCCAGAAGAAGCCCATGGTTTTGTGTCCAAGATATGTACCCCCTCCAAACTCTGTAACATGGCCATGAACTGGATAGCTGAAGTGAATGGCGAGCATCTCAGAAAACTCAGATATCAGTGTGACCAGGAAAGTCTCAGTGGAGAAACCCTGCTTTGGGCCTTTTGCTTACCTATTGTTCTGTTGCACTGAATGTCAGGAAGGTCTTTGACTCAGGCCATCCCTTTGTGAAGCCTGAAGAAAACAGTTTTCAAATGGAAATGAATGGGTATACCTGTGGCTCTTTGCTTAATTGCTTTGGAAAGGGATTGTCTGAATCAGCCCCTTGGCCCTGTGTGAGGCTGTGGCTTAGATTCTCAACACCTGATGGATTTAAAGAAATTTCCCATGTGTGCATCCCAAACCAAAATGGCCAAAAGAGCAGCCTTTGGAATGAAGTCTGTCGCCTTCCTCTGTAAGGTTCCTGACCTCCATCAAGTGAGAATAGGGATTCTTTGAGTGAAATGAATTTTTCCAACTTACAGAGGCTAGGCTATAGGTGCTTGGGTTTTCCATGACTCCAATTCAAATAAAGATTCTAAACCCCACGGTCAGTTGGCCTCAAATTGGAGAAGTGGACCTGAATTAATGACAGGAGTATTTGATTACTCCAGGTTCACAGCAAGTGTCCAGGCCACCCTGACTTTAGGCAAATGAGAGGAAAGGGAACATATTTTGGACACTGTCTTGGTCTGCGCACCTCATGGAAACCTCCAGCCAGTGGTTATGATGAGTGTCTATATAAAAGAAGATGAGGGCTATATGTGAGTGTTTTTGTTTTAACTGTGGTCATTTGTGTGGTGGTTGGAAGAGATGACTTTGTCCACCTGGGCTTGAACTCTGGTATGATTCCCCTTAGAGACTGAGTTTTAGAACTGACCTCAGAGAAGTATTGCAATAAATAGTGTTGCAATTTTAGGAGGCCATGCATGAGAATCGCCCTTGGAAAATGAGATCTATTCCCAGGATGGCTTTCCACAGAGCTTGGGAAATCTAAGCCACGATATCCCAATATTTTATTCTTAAAGACTTTGCAGCCATAGTTGAGATTCCAAACACTCATGGACCTCACATTTTAGACCTCAATGGTCCTGGATTCATGTGACCTTTTGGCCACTCTTTGGAAAGGCTTGCCTGTGAGAGTTCTCCAGAGCTTTCATTTAAATGAGCTTCCTCACCATTTAATGGTTCCTGAATGAATTGAAACCCACAGTGCCTCAAACTTCATCTTTGAAAAATGGTGATATAAATACCATGAAACTTTTGAAATTCCCATGACCAGGTGGCACTGGAGAACCTGTGGATGTCCGGTTGCTGATCATGAGTGTACCAGACAGGGCCTTGATTGACTGGGTTTCGTGATAATGGTGTAGAACAAAGGTGCCAATAAGTTGGAGCCTGCTGAGTAGTGAGTGTAGAGCAGTGGACTGTAGGTGTGTGAATAAATATTTTTGGTAGGACCACCTGGATCTGCCATTGGCTTCCAAAGACATGTGACTTGCATGGTGCAGGCAGCAGATCCTTATATGTAAAGGCATCTTGTTATATGGAGAGGTTTCAGGGCAATGTTCAGAATCAGGTTGCTATAGTCAAGGGGAAAACTATTTGGAATAGAAGCATGGTTTGTACATTCTCTTGGAGACCTTGACAAACCACACGTGACAGAACTCCCTCCAGCATTTTGTCCCAGTTCAACTCCTTGTATTTCGTGAAGCCAATGTCAAACTCCCAGTGCAGCAGTAAGAAACACCACTAAAAGTGGAGGATGACCAACTGACTTCACAGACAACACGGGGAGACACTTAGCTCCCAGTGGCCACAGTTTACCGACAAAGAGAGAATTCATAACTGCTGTCTCATGTTCATTAGAAAATAAGTAACCATGTCATCCAGGTCACATAAATGCAGACCCAGATTTGATGGGGTCACTACAAATGAAGCTAATTCTTCTAACAATTACATATATTTCATGTGCCCAACCTCAGAGGAAGTTTCTCAAGAAGTCTTTAGGCCAGCACAGCTCCATGTTTGTGGAGTTTTTACTCTCTCCCTTACTTTTGGAAACTGTTCTACCACCTCCAGTGTTGTGAACTCCTGAGCATTTTCCATTCCACATACATATTCACATATTTTCTAACTCCTCTCAACTAATTGTGTCTTACTTGGAGCAATGGTTATGTCAAGGCTTCGTTCTGGATGAGAGTGGGAAGATTTTTGTGTAGCACATGTTTGCATACACATTAGATTCATTTTCCTATTTTCCATTTGAAATACTGAATCCCTGACACTAACCCATACCCTACTAGACTCTGACTACTAATCTTAATATAATGGAGAAAAAGAAACCTAACTAAATAGAAATACAGGCCTTTCATAGGAAGCATGGTGTATGCTTGGATTTGCCTTCTGCTTTATCAAGAGTATGTGTTATAAATCTAGTCAAGTTTTCATTGTAGTATTTTTCCCTGAGCTTTTAAAGTTAACATATATGTAAATTCCTGTCTCTCTTTTTCTGTAGCCTATTGAGTACATGTATTTTTTTAAGCATATATAGTATCCTACCTGGTAACACACGTATATTCTTGTGAGCTCACTGACTTTGGATATAAAAATTGTGAGAAGAGATTACTTCCCCTAAATACTGATGGAACTGAAAATTCAACCTATGGGTGAGCTTCCTAGTGAAAAACATTATACATAAATCCACGTTCAGTAAAATGAATATTTTTGGATATGTGGATGTATTATATTTCGTGATGAATTTCAATTGGCATATATATTGCTAAATATTAATGTGTGTGTGCGTGTGTGTGTATATATATATATATATATATATATATATATATATATATATATATATATATATACTCTCCAGATTTTCCAAAATATGAAATAAGTGTGTCTTATTATACATTCCCTAAATTCATTCATGTTCCTGTATGAGTCAGTCTTTCTTGGTACCTACAGATGTGAGGAAGGCCAAATGCAAGAAAGCTCTGAAGCGGGGCTATTCCTGGGAAAGCAGGTAGTGTCACCGCTGGCTCCTGACAACTTCACAGAGTTGGCCAAGGAGACCAGATCTGAGACAGGACAGGCCATTTTGGGGAAACATAGTATGGCCCAAAAGTCAGAGGACACTCCGGATAGTCACAGACCTACTTTGGGGAAGGAGGTGCCTTTGTGGGTGTGGGTGTGGGTTTGTGGTTTTGTCTAATGTTCTGAGAATAGGTAAGAAAGGCGGTTTGTTTAGTTTGGAGTGAACTGATTCTAGTAAGTCGTTTGACACGGCGAGTGTTTCTAGGTCTGTATATCCCACCGTGTATGTGGTTGTAGACTTTAGAAAACAGAAAGCTTCAATTGATGTGTCCTGTGTAGTAGAAAGCTTCCCAGCATTCATACTTCCCAATTTATGAATGGACTGCGGCTTGCCTTATCAATGAGCAACCCCTGATATCTTACTAAGTTTCTGGTTTATTTTCTGAATCCTGGCCACTCTCCAGAATAGGCTCATGATATTGTTTCCAAGATATGTACCACCTCTAAACTCAGTGACATGGCCATGTACTTGATAGCTGAAGGGAATGGCGAGCGTCCCAGAAAACTCAGATATCTGTGATCAGGAAAAGTCTCAGTGGAGAAACACTGCTTTGGGCCTTTTGCTTACCTATTTTTCTGTTGCCCTGAATGTCAGGATGATCTTTGCCTCAGGCCACCCATTGGGAAGCATAAAGAAAACAGTTTTCAAATGCAAATGAATGGGCATCACATGTGGCTCTTTGCTTAATTGCTTTGGAAAGGAATGTGTCTGAATCAGGCTATAGGTCCTCTGTGAGGCTGTGGCTTAGATTCTCAGTACCTGATGCATCTAAAGAAAGATCCCATGTGTGCATCATAAACTACATTGGCTAAAAGAGCATTCATTGTGGAAGAATTCTCTCGCCTTTCTCTGTAAGGTTCCTGACCTCCATCAAGTAAGAATACGAACCTTTGGTTCAAATAAGATCTTCAAAGCCCTGCAGAAACTAGCCCATAGGTGCTTGGGTTTCAACTGAATCCAAATCACATGAAGCATCTATACCTGGTGCTGGGAATGTGGCTCACGCCCTAGCGTGCTCGCCTGGCATGCGTGCGGCCCGGGTTCGATCCTCAGCACCACATACAGACAAAGATGTTGTGTTCGCCAAATACTAAAAAAGAAAAGTATTAAAATTCTCTCTCTCTCCCCGTCTTTTCACTCTCTCACTCTTTCTAAAAAAAAAAAAAAAAAAAAAAAAAAAAAAAAAAGAATCTATACTTGACAGTCAGTAGGCCTCATATTGGAGAAGCAGAACAGTATTAACAGCAGGCCTATTTGATCATTCCTGGTTCCCAAGATGGGTGTCCAGGCCAACATGTCTTTATGCAAATGAGGGGCAAGGGAGGTTATTTTGGACACTGTCTTGTGCTGCACCCCTCATGGAAAACTCCAGCCAGAGGTTATGATGAGTGTCTGTATGGTCGAAGATGAGGGCCATGTGGGAGTGTTTTGGTTTAAATTGTGGTCATTTGTGTGGCAGTTGGAACAGATGCCTGGGTCCACCTGGACCTGAACTCTGGTGTGATTCCCCTTAGAGAATGAGTTCTGGAACAGACCTCAGAGAAGTACTGGCATAAATTGTGTTGGGATTTTATGGAGGCCACGCATGAGAGTCACCCTTGGAAACTGAGATCTTGGCCCAGGGTGGCTTTTCCCAGAGCACTTGGAATCTCAGCCAGGATATCACATGATTTTATTCTGAAAAACTTGGCAGCCATAATTGAGAGTCAAAACACACATGGACATCACATTGTAGACCTCAATAGGCCTGGATTCATGTGACATTTTGGCCACTGTTTGGGAACCTTCCTGTGAGGGTTCTCCAGAGATTTCATTGAAATGAGCTTCCTCACCATTTAATGGTTCCAGAATAAATTGAAACCCACAGTGCCTCCAACTTCCTCCTTGATAATTGGCTAGATAAATACCATGAAATTTTTAAAATTCCCATGACCAGGTGGCACTGGAGAATCTTTGGATATCCTGAGGATGATCATGAGTATACCAGTCAGTGCCTTGATTGACTGGTTTTTATGAAGATGGTGCCGAACAGAGATGCCAAGAAGTTGAAGCCTGCTGAGGAGTGGGCATAGAGCAGTGGTGGGCAGGTGTGTGATAAAACATCTGTGGTGGGGCCATGTGGATCTCCCATTGGCTTCCAAATGCCTTGTGACAGACATGGTGCAGCCAGCAGTCCCTTCTATGTAAAGGCATCTTGTTATATGGAGAGGTTTCAGGGCAATGTTTAGAATCGGGTTGCTATGGTCATGGGGGCAAGCTATGTGGAATATAAGCCTGGTTGATGCATTCTTCTGCAGACCCTGACCTACCACAGGTGACAGATCTCCCTCACGCACTGGGTAACAGTTGAATTCTTTGTATTTCGTGAAGCAAATACAAAAATTCCATTTCAGCAGCAAGAAACACCACAAAAAGTGAAGGATGCCCAAATGGCTTCACAGTCCACATGTGGATACACTTAGCCCCCCGTGGCCACAGTTTACCCTAAAAGAGAGAATTCAACATTGCTGCCTCATGTTCATTGGAAAATAAGAAACCATGACCTCCAAGTCACATAGATGCAGACCCAGATTTGATGGTCTCACTACAAAGAAAGCTAAAATTCCCAACAACAACATATATTTCAAGTGCCCAACGTCAGAGGCAGATTCTCAAGAAGTCTTTAGGCCAGCAGAGCTCCATGGTTGTGGAGTGTTTACCCTGTCCCTTACTTTTGGAATCTCAGAAGGGAGGAAGATACACCAAGCCAATTGACGGCTCCTTTTGAAAAAATTGTACCACCAATGACATCATCAGCAAATATAACCCAACACTACCACAAGTTGCTGCACAAACAGATATTTTACAATGCATACATGTGAGTTCACAATGTGTCCAGGCAAGTTCTGCAAGCAGTTCAGTGATGGCTATTGCAGAAGCTGTAGATTGGTTTTATCTTTGATTTCACCAGCACTGTGACGAAGATAGAAATTCTCGCAATAATGGCTAAAGAAAAAATTATGTAACATTCCAGAAAACACTGAAATAAAACAATTTTCCTAACAATTTACATTGTCTTGGAGAGAATTATTAAATATAATGAAAAGGAAATGTGAAAGAAAACAAACAGATCTGTTAACCTCCTTTTTTGTTCACATTTTAAAACAATCCTCAACAGCTGTTTACCCAATTTAAATTAAACCATTTAAATAATGTGAATAAAAAAATATTTGGATCAATTTTTTCATGAGCCCTCATCATATATGATATATGGACATATGAACATTCAAACATATAACACAAAACACAAGTGTGCACACATAATATAATACATACAACACATAACCTAATAGTAAAGGCCTTATAACTTTTTACATGTGAAATCTCCATTGCAATGTTTAAAAACTCTATTGTCAAAAAATAGAACTGATCACCAAAACATTAAACTAGGTACGTATGAGCTCAAAAAAACAAAATAAAATGTGGGAAAAGGCAATAATAAAATAGATATTGAAAAAAGCATCCTGGTTCTACCTTAGATGTAAGGGTAGCCAAACTGGAATTTTGGATATCAGCTGATATGGACTTGAGTCAAATCATCTTCTTTTTGTTCTGTAGAAATCGCTTCAGTTAGTCTCTCTGGAATCCAAATCGGCTGTTGTTCTCTCTGTGGAAACACACAAACAGGCCCCTGGCTCCAGACAATCATTGGGTCAGGACCTTGGTTAATCTCTCTGGAATCCAAATCGGCTACTGTTTTTCCTGTGGAAACAGACAAACAGACCCCCGACTCCAGACAATTACTGGGTCAGGACCTTTCCATTGTCCTGTTAGAATATCTTTCCAAAGAACCTTGGGCTTATGCACATTTTTTGGACACATATGCCTTTCCCCAGCACTAAGTCCTGATGAATCCAAATTTTAAAAGTTTAGAATAAAAAGGGTTATTTTAAGTTTGTCTTTGGGGAATATATACCCTTTCCCAATTGCGTCTTTTTTGCTTTAATAAGTACTTTTTAATAGTTTGATGAGCTTTTTCAACTATGCCTTGTCCCTGTGGATTGTATGGGATTAATGTTATATGAGTAATGCCAAATGATGACCAAAATTGTTTAAAAGAGGTAGAAGTATAACCAGGGGCATTATCTGTTTTTAACTGTTTGGGAACGCCCACAGTGGCAAAATTTTGTAAGCAATGAGTGATAATATCTTTAGTTTTTTCTCCGGCATGAAGGGTGCCCATCAAAAATCCAGAAGAAGTATCAACTGTAACATACAATATTTTAATTTTCCAAATCCTGGCAAGTGTGTGATGTCCATCGGCCAAATATGATTAGGTATTAATCCTCTAGGATTGACTCCAAGATTAACTTGTGGTAAAAAGGTCACACAATTTTGACATTGTTTTATTATTTGTCTAGCTTTTTCCTTAGTTATTTTAGAAGGCTTTTGTAAGGTATTAGCTTTGACATGGAACTTTTTATGAAAATTTATAGCTTCTTCTAGTGTAGAGAAAATATGTATGCCATGTGTACTTTTATTTGCTAAATCATTGCCCAAACTGATGGCTCCAGGCAATCCTGTATGTGCCCTGATATGTCCTATAAAGAATGGATCTTTTCTGTCCCAGATTATACTTTGTATAGTGGAAAGCAAGGAGAAAACAGTAGAGGAATGGGAAATCCTACCAGCATCTTCAAGGCATATTATAGCATTAACTATATGCTGACTATCAAAAATAAATTAAATACAGAATCTTTAAACATCAGAAAAGCTTGTAATACTGCATTAAGCTCTACATTTTGAGCTGATTGTTTGGGTACTAGAAATGTAAAAGTTTGATCAGGTGTAACTATTGCTGCTGTACCATTATTTGATCCATCAGTAAATATATTTGGAGCATTCATGATAGGTGTTTTTCTTGTCAATTTTGGAAAAATTACAGGATGCGATGACCAAAAAGACAATAAAGGATTAGATGGTAAGTGATTATGAAATGAAACATTAGATTTGCACATGATTATTGCCCAAGTATTTAACTCATTAACTAACTCATCAATTTGATTCAGAGTATGTGGAGTAATAATTTTATTGGGAGCAATCCCAAGCACTCACTTTGCTGCTTTTATTCCTTTGGGTATTAATTGTCCTATAGCCTCAGGGTACCTAGTAAGAATAGTGTTAGGAGAATAAGATAAATGTATCTATAATAATGGACCTTCTTGCAAAAATACTCCTGTAGGAATATTTTTTGTTGGTAGACAATAAATAATAAAAGCAAACTTATATCAATTCTATCCAATTGCATATTTTCCATATATGTTTCAATGATTTTTAATGCCTTTCTTGCTTCAGGCGTTAACATGTACCGTGAATTGGGATATGATGGACCTTTTAGGATATCAAATAAATATCCCAACTCTCTTGTTGGTATACCTAGATAAGGCCTTATCCAATTTATGTCTCCTAATAACTTTTGAAAGTCGTTATGTGATTTGAGTTGATCTACTTGTATTTGAATTTTTGGTGGCGGTACATGGTTGAGGATAATAGAACACCTAAATAATTAATTGGAAAATTTAATTGTACTTTATCTATTGCTATATCTAGATTATTTTTTAATAAGTTTGTAAGTGTGGCATAACATTCTAGCAATGTGTTTTTAGCTTTGTGTGCTAATAATACATCATCCATATAGTGAAATATTTGTAGTTCAGGATTTTGATTTCTAAGTGGCTTGATTACTTTGTTAAAATAAATTTGACACATTGTTGGGCTGTTAGCCATCCCTTGAGGCAGTACTTTCCATTCATATCTCTGATCAGAACCTTCATGATTCAGTGCAGGGATAGTAAATGCAAAACGTGGACTATCCTCAGGATGAATTGGAATTGATAAAAAAAAAAAACCTTTAATATCTATAAGTAATTTTGTTAAACCCTCCTCCTATGGGCAATTCCTTTTAAAATGTCCTGTTTGTTCACAATTGTAGCATGTTCTTGGCCTGGCATCTAATGCCTGTTTTAGTGCAGCTGCCACAATTTGCCCTTCTTCATTAATGTCTCTGGCATCTAAAGCCTGTTTTACTGCAGTTGCCACGACTTGCTCTTGTTCATTAATGTCTCTACATAATTTAATATATGTGTTTAAATCTTCATGTTTCCATGGTCTAATTATATCTCTGCACCAACTATTCGCTTGCTCAGATGCCAGTTTTTTTAGTAATAGCATTGCTTGTTCTGTTTTCCCAGAACCTCTGGTACCTGTTTGAATAAGCCTATCGACAAATTCAGCATAAAGTTAATTAGCTCCTTGTATTACTTTAGATAATTGACCTTGTAAACCTCCAAGTCCTTGTAAAGTCTTCCATGACTTAATTGCATCTACAGCAATTTATGCACATACACCAGAATCATATGCAATTTGTTGCTGCTGATCCTCATAAGGTCCCTTTCCTAACAACATATCTAGATTTCTCTGAGGATAACCAGCTGCTGCATTTCGCATAGCCGTCTCCTTGCAAAATTCCTCATTGTCAACCTTCCATAACAGGTATTGTCCTCCATTTAGCACAACTTTACACATATTAGCGCAATCCGCTGGCTTCATGTTCAAGTTGTTAATGGTTTCGACCATGCTTACAGTGAAGGGTGCTTGAGGACCATAGGTTGTTACAGCCTCTTTTATCTGCTTCACTGTTTTGAAATTTAAAGCATGGTAAACTCGCTGCCCTCCTACCTCAAATATAGGGCATGTTAATATTTGAGATCTTGTCTCAGGATCCCAACTATCAACTGTGGGGTTGGGGGCTTCCCAGCATATGGAGGTGGCCTTGTTAGTTGGACACTTACGTCCTCTGGTGATAGAAAAGTATTAGTAGCAGTCTCCTGTAGAGGTGGTTCTGTTGGTTGGACACTTACACCCTCTGGTGATAGAAAGGTGTTAGTAGTAGTCTCCTGTTGTAAATTTCCCCCTGATGGCTTTTACTGTTTTACACTTTCTTTCTCTGTCTGACTAGCTTGAGAGGCCTTCTCTTTTACATGATTTTTTTCCTCTGTCTGACTGGTTCGAGAGACCTTCTCTTTTACTTGAATTTTTTCCTCTGTCTGGCTAACTTGAGAGACCTTCTCTTTTACTTGAATCAATATGTCTTCTCCTTCCTCTACCATTGTCTGAACTGAAGGCTTTTGACTAAACAAACAAGATACGAAAGTCCACAATGGCAATGTGCCAACTGGCAGAGTCCCTGGGCTTTTCTTTTCTATTCTTTTTAAATCTTCACCATGATGGTTCCATTGTGATATATTTAACAACTCCTCCTTAAAAAGCCATGGGCTACATTTTTGTATTGTATCAACGTATGCCCTGACTGCTCTTAATTTTACTGGGATGCCTCCTTCCTCTAACAATTTACTTAACACTTTTTCAGTTTTTTTTTTTCTAATTTCTGATGCCATATTTCTACTATAATACAACCCAACAAGATAACACCAAACAAAACAGAGATAGAATGAAATAAAAATGGAAAAACAAAATATCATTATAGCCTTTCTCTCTATCTGTTCCTCAGACACAAATAGTTTTTCCTCAGATGTGAGCGGTTTTTCTTCCATCTCACTTGTCTCCAGGGACAGGCAATTTAAAGCAAATGTGAAGCAAAACAAAAGAGGAATCTTAAAATGGCTACCCATCCTCTTGTCCTGCCCTCAGGGGCAAGCAGTTTACCTTATCAGTTACCCTCAGTCGCTCCCCATGCGAGCCACCAAATGCTGCAGTCTGGCTGGGCACAATCAGGAGCCACTTTTCAAAAGAAAGCAACTTTATTTTTAGAACCACACACGCCAAGCAAAAGAGCCTCTCAGGAAAAACCCTCAGAGCCCCAACTGTCACCACCGGCTTCCCACAAGCCTTTCCCTCCCACACAAGCCTCTCTCCACTTCCCACAATCCTCCTGCTCTTGAGGCCGATTGGCTGGGTCACGTGTGGAGTCAAAAAAGTCCCCCAATGAGCAGCTCTGTGATCTGAAAAGGCAGGGAAGCAGCCCAATGAGCATCACCGCAGAGGAGCCAATCAGCTAGATGTTGCTGGGGCCGCTGTGAGCCAAATATCAGCTGGCAGTCTGAAAGGGTGGGGAAACAGCTCAATGAGCATCTCCAATGAGCATCACCGCAGAGGAGCCAATCAGCTAGATGTTGCTGGGGCCCCTGTGAGCCAATCATCAGCCGGCAGCTGAAAGTTTGCAGGCAGCTGGAAGTTTGCTGGGCCCCTTAGGCTGCAGCTATGAACAGGAGTTGTATGCACCATTCACTGAAGGTAGTTTTCAGTACTAGGAAACAAATATGTATTTCAGGTGGATGAATATTTCTGACAATAATCTGGTGAAAAGTTGATTATAAATCCACATACTTGAACATGAATGAATTTAGGGAGTGCAAATAAGACATATATATTTCATATTTTGAAAAATCTGTAGAGTGTGTGTGTATACACACACACACACACACACACACACACACACACAGATATTAAAATGTAGCAACATATATGCCAATCGAAATTCACCATGAAATACACATCATTCACAGATCCAAACATATTCAATTTACTTAACAGGGATTTATGTATAATGTTGTTCTACTAGGAGGCTCTCCCATAGTTTGAATTTCAGTTCCAACAGCGTTTACGAGGAGTGATCCCTTCTCAAAATTTGTATCTGCCAAGTCAGCCACCTCACAAGAATGTAGGTGTGATACCAGCTGGGATTCGATATGTGCATATAAAAATACATGTGCTGAATAGGCTACACACAAATGGAGACAGGAATTCACATATTTGTTAACTTTAAAAACACATGGATATCTATTTCAATTAAAAATAGACTGGATTTATAACACCTAACCTTTATCATGCAAAAGGCAAGTTCAAGAATACACCATGCCTCTTCTGAACTGCTTGTATTTCAATTCTGATTTGGTTACTTTTCTGCATCATATTAGAATTAGTAGTCAGAGTGTAGTAGGGTATAAGTTAGTGTCAGGGATTCAGTATTTCAAATGGAAAATTGGAAAATGAATCCAATGTGTATGCAATATGTGTTACACAAATAACTTCCCACTCTAATTCAGAAAATGGCTTGACATAACCTTCGCCCAAAGAAAGACAAAATTAGAGGAGAAGAGTCAGAAAATCTGTAAATACATATATGGAATGGAAAATTCTCATAAGTTTAAAACTTTTGAGGCTTTAGAGGAGCTTCCAAAACTTAGGGACAGGGTAAAACTCCACAAACATGGAACTCTACTGGCCTAAAGACTTCTGGAGATACTGACAATGAGGTTGGGCACTTGAAATATACGTTGTTGTCAGGAGCTTTAGCTTCCTTTTTAGTGAGAACATCAAAGCTGAGTCTTCATCTATGTGACCTGGAGGACATGGTTTCCTATTTTTCAATGAACATGAGGCAGCAGTGTTTAATTTTCTCTTTGTAGCTAAACTGTGACCCCTTAGGGCTAAGTGTCTCCCCATGTGGACTTGAAAGCCATTTGGTCATCCTCCAGTGTTTGTGTTATTTCTTGCTCCTGCACTGGGTGTTTTGTATTTGCTTCAAGGCATATAAGGAGTTCAACTGAGACACAGTCCTGGAGGGTGTCCTGTAATATGTGGGGGGTCAGGGTCTGCAGGAGAATGCAACAACCAGGCTTCTATCCAACATTGCTTGCCCCCTTGATCATAGCAACCAGATTGTGAACATTGCCCTGAAAACTCTCTATGTAACAATATGCCTTTATATACAAGGGTGTGCTGGCTGCACCATGTCATTCACAAGCCATTTGGAGCCAGTGTAAGATCCACATGACCCAACCACAGATGTTTTATCACACACCTGCACACCACTGCTCTAGGCCTACTACTCAGAAAGCTCCAACTTACTGACATCTCAGTTCTACACCATTTTCATGAAACACAGTCAATCAAGGCACTGTCTGGTACCCTCATGATCAGCAACAGGACATCCTAAGGTTCTCCAGTGCCACCTGGTCATGGAAATTTTAAAAATGAAGTTTTTGAAATTTCATAAATGAAGTTGAAGGCACTGTGGGTTTCAATTCATTCAGGAACCATTAAATGATGAGGAAGCTCATTTCAATGAAAGCTCTGGAGAACTCTCAGAGACAAGGCTTCCCAAAGAGTAGGCAAAAGGTCACATTGTGGTCTACAATGTGAGGTCCATGTGTGTTTTTACTCTCAACTACGGCTGCCAATCTTTCAGAATAAAATCATGGCATATCTTGGATGAGATTCCCAGTGCTCTGTGGAAAGCCCCCCTGGGCGTAGATCTCAGTTTCCAAGGACGACTCTCATGGGTGGACTCCTAAAATCCAAACACAATACATGGCAATACTTCTCTGAGGTCAGTTACAGAACACAGTCTCTAAGGGGAATCACACCTGAGTTCAATCCTAGGTGGACCCAGTCATCTCTTCCAAACGCCAAACAAATGACCACAATTAAAACCAAAACACTCCCACATGGCCCTTATCTTCTTCCAATAGACACACATAATATCCATTGGCTGGGGGTTTTCATGAGGGGCGCTGTGCAAGACAGTGTCCAAAATAAACTTCCTTGCCCCTCATTTGCCTAAAGTCAGGGTGTCCTGGACACCCTTCCTGTTAACCATGAGTGATCAAATAGGACTGCTGTTAATACTGTTCCAATTCTCCAATTTGAGGCCTACTGGCTCTGGGGTTTAGATTCTTTATGTGAATTGGAGTTATGAGAAAACCCACGCATCACCTGGCTAGCCTCTGCAGGGCTTTGAAGAACTCATTTGACCGAAAGATCCCGATTCACAATTGATAAAGGTCAGGATCCTTAGAGGAAGGCGAGAGACTTCATTCACAATGACTGCTCTTTTGGCCATTTTGGTTGTGAATACAGAAGAGATTTTTCTTTAGATCCCTCAGGTGCTGAAAATCTAACCACAGCATCACAGAGGGCAAAGAGGCTTATTCAGACCCATCCCATTTCAAAGCAATTAAGCAAAGAGCCACAGGTGATGCCCATTCATTACAATTTGAAAACTGTTTGCTTCAGCCTTCACCAAGGGGTGGCCTGAGGCAAAGACCTTCCTGACATTCAGGGCAACAGAACAATAGGTAAGCAAAAGGCCCAAAGCAGGGTTTCCCACTGAGACTCTTCTGGTCACGCTGGTATCTGAGTTTTCTGAGATGCTCGCCATTTCCTTCAGCTATCCAGTACATGGCCATGTCACAGAGTTTGGTGGTGGTACATATCTTGAACACAAAACCATTTGCCCATTCTGGACAGTGCCCACAATTCAGGAAGAAAACAGAAACTTAAGGAGATAGGAGGTGTTGCCAATCGAAAAGTCAAACCGCAGTCCATTCACAAATTGGGCAGAATGAATGCTGGGAAGCTTTCTACTAGACAGGACACATCCATTGATACATTCTCTTTTCTAATGTCGACAACCATGGACACAGTGGGATACACAGACCTAGAAACACTCGCCTTGTCAAATGACTTACTAGAAATAGTCCACTCCAAACCAAACAAACTGCTTTTCCTATCAATTCTCAGAACATGTGACAAAGCCACAAACACACACCCACACCCACAAAGGCAACTTCTTTACCCAAGAAGGTCTGTGAATATCCGGAGTGTCCTCTGACTGGTTGGCCATTATTTGTTCCCCCAAAATGGCCTGTCCTGTCTCAGATCTGGTCTCCTTGGCCAACACTGTGAAGTTGTCAGGAGCCAGGGGTGAGCCACTACCTGCTTTTTCATGAAAGACCCCTCTCCAGAGCTTTTCTGGCATTTGGCCATCCTCATATCAGTAGGTACCAAAAAAGACTTACTCTGTTCTTGGTAAATCCAAATAAGTTAGCCCACTGGGACTGTGACTGGGACTGTCTCTGGATGCCAGGCTTCTTGGATCCCAAGTTCAGAGAGCTCCATCACCAATAAATTAGTAAGTTCACTTCCTTCAGGAACTGAATTATGACACTGCCTTGGCAACCACTTTGTTTTAACAGTAGCTTCGAAGGGTCTCATGTGATGGAGGCTGCCTCTACTTCCTGTGACAGTTTCACAAGTTAAAATGGTATATCAACCATAGGCACCTGGGAACAGCTCACCATACAAGCCTCGTTTGGTCCGTCTTCTCTACATAAAGAAGAAAGTGGCTGATTCAGACAAATCCCATCATTCTGAGCAGGTTGTTGGCCATGGAAGATGACTTTTGCTCTCTCAGGTCCTAAATAGCTGCATACATCTTCTCCAGGGATCATTTCTGCATGGACCTTGAGGTTCTCTGCCGGTGGAAGATCCCCTCTATTTCTGTATTGTAAGACAAACTCTGTCCCTGCTCTTCTGTATAGTTAGATTGAGGGAAAAGTGTATGGTAAGGCTTAATAATAGGTTCGATTTGGCTTAGGAATCATTCTGATTGATGAATAATGATATTGGGTACCTGTGATATTTACAAGAATATACAAGTGAAATATAAGTATGAAAACAGAAATCTAGGTAAGATATGAAGCCCAGAAGAGCATTAGGCCCTTGATTGGGATACTTAGCTTTGAATTTTGTTCTGCACAGATGTGTCAGATAAATCGATATACCATGGCATAGGACCTTGTACCTTGGATGATTGAATGTTGAAGAGAACATCCAGTCAAACAGGGATAGTCGGTATTATTAGAAAGATAGTTGGTAGGTTTAGGAAGAAGGGTGAGTATAGGATTGGCAGCAAAAGTTCTTTAGCAATTGGGTTTCAGATAGAGAGTGAATGTAAAAGTTAGTATATGTGAAGAGTCAGTCACAATGATGAACTGGGGAAAATATATAGGAAAGCAGATATGAATACAGACATTATGAAATCAGGCAAAGTATAAAGTCAGTGATAGGATTAGGCATTTTTAACAGGGTTGTTGTTGAATATATAATCTAAGGAAGAAACAAATATGTACTCAACAATAGGATTGACATTTGAGAGCATTAGGCAACCTGCACATAGATGTTTTTAGTAATCCATGCTCACTTTCCATTTAGGCTTTCGTACAATCAAAGTGTGACCTTTGCTTTTTTGTCGAGAATATTACTGTGATAAAATGTATATGGACATCAGGTGACATGAGTATTTCTTCCACCATTTCTGTGAGCAATATTTTGAAGACGTATAAATAAGTGTTGGGTGTAAAATTAGGTGTACCTGGAGTCTTTGGATATAGAGATTATGCATGAATAGACTATCCTGAGAATAAATAATATAACTGGTTCCAACTTTAAATAATTTTTTGAATTGATATCTGAAAATATACAGAAAATCTTATATTGCTATACAATCATTAATTCCATCCTGTTACATTCTAATGGTAATATGAGTGTTATGGTTTATCATGAAGAGTGTGTGAGTTTTGCTTCAAAAGTGATTGTGGAAGTCAAAAATAATGTGTTTGGCAAGAAGTCTCATGAAAAGACCAGTCAAGAGACCTGGAGGAATAAATGTGTTCTGAAGAAGGAATTGATTAAACATGAAAAAAAATTCTTATAAATTTGTGAAACTCTGGATGAAATATATATACTATGAGATATATATATATATATTTGAATATATGTAGAATACATAGGTAAAATATATGTATGAAAACAGAAATCTAAGTAAGATTTGAAGCCCAGAAGGGCATTGGTCCCTTGATTGGGACTACTTAGCTTTGAATTACTTTCTGCAAAGTTGTCTCAGATAAATCCATATACAATGACATAGGACCTTGTACCTTGGATGATTGAATGTAGAAGCGAACATCCAGTCAAAAAGGGATAGTTGGTAGTGAAAGTTTAATAAAATAGGTACTTGTCACTTCCTGTGTTTCTGTACGCTTAATAAAACACTGTTGAAATCTTGAGAATTGTTTGCTAATCTTGTTCCCAGAATGTGCTGTCCCCATCTGCCAAACTGCAGATTGTACTCCCTCACCCGGTTAAGCGCTAACCGCCCACTGACCCTTACCCATCAATAAACTTCCCTCCCTGCCCTCTCCAAGAAAAGTATATAAGCTCTGCTGAAGCTGTTCTCAGGACTCTCTGCTCTATTCAAGTGAACTCTGAGCCCCAGCATGCTGGACCCCCAGTAAATCCTTTGCTGTTGCATGTTAAAGTCTCTTGGTTGTCCCTTCCTCTGACACTAGCCCGACCCTTACATATGGAGGTTCCACAGAGATCAAGCAGCGGTGGACGAGAGACCCCAATGGACCCCCCTCAGATAAGTAAGGCGCCTCTTTCTGGTTTCAGGTTTCATGTTAGGGTTTGGCAAAATGGCTGTCAATGAAGAGTGTGAGCTCTCTCTGATGGTGGCTGACAGTCGTGTTACAGAACCACAGGCCACGTCCCTGGAGGACGCCTGAGAGGACTCGGGAAATTGAGGAACAATAGTCTCCTTGACTCAGTGATATTTTGTTTCGGATTCAGTATTGCCAGTCCATCGGATTTTGCCGGCTACTCAGTCATGGTCTCAGTGTTGAACGTCCATTGCCTGTCTTTATTGTCTTGTCTTGCCTGTGTCATGTGTCTTGCTTTCACTGTTTGTGTATCTCTCATTATGGAACAGAGCACTTCAATGCCTCTGTCCCTGACCCTTGATCACTATACCAAAGTCCGTTTAAGGGCTCAGAATCTCTTTATTTCAGTAAAGCCCCGGATGTGGCAGACTCTCTGTACCTCAGAATGGCCCACCTTTGGAGTCGGATGGCCCCTAGAAGGATCTTTCTACTTCCCACTAATTTATAATTCAGAGATATTGTCTTTCAGCCGTGGCCAGATAGTCATCTGGATCAACAGCCATATATTTTAATTCAGCAGGACCTCTGCAAATTTCCTCCTCAATGGGTCAAGCCTTTCCTTGCCCCTGCCCCCGCAATGACTCCTTCCCCCAGGAACTCACAAACACTCTGCTCCTCCTCCTCCTCCACACTCTGTTTTCCCTGTGTCACCAGATTTGAGTCTACTGGACTCTCCTCCCGCTCCTTATCCCCTGCCCTCATCCTCTAACCCCCAACACCCTCTAAGTGATACCCCTGCTGCTGACTCAGCCTCTCCTCCATTGAAGGAAGCTAAGCCGGCCCAGCGCCCTCCAGGTAATTCCCCTGCAGCACACACAGCACCTCCTCCCATGGAGGAAGCTGGCCCTGCTAAAGGAACTCGCTGGCGGTGAATGATTGAAAACCCTGGAACTCTTGTGATGCCTCCCCTTCGACCCTATGGACCAATGATTGACAATGGCCATTGGGGGAAAATTCAAGCCTACCAGTATTGGCCGTTCTTCTCTTCAGACCTATGTAACTTAAAAAATATCAATCCCCCTTTTACCGAGGACCCCACCCGGCTCTCAGGTGTGGTTGAGTCATTGATGTTTTCACACCAGCCTACTTCGGATGACAGCCAACAACTGCTAGGGACTTTCTTCATGACAGAGGAAAAAAAGGGAATTCTCCAGGAAGCTAAAAAAAAATCCTTGGACCAGGTTTGCATCCGACACAACTTACCAACATAATCAAAGCCGGCTTTCCCTTGAACCGACCCAACTGGGACCCCAACACCTTTGAAGGTAGGGAGCATGTGTCCACTTATCGCCGGGCTCTAATAGTGGGTCTCCGAGCAGCCGCTAGTGACCAACTAATTTGGCCAAGGTAAGAGAGATTATCAGGGGCCTGATGAATCTCCCTCTATGTTTCTAGAGAGAATTATGGAGGCATATAGGAGCTATAATCCTTTTTATCGTCAGGCAGAGAATCAAAAGGCATCTGTCATGATGGCCTTTATTGGGCAAACTGCCCTGGATATTAAAACAAAGTTACAAAGCTTAGATTGATTACAAGATATGACTTTGAGAGATTTAGTCAGAGAAGCTGAGAAGGTATACTATAAGAGAGAAACTGAGGAAGAGAAGGGAGCAAATGGAGGATAAAAGAAACAAAAGGCAGAGTAAGGCGTTGACTAAGGTCCAGGTCACAACAACAAATAGGCCAAAAATTAAGAAACAGAGAGACAAGAAGGTATACATTGGCCCACGACAGAGGCCACCCTTGGCCTCAGATCAATGTGCCTACTCAAACAAAAAGGACACTGGGCAAAAATTGACATAGAAAGTGACAGCCACGCCAGCCAGCCATTCTGACTCTGGAGGATGACTAAGAAAGTCGGGGCTCAGATCCCCTCCCCGAGCTCAGAGTAACTTTTGAAGTGGAGGGGACCCCAGTAAACTTTGAAGTGGATACAGGGGCAATATACTGAGCCCATAAGGCCACATTGGGCCCTCTATCAAATAAAAAATCTCTATTTCAAGGGGCTAATGGCAGTAAATATCGGGCTTGGACAACTAAGAGGACCATGGACCTGGGAAAAGGAAAAATCCATCACTCCTTCCTAGTAGTCCCAGAATGCCTGGCCCCATTGATTGGCGGAGATCTGCTCACCAAGCTCTGGGCCAAAATAAATTTTAACCCTGAAGGCCCTTAAGTGGAATTTCTAAATCTTTCAGTAAAAACTCCAAGAGCCACGGCTCTAACTATGTCAGTAGAAAATGTACATCAACTCACTCACCTTGGTTCAAAGAAACTGCAGGCATTCCTGAAGGATCAAGAACAGAGTTTTCCACTAACAGACTCACAGTGAAGAAAATAACTGAATGGGTAACAAAAGCCAGTCGGGTTCATCAATTGGTAAATGCTTACCCTTCCAAGCTTCCTGTATGAAAGCACATACGAGGAACCAAACCAGGACAATACTGGGAAGTGGACATTACTGAAATAAAGCCAGCAAGGTATGGACTTAAATATCTCCTAGTCTTTGTAGATACATTTTCAGGATGCATTGAAGCCTTCCCCACAAAAAAAAAAAAGAAAAAAAAAAGAAAAGAAATAGCGCAAATTTTGGTCAAGAATATCCTAGAAGATATTTTTCCAAGATACAGCCTGCCTAAGTTAATAGGGTCTGATAATGGACCGGGGTTCATGGCCCAGGTAAGTCAGGGGTTAGCCAGGACCCTGGGGATTAATTGGAAGTTACATTGTGCTTATAGACCCCAGAGTTTAGGACAGGTAGAAAGAATGAACCAAACCATTAAACAGACCTTAACAAAATTAAGCTTAGAGACCGGAATAAAAGATTGTACTATGCTCCTGCCTTATGCACTGTTAAATGAAGAAAATACTCACTCTGATTTTAGTGTAACCTCACCCCCTATGAAATTCTCTATGGTGCCCCTCCTCCAGTAAGGGACCTAACACCAACTCTAAGACCTTACAATCCCTTCCACACCAGCTTGCTTGACAGACTTAAAGCTCTTGAAAGAATTCAGTGACACCTGTGAAAACAGCTGGCCACTGCCTACCAAACTGGGGACGAGGGGACTCCACATCGATATCAAGTAAGAGACTTTGTCTTCGTAAGACGACATCAGGTGACATCGCTGGAACCCCGCTGGAAAGGACCATTCCAGGTGCTACTTATAACACCTACAGTGGTAAAGGTAGATGGAATCACTTCCTTGATGCATGCCTCTCATCTCAAGCCTGCGCCCTGTCCAGACATTGACTGGAAACTGGAATTGGCTGGAAACTGGAAAAGACTGGTAACCCTTTCAAATTGCACATTCGCCGTGTGGATAAGGCTATAGACTCTCCCCTTGACCACCAGTATTTCTAACCCTCATCACCCCTTTCAGCAGCGATGGCTGATCACAAATCCTACTGGACAAGAAGTTTAATCAATCTTGCATACAGCCCCCTTAGGGACCTGGTGGCCATCTCTCCACCCAGACATTTGTCAGCTGGCTATATGTCTTTCCTATTCAGATATCCCTGAAGAAGAGGATCCCACTAAAATTCCATTAAATCCCTTCCGTATCATATGTAATGGAAACAAACATTATGGATGTAGGGACACGTGAGCCAGATGCAGGTCGGCTAGCCTAGATTACTATGTTTGCCCGGTGAACTATCAAAGCCACAAACAGCCATGGCTGTGTGTGGGAAAAGCCGACTTCTTCTGTAATCAAGGGGATGTGAGCATACAGGGGCTGCACGATGGAACCCAAACTCCTAATCAAATTCAGTACACAGCATTGGCCATATTACCAATAAGATAACCTAAATCGATGGCACCCAGAGGGGTCTCTAGATCCTCAAATTCTGTGGAACCTTTTTAACTTTGGGAAGGGCTCAAAGGCATGAAAAGAGATTCCCCTATGTGGAGGCCTTTTCCGTCCTTCGCTCACATCCTGAACTATGCTTCTCCAATAGATCCTCACCCTCAGCCTTCTGCTCTAGTCTCTCTGCTGTCACTCCCACCTCAACAACCTGATTTCTCCCATCCCGTTTCTAGATCAACAACCCAAACATCCGCCGGTTCTCAGACCATTGCCCCCTTGCTGAGGTAGCAGGTACTTAGTTACCACTCTACCCACTCACTCCTCTCTTCTCCTGTCAGCACCCATACGGGGTTTCACCAGGTCCTTTTACCAGCTAACCTAAAGCTCAAAATAGCTGAGAAGACCCCTATCCAAGATGTAATAAAAATGGTCTTTAAAGTTGCTTTGTCATCACTGAAAACAGGTTACTAAGAATTTAAAGTCCCTCACAGGCTTTTTGGATACACACTCCCATCTTCCCCTCTTTTCTACCTGTTCTACTGCTCAAGTTTTTGTTGCTAGAAAATCCCAAACCCCTTTCCCATTATTCTTTTACATCTCTCCGTACTCATTCTCAGATCCTCGGAACTGCTCTAAGTCCCGCCTTCCCTCTCTTTCCCCTCTGTTCCACACCCACAGAAAAGTCTTAACTGATCTTCTCCAGATGTCTTCACCATGGCTGACTTTAGGACGTTCAGCAAAAGAGTCCCTATAAAAGAGTTCAGTGTAGACAAACTTCCTGTTTTCATGTGGCCCTGTTCTACTTGGCCACTGGCTAAAACAATCAGTACTTGTAAGCTAGACACCCCCTTACTAGTTTTTCACAAAATATGTGAACAAGGCCTCTGACTTTGAGCTGGGGATTCAAAGAGATGGCTACATTTCTATGATAAAGAAGTTACCAACTGGCTCCATGGTAATAGCTGGCAAGCGGAAAAAAGAAAGGGATGAAATATCTCTCCCCCTCCCAGGTGTCCTTGAAAAGTTAATTTGCTCAGAACAGAGGAAAAAAACATAAAAAAAACTGCTTTTTGTGAATTTCTGCTGACTGTGAACTTCTGAGCACATTCCCTTACATGTTGGGTACAAAATTCTGAAACTTCCTAAACTTGGGGTTCATGGGATTAATTGATTACAACAGAAGCAATGCCCTCTGAATCCGTTTGCAACCAAATAGGACTGTTTCCCTAGCTTTGGTGCTATCTTAGGTGCCTTGTCTTGACTGTTCCTACAACAGTATAATTCTATATACTTAAACATTTTTATGTTTTCATTAAATGGTCAACAGTGGTGATTAAATGTGTAATGGTGCAGAGGTTACCCAGAGTGCTCTATCATGATGCAGGTTCATTTGAAGATCAAACAGGGGGGCATACAACCCGGTTCCACAGGGAACATATATCCCTCACTTCAGCCATCCTATTAGGAATACTAGTTGCTGCAGGGGAGGTCACAGGAACCACTGCCTTGGTCCATGGTACACAGCAAAATACCCAATTAGAAGCAGCAATAGACCAAAACTTAAAGATATTAGAAACCTCCATCACAGCTTTGTGGGAATCTTTAACCTCTCTCTCTGATGTTGTTTCATACAACAATCGAGGGTTGGACCTCCTCTTCATGAGAGAATGGTGCCTTTGTGCTGCATTGAGGGAAGAATGTTATTTTTATGGCAACAATACTGGAGTTGTAAAAAATTTATGAGTAAAATAAAAGGATGCCTTGAAGAGTGTCAACAAAAGAGAGAGGCCCAAAAAGGGTGGTTTGAGTCTTGGTTCACACAGTCCCCCTGGTTAACTATACGTTTATCAACCTTGGCCAGTCCAATAATAATACTCACATTCTTGCTAACTATAAAACCCTGTTTGCTCAACCATGTATTTTCATTTCTCCAAGCTCAAATTAGAGAAGTTAAACTTATGGTAATACCCCACTAGCAGACATAGAATGTGACACCACTCCAATGATCACTTTTATGATTAAAAGTAGCCAGAAGAAGACGTGGCGAATGAAAGGTTAATAAAATGGTACTTGTCACTTCCTCTTTTTATGTATGCTTAACAAAACACTGTTGAAATCTTGAGAACTGTTTGCTAATCTTGTTCCCAGAATGTGCTGTCTCCAACTTCCAAAATATATAATGTACTCCCTCTCCCGGTTGCATGCAAACTGCCCACTCCCCCTGACCCATCAATAAACTTCCCTCCCTGCCCTCTACAAGGAAAACACATAAGCTCCGCTTAAGATGTCCTCAGGGCTCTCTGCTCGATTCAAGGGAGCTCTGAGCCCCAGCATGCTGGACCCCCAATAAACCCTTTGCTGTTCCATTAGACAGTCTCTTGGTGATCTCTTCCTCCGACGCTCACCTGAACATTACTTGGATGATTGAATGTAGAAGAGAACATCCAGTCAAAAAGGGATAGTCGGTAGGATTAGGAAGATAGTCGGTATGTTTAGGAAGGAGAGTGAGTATAGGATTTGGAACAAAAGTTTTTTAGCAATAGGGTTTTGGTTAGAGAGTGAATGTAAATGTGAGCACATATGAACCATCACAATGATGAACTGGGGAAAATATGTAGGAAAGCAGATATCAATAGAGACATTACGAAATCAGGCAAAGTATAAAGTGTGTGATAGAATTAGGCATTTTCAACAGGGTTGATTTTGGATATATTATATTAGGAAGAAACGAATATATTGTCACAAATAGGATTGACTTTTGAGAGCATTAGGCAACCTGGACATGGATGTTTTTAGTAATCCATGTTAACTTTACATTTAGGCTTTGGTAGAAACATAAGTGTGACCTTTTCTTTTTGTGTCCAGAATATTACTGGGTTAAATTGTATATGTAGATCAGGTGACATGAATATTTCTTCCACCATTTCTGGGAGCCATAATTTGAATACGTATAAATTAGTATTGAGTTTACAATGAGGTGTACCCTGTGTCTATGAATATAGAGACAATGCATGAATAGACTATACTGTGAATAAATAATATAACTGGTTCCACTTTAAATAATGGTTTGATTTGATATCTGAAAATATATAAGAAATCTTATATTGATATACAATCATTCATTCCATCCAGTTATACATCTAATGGTAATATTAGGGTTATGGTTTATCATGAACGGTGTGTGAGTTTTGCTTCAAAAGGGATTATGGAAATCGAAAATAATGGGTTTGGTAAGAAGTCTCATGAAAAGACCAGTCAAGAAACATGGAGGAATACATGTGTTCTGAAACA
The DNA here is from genome assembly GCF_048772815.1 of Callospermophilus lateralis. NCBI lineage: Eukaryota > Metazoa > Chordata > Mammalia > Rodentia > Sciuridae > Callospermophilus > Callospermophilus lateralis. Next base: position 1,855,270 of record NW_027518101.1, read on the forward strand.
GAAAATTATTGAAAGTGAAACACATACCCATAATTTTGCTAACTTGTGGATGAATTATATACTCTATTATGTGCATTACCTGAAGAAATAGTAATGTACCAGTGGCGAATAAGAATGAACATGAAAATACACATCATGTTCCATATGAATCTACTTGCATTAATGAGAAACTGGGTCAATTATTGTAGAAATATTAGGATATGTATGCACCATTCACTGAAGTTAGTTTTCATTACTAGGAAGCAAATATGTATTTCAGGTGGATGAATATTTCAGAGAATAACCTTTTGAAATGTTGACTATAAATCCACATACATGAATATGAAAAAATTTAGGGAGTGTATAATAAGGCATATATATTTTATATTTTAAAAAAATCTGGACTGTGTATATATATACACACAGAGAGAGAGAGAGACATTAAAAAGTAGCAATATATATGCCAATCGAAAATCACCGTGATATATATATCTTACACAGATAGAAAAATATTCAATTTACTGAACATGGATTTATGTATAATATTGTTCAACTAGGAGGCTCACACATAGGATGAATTTTCAAATCCCATAGCGTTTAGGTGGAGTGATCACTTCTCATCATTTGTATCTGTCAAGTCAGACACCTCACAAGAACGTATGTGTGATACCAGGTAGTATTCTATATGTGCATATAAAAATAAATGTGCTCAATAGGTTACATAAAATGGGAGAGAGGAATTCACATATTTGTTAAATTTAAAAATACATGGAGAACTATTTCAATTTAAATCGACTAGATTTATAGCACCTACATTTTGTCATGCAAAAGCCATGTCCAACTATACACCATGCCTCCTCTGAACTGCTTGTATTTATATTCTGTTTGGGTTATTTTTCTCCATCTTATTAGGATTAGTAGTCAGAGACAAGTAGGGTATGGGTTAGTGTCACGGATTCAGTATTTCAAATGGAAAATAGGAAAATAAATCCAATGTGTATGCAAATATGTGCCACAAAAAATATTCCCACTCTCATCCAGAAAAATGCCTTGAAATTATCTTCGCCCCAGGTAAAACACAATTAGAAAAGAAGAGTTAGAAAATCTGTGAATACATATGTGGAATGGAAAATGCTCAGGAGTTCACAACCTTGGAGGTGGTAGAGGAGTTTCCAAAAGTAAGGGACAGTGTAAACACTCCACAATCATGGAGCTATGCTGGCCTAAAGACTTCTTGAGAAACTGCCTCTGAGTTTCGGCATTTGAAATATATGTTGTTGTCAGGAGCTTTAGCTTCCTTTGAAGTGAGACCATCAAACCTGGGTCAGTATCTATGTGACCTGGAGGACATGGTTTCTTATTTTCCGATGAACATGAGGCAGCAGTGCTGAAGTCTCTTTGTAGGTAAACTGTGGCCTCTTCGGGCAAAGTGACACCCCGTGTGGACTTTGAAGCCATTTGGTCATCCTCCACTTTTCGTGGTGTTTTTTGCTGCTGCACTGGGAGTTTGGTATTTGATTCATGACATACAAGGAGTTCAACTGGGACACAGTGCATGAGGGAGTCTTGTAACGTGTGGTGGGTCAGGCTCTGCAGGAGAATGCACCAACTGGGCTTCTATCCCACATTGCTTGCCGCCTTGACCATAGCAACCTAATTCTGAACATTGCCCTGAAAACTCTGCATATAACAAGATGCCTTTTCATATAATGGTCTCCTGGCTGCATCAAGTCAGTCACAAGCCATTTGGACGCCAATGGCAGATCCACATGGCCACATCACAGATGTATTATCACACACCTGCCTACCACTGCTCTAGGCCCACTACTCAGCAGGCTCCAACTTAATGGCATCTCTGTTCTACACCATTTTCATAAAACCCAGTCAATCAAGGCACTGTCTGTTACACTCATGATCAGCAACAGGACATCCAATGGTTCTCCAGTGCCATCTGGTCATTGGGAATTTTAAAAATTTCATGGTGTTTATCTTTCCATTTTTCAAGAATGAAGTTGGAGGCACTTTGGGGTTTCCATTCATCCAGGAACCATTACATGGGGAGGAAGCTCATTTCAATGAAAGCTCTGAGGAACTCTAACAGGCAAGGCTTCCCAAACACTGGCCAAAAGGTCACATGAAGCCAGGCCCATTGAGGTCTACAACGTGAGGTCCATGTGTCTTTTGACTCTAACTATGGCTGCCAAGTTTTTCAGAATAAAATCATGTGATATCCTTGCTGAGATTTTCAGCTCTCTGTGGAAAGCCATCCTGGGCCTAGATCTCAGGTTTCAAGGGCAACTCTCATGTGTGGCCTCCTACAATGCCAACACAATTAATGACAATACTTCTCTGAGGTCAGTTCCAGAACTCAGTCTCCAAGGAGAATCACACCAGAGTTCAAGCCCATGTGGACCCTGTCATCTCTTCCAACCGCCACACAAATGACCACAATTAAAACCAAAACATTCCCACATGGCCCTCATCTTCATCCATATAGGCACTCATCATGAACTCTGGCTGGAGGTTTCCATGAGGGATGCAGCCCAAGACAGTGTCCAAAATATCCACCATTGCCCCTCATTTGTCTAAATTTAGGGTGGTCTGGAAACCCTTTCTGTGAACCAAGAGTGATCAAATAGGCGTGCCGTTAATACTGCTCTGCTTCTCCAATTTGAGGCCTACTGACTGTCAGGTATAGATTGCTTATGTGATTTGGCATCATGAGAGAAACCAAGCACTTATGCAGGACTTTGAATAACTCATTTGACCTATAGGAATCCTATTCTCACTTGATGGACGTCAGGAACCTAACAGAGGAAGGCAAGAGACTTCATCCACAATGACTGATCCTTTTGCCATTTTGGTTTTGGATGCACACATGGGATCTTCTTTAGATTTATCAGGAGCTGAGAATCTTAGCCACAGCCTCAACCAGGGCCTAGTGTCTGATTAAGACACATCCCTTTCCAAAGAAATTAAGCAATGAGCCACAGGTGATGCCCATTCATTTCCATTTGAAAACTGTTTCTTCAGGCTTCAAAAAGGGGTGGCCTGAAACAAAGACCTTCCTGACATTCAAGGCAACAGAACCATAGGTAAGCAAATGGCCCAAAGCAGGGTTTCTCCAATGAGACTTTACTGGTCACACTAATATCTGAGATGTTCCCATTCCCTTCACCTATCAAGAACATGGCCATGTCACAGAGCATGGAGGTTGTACATATCTTGGACAATAAATCATGAGCTCATTCTGGAGAGTGGCCAGAATTCAGGAAGAAAACCGGAACTTAGGAAGTTAGTAGTTGTTTCCTATCCATAAGACAAGCCACAGTCTATTCATCACTTATGAACGATGAATGCTGGGAAGCTTTCTACTAGACAGGACACCTCCATTGATGCATTCTCTTTTCTAATGTCTAAAACCACGGACACAGTGGATACACAGACATAGAAACACTCGCCTTGTCAAAAGAGTTACTATCAACAGTAGACTCCAAAGCAAACGAACCACCTTTTTTACCTATTCGCAGAATATGAGACAAAACCACAAACTCACACCCACACACATAAAGTCACCTCATTCCCAAAAGTGGATCTGTGACTATCTGGAGTGTCCTCTGACTGGTGGGCCATACTATTTTCCTCTCGAAATGGCCTTTCCTCTCTCAGATTTTGTCTCCTTGGCCAACTCTGTGATGCTTTGAGGAGCCTGCAGTTAGCCACTACCTGCTGTCTCAGGAAAGGCCTCTCTTCAGAGCTCAATTGGCATTTGGCCATCCTCAAATCAGTAGGTACCAAGAAGGTCTGAATCTGTACTTGGTAAATACAAACAAGTGAGCCCACTGGGACTGGGACTGGGACTGGCTCTCGGTGCCTGGCTTCTTGCATCACAATTTCAGAGAATTCCATCACCAAGGAAGTTAGCTAGGACACTTCCTTCAGGAACTGAATGAGGTCACTGCCTTGGCAACAACTTTGTCCTAACCGTTGCTTCCAAGGGTTCCATGAGATGGAGGCTGCTCCTACTTTGTGTGACAATTTGACTTGTTACAATGGTATATCAAAATAGGCACCTGGGAACAGCTCTCCACGCAGGCCTGCTTAGGTCCATCTTCTCTACATTAAGAAGAGAAAGGCTGATGCATACACATCCCTTCGTCCTGTTCAGGTTGTTTGCCATGAAGATGGATTTTGCTCTCTCAGATCCTTCATAGCTGCCTACATCTTCTCCAGGGATCATTTCTGCATCGAACTTTGAGGTTCTCAGCAGTTGGAAGATACCCTACATTCCTGTATTGTAAGGCGAACTCTGTCCCTGCTCTTTTGTAATTTTAGATTGAAGCAACAGTGTATGGTTAGGGTTAATAACAGGTTCGATTTGGGCAAGGAATCATTATGCGGGATGAATAATGGTATTGGGAACCTGCAATATTTATAGGAATATAGAGATGAAATATAAGTATGAAAACAGAAATCTAGGTAAGATTTGAAGCTCAGAAATGCATTGGGCAACTGATTGCGATACGTAGCTTTGAATTACGTTCTAGATACATGTTTCAGAAAAATCGATATACAATGGCATAGGATCTTGTACCTTGGATGATTGAATGTAGTAGAGAACATCTACTCAAAAAGGGATAGTCGATAGGATCAGGAAGATAGTCAGTATGTTTCGGAAGAAGAGTGAGTATAGGATTTGGACCAAAGTTCATAAGCAATAGGGTTTCGGTTAGAGAGTGAATGTCAATGTCAGCACATGTGAAGGGTCAGTCACAATGTTGAACTGGAGAAAATATGTAGGAAAGTAGATATCAATAGAGACATTAGGAAATCAGGCAAAGTACAAAGTGAGTGAAAAAATTAGACATTTTCAATGGTATTGAGGTTGAATATATAATCTTAGGAAGAAACAAATATGTAGTCACCAACAGTATGATCATTTGAGAGCATTAGGCAACCTGGACATGGATGTTTTTAGTAATCCATGTTCAGTTTCCGTTTAGGCTTTGTTACAGTCATACGTGTGACTTTTGCATTTTGTGTCCAGAATACTACTGTGATAACATGCATATGTAGATCAGGTGACATGAGTATTTCTTCCACCATTTCTGGGAGCAATATTTTGAAGATGTATAAATTAGTATTGGGGGTACAAAGAGGTGTACCCTGTGTCTATGAATATAGAGATAATGCATGAATAGACCATACTGTGAATAGATAATATAACTGGTTCCACTTTACAAAATGTATTAAATTGATATCTGAAAATATATAAGAAATCTTATATTAATATAAAATCATTCATTCCAACCAGTTATACATCTAATAGTGATATTATAGTTATGATTTATCATGCAGTGTGTGTCCGTTTTGCTTCAAAAGTGATAAAGGAATTCGAAAATAATGTGTTTGGAAAGAAATCTCATGAAAAGATCAGTCAAGAAACATGGAGGAATCCATGTGTTCTAAAGCAGGAAGTGATTGAAAGTGAAACAAATGCCTATAAATTTGCTAACCTGTGGAGGAAATATATATCCTATGATGTGCATAAACTGAAGAAATTGTAATGTCCCAGTGTTGAATAAAAATGAACATCGATAAACACATCATGTCCCATTGGCATCTACTTGCATTGATGATAAACTGTGTCAGTTACTATAGAAATATTAGGATTTGTATGCACCATTCACTGAAGTTAGTTTTCAGTACTAGGAAACAAATATGTATTTCAGGTGGATGAAATTTTTTGAGAATAATCTTGTGAAAAGTTGATTATAAATCCACATTCATGAACATGAATAAAATTAGGGAGTGTATATAAGACACATATATTTCATATTTTGAAAAATAGAAGGAGAGAGTGTATATATATATATATATATATATACACACACAGACACACACACACATACACACCCAGAGACATTAAAAATAGCAATATATGCCAATCAAAATTCACCATGAAATATATATCATCCACAGATCCAAAAATATTCATTGTACTGAACATGGATTTGTGTATAATTTTGTTCAACTAGGAAGCTCACCCATAGGTTGAATTTTCAGTTCCAACGACATTTAGAAGGAGTGATCTTTTCTCTCAATTTGTATCTGCCAAGTTAGCCACCTCACAAGAATGTACGTGTAGTACCAGGTAGGATTCTCTATGTGTATATAAAAATATATTTGCTGAGTAGGCTACAGAGAAAGAGAGACAAGAATTCACATATTTGTTATCTTTAAAACCACATGGACAACTATTGCAACAAAAAATTGTCTAGATTTATAACCCCTAACCTTTAAAATGCAAAAGGCAAGTCCAACTATACACCATGCCTCCTCTGAACTGCTTGTATTTCTATTATGTTTGGGTTATTTTTCTGCCTCATATTAGGATTAGTAGTCAGAGACAAGTAGGGTGTGGTTTAGTGTCAGAGATAAAGTATTTGAAATGGAAAATTGGAAAATGAATCCAATATGTATGCAAATATGTCCTACACAAAAGTCTTCCCACTGTCATCCAGATAAATCCTTTGACATTACCTTCACCCCATGTAAGATGCAATTCGAAGAGAAGAGTTAGAAAATCTGTGAATACATATCTGGAATGGAAAATGCACAGGAGTTCACAACCTTGGAGGTGGTAGAGGAGTTTCCAAAAGTAAGTGACTGTGTAAACACTCCACAAACATGGAACTCTGCTGGCCAATAGCCTTCTTGTAAAACTGCCTCTGAGTTTGGACACTTGAAATATATCTTGTTGTCTGGAGCTTTAGCTTCATTTCTGGTGAGACCATCAAACCTGGATCTGCATCTATGTGACCTGGAGGACATCGTTTCTTATTTTCCATTGAACATGTGGTACCAGTGTTGATTTCTCTCTTTGTTGGTAAACTGTGGCCACTGGAAGCTTATTGTCTCCCTGAGTGGACTGTGAAGCCATTTGGTCATCCTGCCCTTTTTGTGGTGTTTCTTTCTTTTTTTTTTTAATTTTATTTTTTTATTGGTTGTTCAAAACCCTACAAAGCTCTTGACATATCATATTTCATACATTAGCATACATTAGCTTCAAGTGAGTTATGAACTCCCTTTTTGCCCCAAGTACAGATTGCAGAATCACATGGGTTACACATCCACATTTTTACATAATACCATAATAGTAACTGTTGTATTCTGCTACCTTTCCTATCCTCTACTATCCCCCCTCCCCTCCCCTCCCATCTTCTCTCTCTACCCCTTCTACTGTAATTCATTTCTCACCTTGTTTATTTTCCCATTCCACTTACAACCTCTTATATGTAATTTAGTATAACAATGAGGGTCTCCCTCCGTTTCCATGCAATTCCCCTTTTCTCTCCCTTTCCCTCCCACCTCATGTCTCTGTTTAATGTTAATCTTTTCTTCCTGCTCTTCCTCCCTGCTTTATTCTTAGTTGCTCTCATTATATCAAAGATGACATTTGGTATTTGTTTTTTAGGGATTGGCTAGCTTCACTAAGCATAATCTGCTCTAGTGCCATCCATTTCCCTGCAAATTCCAAGATTTTGTCATTTTTTAGTGCTGCGTAATACTCCATGGTGTATAGATGCCACATTTTTTTAATCCATTCATCCATTGAAGGGCATCTGGGTTGGTTCCACAATCTAGCTATTGTAAATTGTGCTGCGATGAACATCGATGTGGCAGTATCCCTGTAATACGCTCTTTTAAGGTCTTCAGGGAATAGTCCGAGAAGGGCAATAGCTGGGTCAAATGGTGGTTCCATTCCCAGCTTTCCCAGGAATCTCCATACTGCTTTCCAAATTGGCCGCACCAATTTGCAGCCCCACCAGCAATGTACAAGAGAACCCTTTTCTCACTCCAGTAAGATTGGCAGCCATTATGAAATCAAACAACAACAAGTGCTGGCGAGGTTGTGGTGTTTCTTGATGCTGCAATGGGAGGTTGGTATTTGCTTCATGAAATACAAGGAGTTCAACTAGGATATAGGGCTGGAGGGAGTTCTGTCACGTGTGTTGGGTCAGGGTGTGCAGGAGAATTCACCAACCAGGGTTCTATCCCACATAACTTGCCCCCTTGACCATAGCAACTTGATTGTGAACATTGCCCTGAAACCTCTCCATATAACAAGATGCCTTTTCATATAATGGTCTGCTGGCTGTACCAAGTCAGTCACAAGCTATTTGGAAGCCAATGGCAGATCCACATGGCGACACCACAGTTGTATTATCACACACCTGCCCACCACTGCTCTAGGCCCACTACTCAGCAGGCTCCAACTTACTGGCATCTCTGTTCTGCACCATTTTCATGAAACCCAGTCAATCAAGGCACTGTCTGTAACACAACAATCAAGCCACTGTCTGCAACAGAACATCCAATGGTTCTCCAGTGCCACTTGGTCATTGGGAATTTCAAAAATATCATGGTATTTATCTATCCATTTTTCAAGAATGAAGTTGGAGGCACTTTGGGGTTTTCATTCTTCAAGGAACCATTACATGGGGAGGAAGCTCATTTCAATGAAAGCTCTGAGGAACTCTAACAGGCAAGGCTTCCCAAACACTGGCCAAAAGGTCACATGAAGCAAGGCCTATGGAGGTCTACAACGGGAGGTCCATGTGTCTTTTGACTCTTAACTATGGCTGCCAAGTTTTTCAGAATAAAATTATGCGATATCCTTGCTGAGATTTTCAGTTCTCTGAGGAAAGCCATCCTGGGCCTAGATCTCAGGTTTCAAAGGCAACTCTCATGTGTGGCCTCCTACAATGCCAACACAATTAATGGCAATACTTCTCTGAGGTCAGTTCCAGAACTCAGTCTCTAAGAGGAATCACACCTGAGTTCAAGACCATGTGGACCCTGTCATCTCTTCCAACCGCCACACAAATGACCACAATTAAAACCAAAACATTCCCACATGGCCCTCATCTTCAGCCGTATAGACACTCATCATAAACTCTAGCTGGAGGTTTCCATGAGGGGCGCAGCCAAAGACAATGTCCAAAATATGCACCCTTGCCCCCCATTTGTCTAAATTCAGTGTGGCCTGGACACCCTTCCTTTGAACCAGGAGTGATCAAATAGGCCTGCTGTTAATGCTGCTCTGCTTCTCCAATTTGAGGCCTACTGACAGTCAGGTATAGATTCATTATGTGATTTGGCATCATGAGAGAACCCAAGTACTTCTGCAGGATTTGAATAACTCATTTGACCCATAGGAATCCTATTCTCACTTGATGGAGTTCCGGAACCTATCAGAGAAAGGCAAGAGACTTCATCTACAATGACTGATCTTTTTGCCATTTTGGTTTTGGATGCACACATGGGATCTTCTTTACATCTATCAGGAGCTGAGAATCTTAGCCACAGCCTCAAACAGGGCCTAGTGTCTGATTAAGACACCATCCTTTTCAAAGCAATTAAGCAAAGAGGCACAGGAGATGCCCATTCATTTTCATTTGAAAACTGTTTCTTCAGGCTTCACAAAAGGGTGGCCTGAGGCAAAGACCTTCCTGACATTCAAGGCAATAGTACCATAGTTAAGCAAATGGTCCAAAGCAGGGTTTCTCCACTGAGACTTTACTGCTCACACTGATGTCTGAGTTTTCCGAGATGTTCCCATTCCCTTCAGCTATCAAGAACATGGACATGTCACAGAGCTTGGAGGTGGTACATATCTTGCACAATAAATCATGAGCCTATTCTGGAGAGTGGCCAGAATTCAGGAAGAAAACAGGAACTTAGGATGTTAGTAGGTGTTTAAGATCCATAAGGCAAACCACAGTCCATTCATCAATTGAGCAGGATGAATGCTGGGAAGCTTTCTACTAGACAGGACACCTCCATTGATGCATTCTCTTTTCTAATGTCTAAAACCACGGACACCGTGGATACACAGACATAGAAAGTCACCTTGTCAAAAGACTTACTAGAAACAGTCGACTCCAAACCAAACCAACCACCTTACCTACCTATTCTCAGAACATGAGACAAAACCGCAAACTCACACCCACACACAAAGGCACCTCCTTCCCAAAAGTAGGTCTGTAACTATCCGGAATGTCTTCTGACTGGTGGGCCATACTATGTTCCCAACAAAATGGCCTCTCCTGTCTCAGATCTTGTCTCCTTGGCCAACTCTGTGATGCTTTGAGGAGCCAACCGTTAGCCACTACCTGCTATCTCAGGAAAAGCTTCTCTTCAGAGCTCTACTGACATTTGGCCATCCTCACATCAGTAGGTACCAAGAAGGTCTGATCTGTACTTGGTAAATCCAAACAAGTGAGCCCACTGGGACAGGGACTGGGACTGGCTCTCGGTGCCTGGCTTCTTGCATCAAAATTTCCGAATGTTCCATCACCAAGGAAGTTAGGTAGGTCACTTCCTTCAGGAACTGAAAGAGGTCACTGCCTTGGCAACAACTTTGCCCTAACCGTTGCTTCCAAGGGTTCCATTAGATAGAGGCTGCCCCTACTTCCTTTGAAAATTTGACTAGTTTCAATTGTATATCAAAATAGGCACCTGGGAACAGCTCTCCATGCAGGTCTGGTTAGGTCAATCTTCTCTACATTAAAAAGAGAGAGGCTGATGCATACACATCCCTTTTTCCTGTCTAGATTGTTTGCCATTGAAGATGGCTTTTGCTCTCACAAGTCCTTCATAGCTGCTGACATCTTCTCCAGGGATCATTTCTGCATCGAACTTTGAGGTTCTCAGCAGTTGGAAGATACCCTACATTCCTGTATTGTAAGGCGAACTCTGTCCCTGCTCTTTTGTAATTTTAGATTGAAGCAACAGTGTATGGTTAGGGTTAATAACAGGTTCGATTTGGGTAAGGAATCATTATGCGGGATGAATAATGGTATTGGGAACCTGCAATATTTATAGGAATATAGAGATAAAATATAAGTATGAAAACAGAAATCTAGGTAAGATTTGAAGCTCAGAAATGCATTGGGCAACTGATTGCGATACGTAGCTTTGAATTACGTTCTAGATACATGTTTCAGAAAAATCGATATACAATGGCATAGGATCTTGTACCTTGGATGATTGAATGTAGTAGAGAAAATCTACTCAAAAAGGGATAGTCGATAGGATCAGGAAGATAGTCAGTATGTTTCGGAAGAAGAGCGAGTATAGGATTTGGACCAAAGATCTTTAGCAATAGTGTTTCCGTTACAGAGTGAATGTCAATGTCAGCACATGTGAAGTGTCAGTCACAATGTTGAACTGCGGAAAATATGTAGGAAAGTAGATATCAATAGAGACATTAGGAAATCAGGCAAAAGTATCAAGTGAGTGAAAAAATTAAACATTTTCAACAGTTTTGAGGTTGAATATATAATCTTAGGAAGAAACAAATATGTAGCCAGCAATAGTATTGACATTTGAGAGCATTAGGCATCCTGGTCAGGGATGTTTTTAGTAATCCATGTTCAGTTTACCTTTAGGCTTTGGTACCATCATACGTGTGGCTTTTGCATTTTGTGTCCAGAATATTACAGTGATAACATGCATCTGTAGATCAGGTGACATGAGTATTTCTTCCACCATTTCTGGGAGCAATATTTCAAATATGTATAGATTAGTATTGGGGGTACAACCAGGTGTACCCTGTGTCTATGAATATAGAGATAATGCATGAATAGACCATACTGTGAATAAATAATATAACTTGTTACACTTTAAACAATGTATTGAATTGATATCAGAAAATATATAAAAAATCTTTTATTGATATATAATCATTCATTCCAACCAGTAATACATCTAATGGTGATATTACAGTGATGGTTTATCATGAAGTGTGTGTCCGTTTTGCTTCTAAAGTGATAAAGGAAATCGAAAATAATGTGTTTGGATAGAAGTCTCATGAACAGACCAGTCAAGAAACATGGAGGAATACATGTGTTCTGAAGCAGGAAGTGATTGAAAGTGAAACAAATGCCTATATATTTGGTAACCTGTGGAGGAAATATATATCCTACGATGTGCATAAAATGAAGAAATTTTAATGTCCCATTGTTGAATAAAAATGAACATCAATATACACATCATGTCCTATAGGAATCTACTTGCTTTGTTGATAAACTGTGTCAGTTACTGTAAAAATATTAGGGTTTGTAAGCACGATTCACTGAAGTTAGTTCTCAGGACGAGGAAACAAATATGTATTTCAGGTGGTTGAATGTTTCTGAGAATAATCTTATGAAAAGTTGATTTTATATCCACATACATGAATATGAATGAATTTAGATAGTGTTTAATAAGACACATGTTTTTCATATTTTGAAAAATCTAGAGAGTATATATATATATATATATATATATATATATATATATATATATACACATATAAAACTCATGGAGAAATATTACAATGAAAATTTGACAAGATTTATAACACATACCCTTGATAAAGCAGAAGGCAATTCCAAGTATATACCATGCCTCCTATTAAAGGCCTGTATTTCTATTCTGTTAGTTTTCTTTTTATCCATCATATTAGCATTAGTAGTCAGAGTCTATTAGGGTATGTGTTAGTGTCGGGGATCAGTATTTCAAATGAAAATAGGAAAATAAATCTAATGTGTATGCAAATATGTGCTACACAAAAATCTTGCCACTCTCATCCAGAACAATTCCTTTACATTAACTTCACTCCAAGTAAGACACAATTAGTGGAGAGGAGTTCGAAAACCTGTGATCACATATGTGGAACTGAAAATGTTCAGGAGTTTACAACATTGGATGTGGTAGAGCAGTTTCCAAAAGTAAGGGAGAGGTTAAACACTCCACAAACTTGGAGCTCTGCTGGCCTTAAGACTTCTTGAGAAAATGCCTCTCAGGTTGGGAGCATGAAATATATGAAGTTGTCAGGAGATTTAGCTTCCTCATTGTGACACCATCAAATGTGGGTCTGCATCTATGTGACCTGGAGGAAATGGTTCCTTATTTTCTAATGAACATGAGGCAGCAGTTCTGAATTCTTTCTTGGTAAACTGTGGCCACTGGGAGTTAAGTGTCTCCCCGTGTGGTCTGTGAAGCCATTTGGTCATCCTCCATTTTTGTGGTGTTTCTTACTGCTGCACTGGGAGTTTGGAATTGGCTTAATGAAATACAAGGAGTTCAACTGGGACACAATTCTGGAGGGAGCTCTGACACGTGTGATTGGTCAGGGTCTTCAGGAGAATGTTCGAAACATGGGTCTATCCCACATAGCTTTCCCCTTGACTATAGCAACCAGATTCTGAACATTGCCCTGAAACCTCTCAATAAAACAAGATGCCTTTACATATAAGGGTCTGCTGCATGCACCATATCAATCACAAGTATTTTGGAAGCCAAAGGCAGATCCACGTGGTCCCACCACAGATATTTATTCACAAACGTATAGTCCACTGCTCTAGCCCCAATACTCAGCAGGCTCCAACTTACTGACATCTCGGTTCTATACCATTTTCATGACAACCAGTCAATCAAGGAACTGTCTGGTACACACATGATCAGCAACAGGACATCCAAAGTTTCTCCAGTGCCACCTGGTCATGGAAATTTCAAAAATTTCATGGTATTTGTATAGCCATTTTTCAAGGATGATGTTGGAGGCACTGTGGGTTTCAATTCATTCAGGAACCATTAAATGGTGAGTAAGCTCATTTCAATGAAAGCTCTGAAGAACACTCACAGGCAAGGCTTCCCAATGAGTGCCCAAAAGTTCACATGAAGCCAGGCTCATTGAGGTCTACAATATGAGGTACATGTGTGTTTTGAGTCTCAACTATGACTTCCAAGTCTTTCAGTAAAAAAATCATGTGTTACCCTGGCTGAGATTCCCAGTGCTCAGTGGAAAGCCACCCTGGGCCTAGATCTCAGTTTCCAAGGGCTAATCTCATGTGTGGCCTCCTATAATCCCAAAACAATTCATGGCAATACTTCTCTCAAGTCAGTTCCAGAACTCAGTCTCTAAGGAGTATCAGAGCAGAGTTCAAGCCCTGGTGGACCAAGTCATCTCTTCCAACCGCCACACAAATGACCACAATTAAAACCAAAACACTCCTACATGACCCTCATCTTCTTCCATAAAGACACTCATCATAACATATGGCTGGAGGTTTCCATGAGGGGCACAGCCCAAGACAGTGTCCAAAATAAGCTCCCTTGCCCCTCATTTGCCTAAAGTCAGGGTGGCTTGGACACCCTTCTTGTGAACCAGGAGTGATCTTTGAGGGTAAAAGAAATTGAAATTAAAGTGTAAAAGTTAAAGTGTAAAAGACCGGGTTTGTAAAGTTTCTAAGATTCAAGGCATGATTTAAAATGTAAAGGACCAGGTATTGTTAAGTTCCTATGCTACATGAAAAATCTGAAATTCCTGTTACTTGTAGGACAATTTCTGGACTGCCCAGTAAATATTCCCCTTGATCGCCTGGTTGTTTAATAACCTAGGACCCTGTGTGGCTTGGCACATATGCATCGCAGGGCCTAATCTAATCAATTTGAATCTGTACCCCGCTGTAGAACTGACCTATCCCTCCTGCCTGACATGTTCCCACCAATGAATGAACTAATCATGTTTAGGATTTGTTGTTTGATTTTCCCGCAGTGTATGATGATTTGTTAAAAGATACTGTGATATATGTAAAGTCTCGCCCTCCCCAAAAAGTGTACTTAAGCACTGCTCAACCTCAGCTCGGAGATCTGGGCTGCTCTCCCTTCTTAAGTGACCACGGAGCCCTAGCATACTGGATTGGATCCTCAATAAATGTCTTTTGCTGTTGCATGAGCCGTGGTCTCATACATGAACATGAATGAATTTAAGGAGTGTATAATAAGACACATATATTTCATATTTTGAATAATCTATAGAGTGCAGATTTTTCACAAAACACATACAGAGATATTAAAAAGTAGCAATATATATGCCAATCAAAATTCATCATGAAATACATATCATACACAGATCCAAAAATATTTATTTTACTTAACATGGATTTATGTGTAATGTTGTTCAACTAGGAAGCTCACGCATAGGTTGAATTTTCAGTTCCTACAGCGTTTAGGAGGAGTGATCTCTTCTCACAATTTGTATCTGCCAAGTAAGCCACCTCACAATAATGTACATGTGGTACCAGGTAGGATTCTATTTGTGCATATAAAAATACATGTGCTTAATAGGCAACAGAGAAAGGGAGACAGGAATTCACATATTTGATACCTTTCAAAACACATGGAGAACTATATCAATTAAAAATTAACCAGATTTTTAACAACTACCCTTTATCATGCAAAAGGCAAGTCCAACTATACACCATGCCTCTTCTGAACTGCTTGTATTTCTATTCTGTTTGGGTTATTTTTCTCCATCATATTAGCATTAGTAGTCAGAGTCTAGTAGGGTATGCGTTAGTGTCATGGATTCAGTAATTCAAATGGAAATAAAGGAAAATGAATCCATTGTGTATGCAAATATGCTCTACAAAAAAACTTTCCACTCTCATTCAGAGCAATGCCTTGACATTACCTTCACCCAAGTAAGACACAATTAGAGGACAAGAGTTAGAAAATCTGTGAATACATATCTGGAATGGAAAATGCTCAGGAGTTCACAAGCTTGGGCATTTTAGAGGAGTTTTCAAACTTAAGGGACAGGATAAACAGTCCAAATTCATGGAACTCTGCTGGCCTAAAGACTTCTTGAGAAACTGCCTCTGAGGTTGGGCACTTGAAATATATGTTGTTGTCAGGAGCTTTAGCTTCCTTTGTAGTGATACCATCAAAGATGGGTCTTCATTTATCTGACCTGGAGGACATGGTTTCTTATTTTCCAAAAGAACATGAGGCAGCAGTGCTCAATTCTTCCTTTGAAGGTAAACTGTGGCCACGGAGGGGTAAGTGTCTCCCCGTCTTGACTGTGAAGCCAATTGGCCATCCTACAATTTTCGTGGTGGTTCTTGCTGCTGCACTGGGCTTTTGGTTTTTCCTTCATGAAATACAAGGAGTTCAACTGGGACACAGTGCTGGAGCGAGTTCTGTCACGTGTGGAGGGTCAGGGTCTACAGGAGAATTCACCAACCAGACTTCTATCCCACATAACTTGCAACATTATCCATAGCAAACTGATTCTGAACATTGTCCTGAAACCTTTACATATAACAAGATGCCTTTACAGATAAGGGTCGGCTAGCTGCACCATGTAAGCCACAAGCCATTTGGAAGTCAATGGCAGACCCAAATGGCCCCAACACAGATGTTTTATCATACACCTGCACACCACAGCTCTGGGCCCACTTCTCAGCACTCTCCAACTTACTGGCATCTCTGTTCTGCACAATTTTCATGAAATCGAGTCAGTCAAGGCACTGTCTGGTACACTCATGATCAGCAACAAGACATCCAAAGGTTCTCCAGTGCCACCTGGTCAGGGGAATTTCATGGTATTTATAGAGCCATTTTTCAAGGATGAAGTTGGAGGCACTGTGGGTTTCAATTCATTCAGGAACCATTAAATGTTGAGGAAAATCATTTCAATGAAAGCTCTAGAGAACTCTCACAGGTAAGGCTTCCCAAAGAGTGGCCAAAATACACATATATTTTATATTTTGAAAAATCTTGACAGTATATATATATATATATATATATATATATATATATATATATATATATATATATATATACAAACACACACAGACATTAAAAACTAGCAATATATATGCCAATCGAAATTCATCATGAAATATATATCATCCACGTATCCAAAAATATTCATTTTACTGAACATGGATTTATGTATAATGTTGTTCAACTAGGAAGCTCACCCATAGGTTGAATTTTCAGTTCCAACAGCGTTTAGGAGGAGTGAACTTTTCTCACAATTTGTATCTGCCAAGTCAGCCACCTCACAAGAATATATGTGTGATACAAGGTACAATTCTATATGTGCATATAAAAATACATGTGCTGAAATGGGGGAGACAGGAATTCACATATTTGATAAGTTTAAAAATACATGGACAACTCTTTCAACAAAAAATTGACTAGATTTAAAACTCCTTCCCTATATAATGGAAAAGTTAATTCAATGGTACACCATGCCTCCTCTGATATGTTTGTATTTCTGTTCTGTTTGGGTTATTTTTCTCCATTACGTTAGGATTAGTTGTCAGAGTCTTGTAGGGTATGGGTTAGTTTCAGGGATTCAGTATTTCGAAAGGAAAATTGGAAAATGAATCCAATGTGTATGCAAATATGTGCTACACAAAATCTTCTGACTCTCATCCACAACAATGCCTTGACCTTAACTTCGTCCCAAGTAACACATGTAGAGGAGATGAGTAAGAAAATCTATGAATACATATCTGGAATTTAATATGCTCAGGAGTTCACAAACTTGCAGGTAGAAGGCGAGATTCCAAAAGTAAGGGACAATGTAAACACTCCAAAAACATGGAGCTCTGCTAGCCTAAAGGCTTGTGGAAAAACTGGCTCTGATGTTGGGCTCTTGAAATATATGTTGTTGTCAGGAGCTTTAGCTTTTTTTGTAGTGAGACCATAAAAGCTGGGTCTGCATCTATGTGACCTGGAGGAGATGCTTTCTTATTTACCAATGATCATGAGGCAGCATTGCTGAATTCTCTCTTTCGGGGTCAACTGTGGCCACTTGGGGCTAAGTGTCTCCTCATGTGGACTGTGAAACCATTTGATCATCCTCCAATTTTTGTGATATTTTTTGCTGCTACACTGGGAGTTCAGTATTTGCTTCACGAAATACAAGAAGTTCACCTGGGACACAGTGCTGGAGGGAGTTCTGTCACGTGTGGTGGGACAGGGTCTGCAGGAGAATGCACAAACCAGGCTTCTGTCCAACATAGCTTGACCCCTTGACCATAGGAACCTGATTCTGAACATTGCCCTGAAACTTACCCATATAACAAGAATCATTTACATATAAGGGTCTGCTGGCTGCACCATGTCAGTCACAAGCCATTTGGAAGCCATTGGGAAATCCACATGGAAGCACCAGAGATGTTTTATCTCACACATGCCCACCTTTGCTCTAGGCCCACTATTCAGCAGGCTCCAACTTACTGGAATCTCTGTTCTACACCATTTTCGTGAAACCCAGCCAATCAAGGCACTGTCTGGTACCCTCATGATCACCAACAGGATATCCAATGGTTCTCCAGTGCCTCATGGATATGGGAATTTCAAAAATTTCATGGTATTTATCGAGCCCATCTTTCAAGGTTGAAGTTGGAGGCACTGAGTGTTTCATTTAATTCGGTAACCATTAAATGGTGAAGAAGCTCATTTCAAAGAAAGATCTGGAGAACTCTCACTGCCAAGACTTCCCAAAGAGTGGCCAAAAGGCCACATGAAGCCAGGCCCATTGAGGTCTACAATGTGAAGTGCATTTGTGTTTTGACTCTCAACTATTGCTGCCAAGTGTTTCAGAATAAAATTATGTGATACCTTGGCTGAGATTCCCAGTGCTCTGTGGAAAGCCACACTGGGAATAGATCTCAGTTTCCAATGGTGACTCTCATGTGTGGCCTCCTAATATCCCAACACAATTCATGGCAATACTTCTCTGAGGTCAGTTCCAGGACTCAGTCTCTATAGGGTATCACACCAGAGTTCAAGCCCAGGTGGACCCAGTCATCGCTTCCAACTTCCACACAAATAACCACAATTAAAACCAAAACACTCCCACATGGCCCTCATCTTCTTCCATATAGACACTCCTCATAACCTCTGGCTGGATGTTTCCATGAGGGGCGCAGCCCAACACAGAGTCCAAATAACCTCGCTTGCCAGTCATTTTCCTTAAGGCAGGGTGGCCTGTACACCCTTCCTGTGAACCACAAGGGATCAAAAATGCCTTCCTTTAATACTGCTCTGCTTCTCCAATTTGAGGCCTACTGACTGTCAGGTATAGATTCTTTATGTGATTTGGAGTCATGAGAAAACACAAGCATGTATGGGATAGCCTTTGCAGGGCTTAGAAGAACTCATTTGATTCAAAGGATCTCTATTCTCACTTGATGGTGGTCAGGAACCTAAGAGAGGAAGGCGAGAGACTTCATCAACAATTACTGATCTTTTTCCCATTTTGGTTTTGGATGCACACATGGGATCATTCTTTAGATGCATCAGGTGCTGAGAACCTAAGCCACAGCCTCACACAGGGCCAAGAGACTGATTCCGACACATCCATTTCCAAAGAAATTAACAAAGAGCCACAGGTGATGCCCATTTATTTCCATTTTAAAACTGTTTTATTCAGGCTTCACAAAGCGGTGTCTTGAGGCCAAGACCTTCCTCACATTCAGGGGAAGAGAAGAATTGGTTAGCAAAAAACCCAAAGCAGAGATTCTCCACTGAGGCTTTCCTGGTCACACTGATATCTGAGTTTTTTGAGATGCTAGCCATTCCCTTTAGCTATCCATTACATGGCCTTGTCACAGAGCTTGGAGGTGGTACATATCTTGGACACAAAACCATGAGCCTATTCTGGAGAGTGGCCAGAATCAGGAAGAAAACAGGAACTTAGGAAATTAGTAGGTGTTGCCCATCCATAAGGGAAGCCACAGTCCATTCATGAATTGGGCAGAATGAATGCTGTGTAGGTTTCTACTAAACAGGACACATCCATTGATGAATTCTCTTTTCAAATGTCTACAACCACAGACACAGTGGGATACACAGACATAGAAACACTCACTTTGTGAAACGACTTACTAGGAACAGTCCACTCCAAACCAAACAACCGCCTTTTTTACCTATTCTCAGAAAATGAGACAAAACCACAAACTCACACCCACACCCACAAAGGAACCTCCTTCCCCCAAAGAGGTCTGTGACTATCCGGAGTGTCCTCTGACTTGTGAGCCTTATTATGTTCCCTGAAATGTTCTGTCCTGTCTCAGATCTGGTCTTTTTGGCCAAATCTGTGAAGTGGTCAGGAGCCAGCTGTGAGCAACTTCCTGCTTTCTCAGGAAAGGCCCCTCTTCTGAGCTCTCCTGAAATTTGGCCATTCTCACATCAGTAGGTACCAAGAAAGACTGACTCTGTTCTTGGTAAATCCAAATAAGTGAGCCCACTGGGAATGGTACTGGGACTGCCTCTGGTAGCCTGGCTTCCTGGATCCCAAGTTCAGAGAGTTCTATCACCAAAGAAGTGAGGAAGGTCACCTCCTTTGTGATCTGAATGAGGTCACTGCTTTGGAAACCACTTTGTCCTAAAATTTGCTTCCAAGGTTCCCATGAGATGGAGGCTGCCCCTATTTCCTGTGATACTTTCACAACTGAGGATTGTATATCAACCATAGGCAGGCGGGAACAGCTGTCTACACTGGACTGGTTTGGTCCATCTTCTCTACATTAAGAAGAGTGAGGCTTATTCTGACACATCCCTTCATCCTGACCGGGTTGTTTGCCATGGAAGATGACTTTTGCTCTCTCAGGTCCTTCATAGCTGCCTACATCATCTCCAGGAATCATTTCTGCATGGAACTTTGAGCTTCTCAGCAGGTGGAAGATCCCCTACACTCCTGTATTGGAAGACTAATTCTGTCCCTCCTCTTCTGTAAAGTTAGATTGAGGAAACATTGTATGGTTAAGGTTAATAACAGCTTCCATTTGGGTTAGGAATCATTCTCTTGGATGAATAATGGTATTGGAATTTTGCTATATTTTCAAGAATATATAGGTGAAATATAAGTATGAAAAAAGAAATCTAGGTAATTTTTGAAGCACAGAAGGGAATTGGCCCCACTATTGGGATTCTTAGCTTTGAATTATGTTCTGCACAGGTGTCTCAGATTAATTGATATACAATGGCATAGGACCTTGTCTTTTGGATGATTGAATGTCGAAGAGAAAATCCAGTCCAAAAGGGATAGTTGGTGGATTAGGAAGATATCCGGTAGATTTAGAATGAAGAGTGTGTATAGCATTTGGACCAAAAGATCTTTAGCAATAGGGTTTTGGGTAGAGAGTGAAAGTAAATGTCAGCACATGTGAAGAGTCAGTCATAATGATGAACTGGGGAAAAAATACAGGAAATCAGATTTCAATAGAGACATTAGGAAATCAGGCAAAGTATAAAGTGAGTGATAGGATTAGACATTTTCAACAGGGTTGAGGTTGAATATGTAATTTCAGGAAGAAACAAATATGTAGTCACCAATAGGATTCACTTTTGAGAGCATTAGGCAACCTGGACATGGATTTTTTTTTTTAATCCATGCTCACTTTCCATTTAGGATTTGGTACAATCATAAGTGTGACCTTGCTTTTTGTTTCCACAATATTACTGTGATTAATGTATATATAGATCAGGTGACATGAGTATTTCTTCCACCATTTCTGGGAGCAATATTTTGAAGACATATAATTTAGTATTGTGGGTACAAATAGGTATACTCTGTGTTATATGAATATAAAGATAATGCATGAATAGACCAAACTGTGAATAAATAATATAACTGGTTCCAAATTTAAATAATGGATTGAATTGATATCTGAATATATATTGGAAATCTTATATTGATATTCATACAATCATTCCAACCAGTTATACATCTAATGGTAATATTACTGTTATGGTTTATCATGAAGTTGTGTTAGCTTTGCTTCTAAAATGATTATGGAAATTGAAAACAATGTGCTTGGAAAGAAGTCTCATTAAAAGAGCAGTCAAGAAACCTGGGGGAATACATATGTTCTGAAGCAGGAAGTAATTGAAAGTGAAAAAAATGCCTATAAATTTGTGAATTTGTGAATGAAATATGTATTCTATTATGTGCAAAAACTGAAGAAATATTAATGTACCAGTTTTGAATAAAAATGAACGTCAAAATACATATCATGTCCCATAGGAATCTACTTGCATTGACATTAAACTGAGTCATTTACTATAGCAATATTAGGATTTGTATGCACCATTCACTGAAGTTAGTTTTCAGTATTAGGAAACAAATATGTATTTCAGGTGGATTAATATTTCTGAGAACATTCTTATGAAAAGTTGAATATAAATCCACATTCATGAACATCAATGAATTTAGGGAGTATATAATAAGACACATACATTTCATATTTTGAAAAATCTGGAGAGTTTATACATATATATATGCACACACACACACACACACACACACACACACGTATACATTAAAAAGTAGCAATATATATGCCAATCGAAATACATCATGAATTATATATCATCCACAAATCCAAAAATCTTCATTTTTCTGAGCATCGATTTATGTATAATGTTGTTCAAGTAGGGAGCTCACCCATAGTTTGAATTGTAAGTTCCAACAGCATTTAGGAGGAGTGATCCCTTCTCACAATTTGTATTTGCAAAGTCAGCAACCTCACAAGTATGTACATGTGATACCAGGTAGGATTCTATATGTGAATATAAAAATGCATGTGCTGAATAGGGTACAGAGAAATGGAGACAGGAATTCTCATATTTGTTAACTTTAGAAACACATGGAGAAGGGAGGGGCAGAGCCGCCAACCGCGCCTGTAAGGTAGGCGGACCTGCGAGCCACCCGTAGAACAGGCCTAGCGGCCCGCCATCGTGAAAGACACATCACCCTGGTTGGGGGTTGGGCAGAGCCACTGCACGCCTGCAAGGAACGCGGACATGCGACCCACAGGCAGAACAGGCCCTGACACCCGCGGAGGGGCAGAGACACCCCTTGCGACTTCAAGATAGGTGAACCTGCGACCCACCAGCTGAAGCGGCCCAGCTGCCTTCAGAGGGGCAGAGCCGGCCCCCGTGCCTGCGAAGTAGGTGGATCTGCGAACACCGACAGACCAGGTGCTAGGCCCCGCCAGGGTGCTAGACACATAACCAGGTTTGGGGAGGGGCCGAGCCGCTGCCGGTGCCTGCAAAGCAGGTAGACCTCTCACCCAGAGGCAGAACAGACCCAGCGACCTACCAGCGTGGTAGACACATCGCCCCGGTTTGGGGGGGGGCAGAGATGCCACTCACGCCTGCAATGTAGACAGCCCTGCAACCCACAGACAGAAGAGGAACAGCGGAGCGCGGAGGGGCAGAGCCGACGCCTGTGCCTGCAAGGTAGCTGGACCTGTTACCCACTGGCTGAACAGGACCAGCACCCGCAGAGGGGTAGATCAATTGCCCGCTCCTGCAAGGTAGGCGGACCAGCTACCAAGAGGCAGAACAGGCCCAGCGGCGTGCTGGTGTGGTAGGCACATTGCCCCAATTGGAGGAGGGGCAGAGCTGCTGCTTACGCCTGTGAGGGAGACTTTTCAAGAATACAATAGCAATATAAACATTTAGGGGTAAAATTCAATAACACAAAAATTTCACCAACCCGAAAAAAACGTGAACATTAGGGAAAGACAAGGAAAGAAAGGACCACAAGCAACGCAGGTCAACTCAACATTAGAAGAGGTAAT
This sequence comes from Callospermophilus lateralis, assembly GCF_048772815.1. Lineage (NCBI taxonomy): Eukaryota > Metazoa > Chordata > Mammalia > Rodentia > Sciuridae > Callospermophilus > Callospermophilus lateralis. Next base: position 1,878,693 of record NW_027518101.1, read on the forward strand.
ATCTGCAGCATATGGAATGTCAGATAAAGAATCAGGATATACTTGCTTCAGATGATCTGAAGTCTCCAGGGAGACATTAGACAGCAAAATCAGACAATGAAAGATCACTTTGACAATGAATTACATAAACAAATCCAAGAAGCAAAAGATCAACTATACAGGGAGATAGAGGTTATAAAAAACACACAAACAGAAATCATAGAAATGCAGGAAGCAATAAACCAACTTAAAAACTCAATTGAGAATACTACCAGCAGAATAGATCACTTAGAAGATAGAACATCAGACAATGAAGACAAAGTATTTCAACTTGAAAAGAACATAGAAAGCTCAGCAAGACTGTTAAGAAACCATGAGCAGAACATCCAAGAAATATGGGATAACATGAAGAGACCAAACTAAAGAGTAATTGGGATACAGGAAGGTATACAGGTCCAAACCACAGGATTGAGCAATCTATTCAATGAAATAATATGAGAAAACTTTCCAGACATGAAGAATGAGACAGAATCCCAAATCCTAGAAGCCTACAGGACGCCAAATGTGCAAAATCATAAGAGATAAACACCGAGACATATTATAATGAAGATGCCAAACATACAGAATAAAGAGAGAATTTTAAAAGCTACAAGAGAAAGGAAGCAGATTTCATTTAGGGGTAAACCAATCAGGATAACAGCTAATCTTTCAACACAGACTCTGAAAGCTAGAAGATCCTGGAATAACATTTTTCAATCACTGAAAGAAATTGGGTTCCAACCAAGAATTGTGTATCCAGCGATTTTAAGCTTCAGGATGGAAGATGAAATTAAAACCTTCCATGATAAACAAAAGTTAAAAGAATTTGCAGCTAGAAAACCATCTCTTCAAAAGATCCTTGGCAAAACATTATAGGAAGACGAAATGGAAAATAACAATGAAAACCAACAGTGGGAGGTAGTACAGTAAAGGGGCGAAAAATAATCAAAGAGAAAAACAAACCATGTTTAGTAACATAAATAAACAAATATGGCTGGAAAAACAACCCATATTTCAAAAATAACCCTAAATGTTAATGCCTTAAACTCACCAATTAAGAGACACAGGCTAGTAGAATGGATCACGAAAGAAGACCCAAAAATTTTCTGCCTACAGGAGACACATTTGATAGGAAAAGACATATATAGACTAAAGGTGAAAGGTTGGGAGAAATCATATCACTCATATTGACTTCGGAAACAAGCAGAAGTGTCCATACTCATATCAAATAAAATAGATTTCAAGACAAAGTTAATCAAAAGGGATAAAGAGGGACACTACATATTGCTCAAGGGAACCATACACCAACAAGACATAACAATCATAAATATATGTGCCCCAAACAATGGTTCAGCTATGTTAATCAAACAAACTCTTCTCAAGTTCAAGAGTCTGGTAGACCACCATACAATAATCATGGGAGATTTCAACACACCTCTCTCACTACTGGACAGATATTCCAAACAAAAGTTGAATTAGGAAACTATAGAACTCAATAACACAATTAATAACCTAGACTTAATTAACATATATAGAATATACCACCCAACATCAAGCAGTTACACTGTTTTCTCAGCAGCACATGGATACCTCTCAAAAATAGATCATATATTATGTCACAGAACAACTCTTAGACAATATAAAGGAGTATAGATAATACCAGGCATCTTATCTGATCGTAATGGAATGAAACTGAAAATCAACAATAAAAGAAGGAAGGAAAATTCATGCATCACTTGGAGAATGAACAATACGTACTGAATGATCAATGGGTTATTGAAGACATCAAGGAGAAAAATAAAAAAAATTCTTAGACATAAATGAAAAAGACAGACAGAACATATCAGAATCTATGGGACACATTGAAAGCAGTTCTAAGTGGAAAATTCATTGCTTGGAGTTCTTTTCTTAAAAAAAGAAAAAAAAACAACAACAAATAAATGATCTCATAGTTCATTTCAAAATCCTAGAAAAAGAAGAGCAAAACAACAGAAAAAGAAGTAGAAGGAAGGAATAATTAAAATCAGAGCTGAAATTAATGAAATCGAAACAAAAGAAACAATTGAAAAAATTGAAAATACTAAAAGTTGAAAAATTAATAAAATCGACAGACTCTTAGCCATGTTAATGAAGAGAAGAAGAGAGGGAACTCAAATTACTATCATAAGGGATGAAAAAGGCAATATCACAACAGACACTTCTGAAATACAGAAGATAATCAGAAATTATATTAGAAGATAGTGAAGGCATCAATAAATTTCTTAAGTCATATGATCTGCCCAGATTGAGTCAGGAGGATATAGACAACCTAAGCAGACCAATATCAATTGAGAAAATAGAAGAAACCATCCAAAGACTACCAACTAAGAAAAGCCCAGGACCGAATGGGTATACAGCAGAGGAGGCCAATATCACCCTGATTCCTAAACCAGACAAAGACCCTTCAAAGAAACAAATGTACAGACCAATCTCTCTAATGAACCTAGATGCAAAAATCCTCAATAAAATTCTGCCGAATCAGAAACAAAAACATATTTAAAAAATTGTGCAACATGATCAAGTAGGATTCATTCCTGGGATACAAGGCTGGTTCAATATATGGAAATCAATAAATGTTATTCACCACATCAATAGACTTAAAAATAAGAACCATATGATCACCCCAATAGATGCAGAAAAAGCATTCAATAAAGTACAGCATCCCTTTATGTTTAAAACTCTAGAAAAACTGGGATAACAGGAACATACCTCAATATTGTAAAAGCAATCTATGCTAAGCCTCAGGCTAGTATCATTCTGAATTGAGAAAAAATTGAAGGCATTCCCTCTAAAATCTGGAACAAGACAGGGATGCCCTCTCTCACGATTTCTGTTCAACATAGTTCTCGAACACTGGCCAGAGCAATTAGACAAATGAAAGAAATTAAAGGCATAAAAATAGGAAAAGAAGAAGTTAAATTATCACTATTTGCAGATGACATGATTCTATACCTAGTAGACCCAAAAGGGTCTACAAGAAACTATTAGAGATAATACATGAATTCATCAAAGTGGCATGATATAAAATCAACAATCATAAATCAAAAGCATTCCTGAATATCAGCAACAAATCCTCTGAAACGGAAATGAGGACAACCACTCCATTGAGAGTATCCTCAAAAAAAATAAAATAAAATTTTTGGTTATCAACGTAACAAAAGATGTGAAAGACTTACACAATGAAAACTACAGAACCCTAAAGAGAGAAATAGAAGAAGATCTTACAAGATGGAAAAATATACCCTGTTCATGGATAGGCAGAATTAATATCATCAAAATGGTGATATTACCAAAAGTTCTCTATAGGTTTAATGCAATGCCAATCAAAATCCCAACGGCATTTCCTGTAGAAATAGATAAAACAATTATGAAATTCATATGGAATAATACAAGACCCAGTATAGCAAAGACAACTCTAAGCAGGAAGTGTGAATCAGGCGGTATAGCGATACATGTCCTCAAACTATACTACGGAGCAATAGTAACAAAAAGAGCATGGTACTGGTACCAAAACTGGCGGGTGGACCAATGGTACAGAATAGAGGACACAGAAATCAATCCACAAAATTACAGCAATCTTATATTTGATAAAGGAGCTAAAAGCATAAACTGCAGGAAGGATAGCATCTTCAACAAATGGTGCTGGAAAAACTGGAATTACATATGTAAGAAAATGAAACTGAATCCCTTTCTCTCGCCATGCACAAAAGTTAACTCAAAATGGATCAAGGAGCTTGATATCAAATCAGCGACACGGCATCTGATAGAAGAAAACTTTGGCTATGATCTACATACTGTGGGGTCGGGCTCCAAATTCCTCAATAGGACACCCATAGCATAAGAGTTAATAATTAGAATCTACAAACAGGACTTACTCAAACTAAATAGATTTTTCTCAGAAAAAGAAACAATAAGAGAGGTAAAAAGGGAGCCTACATCCTGGGAACAAATCTTTACTCCTCACACTTCAGATAGAGCCCTAATATCCAGAGTTATACAAAGAACTCAAAAAATTAAACAATAAGCAAATAAATTACCCAATCAACAAATGGGCCAAGGACCTGAACAGACACTTCTCAGAGGAGGACAGACAATCAATCAATAAGTACATCAAAAAATTCTCACCATCTCGAGCATTCAGAGAAATGCAAAACAAACCCACCCTAAGATACCATCTCACTGCAGTAAGCTTGGCAGCCATTATGAAGTCAAACGACAACAAGTGCTGGCGAGGATGTGGGAAAAAGGGTACACCTGTACATTGCTGGTGGGACTGCAAATTGGTGCACCAAAATTGGAAAGCAGTATGGAGATTTCTTGGAAACTTGGGAATGGAGCCGCCATTTGACCCAGCAATTCCCCTTCTCGGTCTAATCCCTATAGACCCAAAAAGTGCATGCTACAGGGACACTGATAAATCTATGTTCATAGCAGCACAATTCACAATAGGAAGACTGTGGAACCAACCTAGATGCCCTTCAATAGATGAATGGATTAAAAAAATGTGACATTTATACACAATGGAGTATTACTCTGCATTAAAAAATGACAAAATCATACAATTTGCAGAGAAATGGATGGCATTAGAACGTATTATGCTACGTGAAGAGAGCCAATCACTAAAAAACAAATGCCAAATGTTTTCTTTGATATAAGGAGAGTAACTAAGAACAGAGTTGGGAGGAAGAGCATGAGAAGATGATTAATATTAAACAGGGGTGAGAGGTGGGAGGGAAAAGGAAAGAGAAGGAAAATTACATAGAAATGGAAGGAAACCCTCATGGTTATACAAAATTAAATACAAGATGAAGTGAGGTGAAAGGGGACAAAAACAAGTGGAAGAAATGAATTACAATAGATGGGGTAGAGAGAGAGGATTGGAGGGGAGGGGATGGGAGATAGTAGAGGACAGGAAAGGCAGCAGAATACAACAGACACTAGTATAGCAATATGTAAAATAGTGGATGTGTAACTGATGAGATACTGCAATCTGTATACGAAGAAAAATGGAAGTTCATAACCTACTTGAATCAAAGTGTGAAATATGACATGTCAAGAACTATGTAATGTTTTGTAGAACCAACAATAAATATTAAAGGAAAAAAACACATGGAGAACTATTTCAATGAAAAATTGACTAGGTTTATAACACCTACACTTTATCATGCAAAAGGCAAGTCCAACTATACACCATGCCCCTTCAGAAGTGCTTGTATTTCTATTCTGTTTGGGTTATTTTTCTTCATCATATTAGGATTAGTAGTCAGAGTTTGGTAGGGTATGCGTTAGTGTCAGGGATTCAGTCTTTGGAATGGAAAATTGGAAAATGAATCCAATGTGTATGCAAATATGTGCTACACAAAAATCTTCCCACTCTCATCCAGAACAATGCCTTGACGTTACCTTCACGCCAAATAAGAAACAATTAGAGGAGAAGAGTTAGAAAATCTGTAAATACATATCTGGAATGGAAAATATTCAGGAGTTCACAAACTTGGAGGTGGTAGAGGAGTATCCCAAAGTAAGGGACAGGGTAAACACTCCACAAACATGGAGGTCTGCTGGCCTAAAGACTTCTAGAGAAACTGCCTCTGAGGATGGGCACTTGAAATATATGTTGTCAGTAGCTTTAGCTTCCTTTGTAGTGAGATCATCAAAGCTGGGTCTGCATCTATGTGACCTGGAGGACATTCTTTCTTGCTTTCCAATACACATGAGGCAGCAGTGCTGAATTCTCTCTTCGTATGTAAACTGTGGCCACTGGGGTCTAAGTGTCTCCCTGTGTGGACTGTGAAGCCTTTTGTTCATCCTCCATTTTCGTAGAGTTTCCTGCTGCAGCACTGAGAGTTTGGTATTTGCCTCACAAAATACAAGGAGTTCAACTGGAACAAAGTCCTGGAGGGAGTTCTGTCATTTGTGGTTTTTCAGGGTCTACAAGAGAATGCACCAACCAGGCTTCATTCCCACATAACTTGCCCCCTTCTCCATAGCAACCTGATTCTGCACATTGCCCTGAAAACTATCCATTTAACAAGACACCTTTACATATAAGTGTCTGGTCACTGCACCGTGTCAGTGACAAACCATTTGGAAATCAATGGCAAAACCACATGGCGCAACCACAGATGATTTATCACACACCTGCACACCACAGCTCAGGGCCCACTACTCAGGAGGGTCCAACTTAATGGCATCTCTGTTCTACACCATTTTCATAAATCCCAGTCAATCAAGGCACTGTCTGGTACAGTCATGATCAGCAAGAGGTGCTGACAATTTAAGCCACAGCCTCACACAGGGCCCAGAGTCTGATTCAGACATAACCATTTCCAAAACAATTCATCAAAGAGGCACAGGTGATGCCCATTCATTTCCATTTGAAAATTGTTTTCTTCTGGCTTTATAAAGGGGTGGCCTGAGGCAAAGAGGTTCCTGACATTCAGGGCAACAGAACAACAGTTAAGCAAAAGGCCCTAAGCCAGGTTTCACCATAGAGACTTTCCTGGTCACACCAATATCTGAGTTTTCTGGTGTGCTCGCCATTCCTTTCAGCTAACTAGTACATGGCCATGTCACAGAGCTTGGAGGTGGTACATATCTTGTACAAAAAACCATGAGCCTTTCTGGAGAGTTGCCAGAATTCAGGAAGAATTCAAGAACTTAGGATGATACTAGGTGTTGCCCATGGATAAGTCAAGCCTCAGTCCATTCATTAATTGGGCAGGATGAATGCTGTGAAGCTTTCTACTAGACAGGACACACCCATTGAGCCATTTTCTTTTCTAATATCTACAACTAAGGACACAGTGGGATACACAGACATAGAAACAGTCTCCTTGTCAGATGACTTACTAGAAACAGTCCACTCCAAACCAAACAAACCTCCTTTTTTACCTATTCTCAGAATATGAGACAAATCCACAAACTGACATCCACACACACAAAGTCACCTCCTTCCCCAAGTATGTCTGTGACTATCCGGAGTGTCCTCTGACTAGTAGGCCATAGAATGTTCCCCAGAAATGGCCGGTCCTGTCTCAGATCTGGTCTCCTTGGCCAATTCTGTGAAGTTTTCAGGAGGCAGTGGTGAGCCATTTCCTGCCCTCTCAGGAAAGGACCCTCTTCAAAGCTTTCTTGGCATTTGGCCACCCTCACATCAGTAGGTACCAAGAAAGACTGAGTCTTTACTTGGCAAATCCAAACAAGTGAGCCCACTTGGACTGGGACTGGTACTGGCTCTTGGTGCCTGGCTTCCTGGATCACAAAATTCAGAGAGTTCCATCATGAAAAAAGTGAGGTGAGGTCACTTTCTTCAGAAAATGAATGAGGCCACTGTCTTGGCGACCACTTTGTCCTAACAGTTGCTTCCTAGTGTCTCAGGAAAAGGAGGCTGCCTCTATTTCCTGTGACACTTTCACAAGTTAGAATGGTATAGAAACATAGGCACCTGGGAAAAGCTCTCCACACATGCCTGGTTTCATACATCTTCCCTACATTAAGAAGAGATAGGATGATTCAGACACATCCTTTCATCCTGATCGGGTTGTTTGCAAAGGAAGATGACTTTTGCTGTCTCAGGTCCTTCATAGCTGCCTACGTCTTCTCCAGGGATCATTTCTGCATGGATTTTTAGGTACTCAGCAGGTGGAAGATCTCCTAACTTCCTGTATTGTAATACTAACTTTGTCCCTGCTCTTCTGTAAAGTGAGATTGAGTGAACAATCTCAGTTTACAGAATGGTTAGGGTTAATAGCATGTTCGATTTGGGTTATGAATCATTTTGCTGGATGAATAATGATATTGGGAACCTGTGATATTTACAAGAACATGGAGGTGAAATATAAGTATGAAAACAGAAATCTAGGTAATATTTGAAGCCCAGAAGGACTTTGGGCCCTTGATTGGGATACTTAGCTTAAATTATGTTCTGTGTGACCTTTGCATTTTGTGTCCAGAATATTAGTGTGATAATATGTATATGTAGCTAAGGTGACATGAGTATTTCTTTCACCATTTCTGTGAGCAATATTTTGAAAACTTATAAATTAGTACTGGGGATACTATTAGGTTTACCCTGTTTTGATGAATATAGAGATGATGCATTAATAGACCATACTGTGAATAAATTATATAACTGGTTCCAAATTTAAATAATGGATTGTATTGATATCTGAAAATATATAGAAAATCTTATATTGATATACATACATTCATTCCAACCAGTTATATATCTAATTGTAATGTTAGGGTTATCATTTATCATGAATAGTGTGTGAGTTTTGCCTCAAAAATGATTATGGAATCGAAAATAAAATGTTTAGAAAGAAGTCTAGTAAAAAGACCAGTCAAGAAACATGGAGGAACATATGTCTTCCGAAGGAGGAAGTGATTGAAAGTGAACCAAATGTTTATAAATTTGTGAACTTGTGAATGAAAGGAAATATCTTATGATGTCCATGAACTGAAGAAATAATAATGTACCAGGTTTGAATAAAAATGAACTTTAACAAACACAATAGAGACATTAGGAATTCTGGCAAAGTATAGTTCGCAGTGAAAGGTTAATAAAATAAGTACTTGTCACTTCCTGTTTTTCTGTATGCTTAACAAAACACTTTTGAAATATTGAGAACTGTTTGCTAATCTTATTCCCAGAATGTGCTGTCCCCAATTGCCAAACTGCAGAATGTACTCCCTCAACCAGTTGCACGCAAACCGCTCACTCGCCCGGACCCATCAATAAACTTACCCCCCTGCCCTGTCCAAGGAAAATATATAAGCTCTGCTTAAGCTGTTCTCTGGGCTCTCTGCTCTATTCAAGTGAGCTCTGAGCCCCAGCATGCTGGACCCCCAATAAACCCTTTGCTTTTGCATGAGACAGTCTCTTGGTGGTCTCTTCCCCCGATTGTCACCGGACCTTTACATATGGAGGTTCCACTGAGATCCGGCAGCGGTGGACAAGAGACCCCAACGAACTCCTCTCAGGGTAAGTAAGGTGCCTCTTTCTGGTCAGGTTTCAGGTCAGGGCTTGGCAAAATGGATGTCAATGAAGAGCGTGAGCTCTCTCCAACGATGGCTGACAGTTATGTCACAGAGCCACAGGCCAAGTCCCTGGGTGACGTCATAGAGGACTCAGAAAATTGAGGAACAATAGTCTCCATGACTCAGTGATATTTTGTTTCAGATTCGTTATTGCCAACCGATCGGGTACTGCCAACTACTAAGTCCTGGTGTCAGTGTTGGACTTCCATATCCTGTCTTTATTGTCTTGTCTTGTCTGTGTCGTGTGTTGTTGCTTTTACTGTTTGTGTATCTTTCATTATGGGACAGAGCACTTCAATGCCTCTGTCTCTGACCCTTGATCACTGCACCAAAGTTTTCTTAAGGGATCAGAATCTTTCTTTTTTAGCAAAACGCTGGACCTGGCAGACTCTCTGTGCCTCAGAATGGCTCACCATTGGATTTGGATGGACCCTAGAAGGATCTTTCTACTTCCCACTAATTTAAAAAGTCAGAGATATTGTCTTTCAGCCAGGACCACACAAATACCTGTGAAGACAGATGGCCACTGCCTACCAACCCGGGGACGAGGGGAATCAACATCAATATCAAGAAAGAGACTTGTCTACATTAGACGACATCAGGTGTCATCCATGGAACCCCGCTGAAAGGGACCATAGAAGGTGCTACTTATAACACCTACAGAAGTAAAGGTAGACAGAATCACTTCCTGGATCCATACCTCTCATCTCAAGCCTGTGCCCTGTCCAGACTCTGGCTGGAAACTGTAAAAGACAGGTAACCCTTTCAAATTGTGTATTTGCCTTGTCAATAAGGCTATAGACTCTCCCCTTGACCACCAGTAGTCCTAACCCTCATCAGCCCATTCAGCAGCAATGGCTGATCACAAATCTTACTGGACAAGAAGTATGGTCTATCTCGCATACCGCCCACTTAAGGACATGGTCGCCATCTCTCCACAGAGACATTTGTCAGCTGGCTATAGGTCTTTTCCATTGGGATATCCCTGATGAAGTGGATCCCACTAAAATTCCATTAAATCCCTTCTCTACCATAGATAATGGAAACAAATATTATGGATGTAGGGACACGCGAGCCAGATGCAGTTTGGCTAGCCTAGATTACTATGTTTGCCTGGCGGACTATCAAAGCCACAAACAGTCACGGCTGTGTTGGGGGGAAGCCGACTTCTTCTGTAAGTCATGGGGATGTGAGCATTCAGGGACTTCTTGATGGAACCCAAACTCCTCATCAAATTCTGTACACAGCATTGGCCATATCCAATTAGATAACCAAAATTGATAGCCCCCAGAGGGGTCTCTAGATCCTCAAATTCTGCGTGACCTTTTTAACTTTTGCAAGTGCTCAAAAGTGTGAAAGGAGATTCCCCTATGTGGAGGCCTTTTCCCTCCTTTGCTCACATCCTGAACTATGCTTCTCCAATAGATCCTCACCCTCAGCCATCTGCTCCATACTCTCTGCTCTTACTCTCACCTAAGCAACCTGATTTCTCCCCTCCAATTACTAGATCAAAAACCCAAACCTCCGCCCATTCTATGACCATTGCCCCCTTGTTAAGGTAGCAGGTACTGAGGTACACCTTAACCCACTCACTCCTCTCTTCTCTTGTCATTGCCTGCACCAGGTCCCACCAGGTCCTCTTACTAGCTAACACAAAGCTCAAACCAGCTGAGGAGAGCCCTCAGACCCTTATCGAAGATGTAATGTAAATGGCCTTTAAAGTTGCTTTGTCATCACTGAAAACAGGTTACTAAGTATTTAAAGTCCCTCACAGGCTTTTGGGGATACTAACTCCCATCTTACCCTCTGCTCTACCTGTTGTACTGCTCAAGATTTGTTCCTAGAAAAATCCAAAACCCCTTTCCCATTATTCTTTTACATCTCTCCTACCTCATTCTCAGATCCACGGAGCTGCTCACAGCCACGCCTTCCCCGTCTTCCCCCTCTGTACCAGGGCCACAGAAATGTCTTAACTGACCTTCTCCAGAAATCTTCAACATAGCTGAATTTAGGACTTTCAGAAAAAGAGTCCCTATAAAAAATTTCTAAGTACATAAACTTCCTCTTTTCCTGTTGCCCTATTCTACTTGGCCACTGGCTAAAAAAATCAGCAATCCTAAGCTAGACACCACCTTACTAGTTTTTCACAAAATATGTGAACAAGGCCTTGGCCTTGAGCTGAGGCTTCACAGAGATGGCTACATTTGTAAGATAAAGAAGTTACCAACTGGGCTCCATGGTAACAGTTGGGAGGGGGAAAAAATAAAGGGAATATAATGCTCTCCCTCACCCAGGTGTCCTTGAAAAGTTAACTTTCCCACAACAGAGGAAAAAAACAGAATACAAACTGCTTTTTGTGAACTGCTTAAGACTGTGAACTTCTGAGCCCCTTCCCTTATATGTTGGGTACAAAATTCTGAAAGTACCTAAACTTGGGGTTCCGGGGATTTAATTGATTACAACAGAAGTAATGCCCTCTGAATCTGGTTGCAAACAAATAGGACTGTTTTCCTGTCTTTGGTACTATCTTAGGTGCCTTGCCTTGTCCGTTCCTACAACAGTATAATTCTATATACTTAAAACATTGTTTATGTTTTCATGAAGTGGTCAACAGATGTGATTAATTGTGTAGTTGTGCAAATGTTTCCCAGAGTGCTCTATCAACACAGGTTCATTTGAAGATCAAATAGGGGGGGCATAAAACCTAGTTCCACTCGGAACATATATAACTCACTTTTGCGATCCTATTAGGAATACATGTTGCTGCAAGGGTGGGCACAAGAACCACTGCCTTGGTCCATGGGCCAAACAAATGAAACAAATAGAAGCAGCTATAGACCAAAACTTAAAGATATTAGAAACCTCCATAACAGCATTGCAGGAATCTTTAACCTATCTCTCTGAAGTTGTTTTACAGAACAGTCGAGGATTGGAACTCCTCTTCATGTGAGAAGAGGGCCTTTGTTTTGCATTGATGGAAGAATGTTGTTTTTATGCCAACCATATTGGAGTTGTAAAAAAATCTATGAGTAAATTAAAAAGATGACTTGAAGAGCGTCAACGACAGAGAGAGGCCAAAAAAGGGTGTTTTGAATCTTGGTTCACAAAGTTCCCCTGGTTAACTACGCATTTATCAACCCTGGCCGGTCCAATAATAATCCTCATATTATTGCTAACTATTAAACCCTGCTTGCTCAACCATGTAATTTATTTTCTCCAAGCTCAAATTGGACAAGTTAAACTAATGGTAATACCCCACTAGCAGACATAGAATGTGACACCCCCCAATGATCATTTTTATGATTAAAAGTAGCCAGAAAAGAAGTGTCGAATGAAAGGTTAATAAAATATGTAGTTGTCACTTCCTGTTTTTCTGTACGCTTAACAAAACACTGTTGAAATCTTGAGAAATGTTTGCCAATCTTGTTCCCAGAATGTGCTGTCCCCAACTGTCAAACTGCAGAATGTACTCCTTCACCAGGTTGCATGCAAATTGACCACTCGCCCTGACACATCAATAAACTTCCCTCCCTGCACTCGCAAGGGAAAGTATTTAACCTCTGCTTAAGCTGTTCTCAGGGCTCTCTACTCTTTTCAAGTGAACTCTGAGCCCCAGCATGCTGGACCCCCAATAAACCCTTTGCTGTTACATGAGATAGACTCTTGGTGGTCTCCTCTTCCGACACTCGACCGACCTTTACTTGGATGATTGAATGTAGAAGAGAACATCCAGTCAAAAAGGGATAGTCAGTAGGATTAGGAATATAGTCCGTAGGTTTAGGAAGAAGAGTGAGTATAGGATTTGGACCAAAAGTTCTTTAGTAATAGGGTTTCGGTTAGAGAATGAATGTAAATGTCAGCACATGTGAAGAATGAGTCACAATGATGAACTGGGGAAAATATGTAGGGAAGCAGATATCAATAGAGACATTAGGAAATCAGGCAAAGTATAAAGTGAGTGATAGGATTAGACATTATCAACAGGGTTGAGTTTCAATATATAATCTTAGGAAGAAACAAATATGTAGTCACCAATAGGATTGACATTTGAGAGTATTAGGCAACCTGGACATGAATGTTTTTAATAATACAGGTTCACTTTCTATTTAGCCTTTGGTACAATCATAAGTGTGACTTTTGCATTTTGTGTTCCGAATATTACTGTGATAAAATGTATATGTAGATCAGGTGACATGAGTATTTCTTCCACAATTTCTGGGAGCAATATTTTGAAGACGTATAAATTGAGCACTCTAGGATATGCCAACAAACAATTCTTACACAAACTTTTACCAATGTGGTTAAAAAGGTAGAGGCGCATACGCAAGGAATGCAAAGTGAACTAATTCTAACCAAAAAAAAAAAAAAGAAAAAAAAATTGATACTTTATCTTCCACTTCTTGTGCCACTCCTGTTTCAAATTGCTTAGTCTTGACTGCATGTCTCCTGCAGAAATAATCAAAATCTCTGGAATACGTCTTTTGTTTGTTTTGCTTTTGCGGTGCTGCAGATAGAACCCAGGGCCTCCACATGCTTCGGAAAGCACTTGACGGCTAAACTACATCCATGCTCCCCACCCCCACTACTTTTTTGTTGTTTTGAGAAAGGGTCTTAGTAGCTGGGATTTCAGGCATGCACTATTGCACCAGACTCCTGAATATATCTTGCCACTACATTTAGATGCAGAATTGGCTCAACAATAAGAAATTAAGAGGGTGTGAATAAAATAGTAATAGTGAAGAACCACTAAGAATACAGAGAAAGCACACTAAACAATACCTTTTGTTCAAATGCAATCTCTTTTAAAAGATTTTTTAAATGGATGACAATAAACTTCTGAAAAACAGACACAAATATCTTTCCTATCCTTTGCCTGAATTTCAATACTTTAAATTTTATTTTAATTACAGCTTTACTGAGATACAAATTTATATACCATGCAATCTATTGTATCACATGTGTATCTATTTTATATCCAGTATGGTTATTTCAATAAAATGACACACTAACTTTTCTGAATGAGTAGAATTACTAGTTACTACTAGGGTTCAATTCCTAGCTTTGCAAAAGCAAACAAACAAACAAACAAAGTTGGCTAACGGATCATATATTCTAATATTCCTAGCATTTTTTTCAGTACAAAAAACCCACATTATCCCACAAAGGGATATGAAATAGAATTATATTTTTTCATCTGGGTATGCTAAAGACAAGTCTATTTAGAAAATCCTGTTGTTTCAAATGTTGTTGAAAATAATATAAAAATACTTTAAGAAAGAATGCAAAATAAAAAAAAATAAATTAGTATTGGGGGTACAAAGAGGTGTACCCTGTGTCTATGAATATAGAAGTAATTCATGAATTGACAATACTGTGAATAAATAATATAACTGATTCCACTTCAAATAATGGATTGATAGAGTTGATATCTGAAAATATAGAAGAAATCTTATATTGATATAGAATCATTCATTCCAATGAGTTATACATCTGATGGTAATATTAGGGTTATATTCTATCATGAAAGGTGTGTGAGATCTGCTTCAAAAGTGAGAATGGAAAAGGAAAATAATGTGTTTGGAAAGAAGTCTTATGAAAAGACCAGTCAAGAAACATAGAGGAATGCATGTGTTTTGAAGTAGAAAGTGATTGAAAGTGACACAAATGCAAATAATTTTGCTAACTTGTGGATGAAATACATATCCTATGATGTGAATAAACTGAATAAATAGTAAAGTACCAGTGTTGAATAAAAATGAACGTCAAAATGTACATCATGTCCCATAGTAATCTACTTGGATTGATGTTAAACTGGGTCAGTTACTGTAGAAATATTAGGATTTGTATGCACCATTCACTGATGTTACTTGTCAGTACTAGAAAACAAATATGTATTTCAGGTGGATGAATAATTCTGAGAATAATCTTGTGAAAAGTTTATTATAAATCCACATACATGAATATGAATGAATTTAGGGTGTGTAAAAGAAGACAGAAGTATTTCATATTTTTAAAAATTTGGAGAGTGTATATATATATATATATATATATATATATATATATATATATACACACACACACACACACACAAACAAACACACATACACACAGAGACATTGAAATGTAGCAATATATATGTCAATTGAAATTGATGTAGAAATACATATCGTCCAAAGATCCAAAAATATTTAATTTACTGAACATGGATTTGTGTATAATGTTGTTCAACTAGGAAGCTCCCCCTTAGGTTAAATTTTCAGTTCCAACAGCGTTTAGGAGGAGTGATCTCTTCTCATAATTTGTATCTGCCAAGTCAGCCACCTCACAAGAATGTACATTTGATACCAGGTAGGATTCTATATGTGCATATAAAAATGCATGTGCTGAATAGGCTACAGACAAACGGAGACAGGAATTCAAATACTTGTTAAATTTAAAAACACATGGACAACTATGTCAACAAAATATTGATTAGATTTATAACTCCTACACTATATAATGCAAAAGGCAAGTTCAACTATACACCATGCCTCCTCTGAACTTCTTGGATTTCTATTCTGTTTGGGTTATTGTTCTCCATCATATTAGGATTAGTAGTCAGATTCTAGTAGGTTATGGGTTAGTGTCAGGAATTCAGTATTTCGAATGGAAAATTGGAAAATAAATCCAATGTGTATGCAAATATGTGCTACAAAAAAATCTTCCAACTCTCATCCACAACAATGCCTTGAAATTACCTTCACCCCAAATAAGACACAATTAGAAGAGAAGAGGTAGAAAATCTGTGAATATATATCTGTAGTGGAATATGCTCAGGAGTTCACAATTTTGGAGGTTGTAGAGCAGTTTCCAAAAGTAAGGGACAGGGTAAACACTCCACAAAAATGGAGCTCTGCTGGCCAAAAGATTTCTTGAGAAACTGCCTCTGAGGGTGGGCACTTGAAATATATGTGTTTGTCAGAAGCTTTAGCTTCCTTTCTAGTGAGACCATCAAAGCTGGGTCTGTATCTATGTGACATGAAGATCTTGGTTTCTTATTTTCCAATGATCCTGAGGCAGCAGTGCTGATTTCTCTCTTTGTATGTAAACTGTGGCCACTGGGGGCTAAGTGTCACCCCATGTGGACTCTGAAGCCATTTGTTCATTCTCCAACTTTTGTGGTGTTTCTTGCTGCTGAACTGGGACATTGGTATTTGCTTCACGAAATACAATGAGTTCAACTGGAACACAGTGCTGGAGGAAGTTCTGTCACGTGTTGTGGGTCACGTTCTGCAGGAGAATGTACCAACCAGGCTTCAATACCAGATAGCTTGTCCCCTTAACCTCAGCAACCTGATTCTTAACATTACCCTGAAACCTCTCCATATACAAGATGCCTTTACATAGAAGGGTCTGCTGGCTGCACCATGTCAGTCACAAGCCATTTGGAAGTCAATAGCAGATCCACATGGTCCCACCACAGATATTTTATCACACACTACTTCTCTAGGTCCACTACTCAGCAGGCTCCAACTTATTGGCATCGCTGTTCTAGATAATTTTTATGAAACTCAGTCAATAAAGGCCCTGGCTAGTATACTCATGATCAGCAACAGACCATTTAAGAGTTCTCCAGTGCCACCTGTTAATGGCCTCCACAGGGCTTTGAAGAACTCATTTGACCCAAAGAATGCCTAATCTCACTTGATGGAGGTCAGGAACCTTACAGAGGAAGGCAAGAGACTTCATCCACAATTACTGATCTTTTTGCCATTTTGGTTTTGAATGCACACATGGGATCTTTCTTTAGATCCATCAGGTGCTGAGAATCTAAGCTATAGCCTCACATAGGACCAAGAGGCTGATTCAGACGCATCCCTTTCCAAAGCAATTAAGCACAGAGCCACAGTTGATGCCCATTTATTTCCATTTGAAAACTGTTTTCTTCAGGATTCACAAAGGGATGGCCTGAGGCAAAGACTTTCCTGACATTCAGGGCAACAGAACAATAGCAAAAGACCCAAAGCAGGGTTTATCCACTGAGACTTTCCTGGACACACTGATATTAGAGTTTTCTGAGATGCTCGCCATTCCCTTCATCTATCTTGTACATGGCCATGTCACTCAGATTGGAGGTGGTACATATCTTGGACACAAAACAATGAGCCTATTCTTGAGAGTGACCAGAATTGAGGGAGAAATCAGGAACTTAGGAAGATTGCAGGTGTTGCCCATCCATAAGGCAAGGGGCAGTCCACTCCTAAATTGGGCAGGATGAATGCTGGGATGATTTCTACTAGACAGGACACATTGATGCATTCTTTTTTCTAAGGTCTACAACCACGAACACAGTGGGTTACAAAAACATGCAAAAAATCGCCTTGTCAAACGACTTACTAGAAGCAGTCCACTCCAAACCAAACAAACCGCCTTTCCTACCTATTCTCATAAGAAGAGACTAAACCACAAAATCACACACACACACGCAAACGCACCTCCTTCATTCAAGTAGGTCTGTGACTATCTGGAGTGTCCTCTGACTGGTGGGCCATACTATGTTCCCCCAAAAGGCCTGTCCTGTCTCAGATCTGGTCGCGGTGAACCACTACCTGCTTTCTCAGGAAAGGCCCCTCTTCAGAGCTCTCCTGGCATTTGAAATCCTCATATCAGTAGGTACCAAGGAATACTTAGTCTATCCTTGGTTTTTCCAAACAATGGAGCCCACTGGGACTGGAACTGTGACAAGGTCTTGGTATTCTCTGTCTTCCTGGAGCCCAAGGTCAGGGAGTTTCTTCACCAAGGAAGTGAGGTGGGTCGCTTCATTCAGGAACTGAGTGAGTTTACTGCCTTTGCAACCACTTTGTCCTAACAGGTGATTGCAAGGTTCCCATGAGGTGGAGGCTGCCCCTACTTCCCGAGACAGTTTCAACAGTTAGAATGGTATATCAACCATAGAAATCCGGGAACAGCTCTCCACACAGGCCTGGTTTGGTCCCTCTTCTCTACATTAAGAAAAGAGAGGCTGATTCAGACACAATGCTTCATCCTGAGTACGTTGTTTGCCATGGAAGATGACTTTTGCTCTCTCAGGTCCTTCATAGCTGCCTATGTCTTCTCCAGGGATAGTTTCTGCTTAAAACTTTGAGGATCTCAGCATCTGGAAGATCCCCTACATTCCTGTATTGTAAGACCAACTCTGTCGCTGCTCTTCTGTAAAGTTAGATTGAGGGAACAGTGTTTGGTTAGGCTTAATAACAGGTTCGATTTGGATTAAGAATCATTCTGAGCGATGAATAATGGTATTGGGAATGTGTGATATTTACAAGAATATTTAGGTGAAATATAAGTATGAAAACAGAAATCTAGGTAAAATTTGAAGCCCAGAAGGGCATTGGGCCTTTAATTGGGATACTTAGCTTTGACTTACGTTCTGCACAGATGTCTTAAATAAATCCATATACAATGTCATAGGACCTTGTACCTTGGATGATTGAATGTCACGAGAATATCCAGTCAAAAAGCTGTAGTCGGTAGGATTAGGAAAAGTGTCGGTAGGTTTAGAAAGAATAGTGATTATAGGTTTTGGAGGAAATGTTTATAGCAATTGGGTTTCGGTTAGAAAGTGAATTTAAATGTCAGCACATGTGAAGAGTCAGTCAAAATGATAAACTGGGAAAATATTTAGGAAAGCAGAAATCAATAGAGACATTAGGATATCAGGCAAAGTATAAAGTGAGTGATAGGATTACACATTTTTAACAGGCTTGAGGTTGAATATATAATCTTAGGAAGAAACAAATATATAGTCACCAATAGGATTGACATTTGAGAGCGGTAGCAACCTGGACAGGAATATTTTTAGTAATCCATGCTCACTTTTCATTTAGGTTTTGGTACAATCATAACTGTGACCTTTGCATTTTGTTTCCAGAATATTACTGTGATAACATGTACATGTAGATCAGGTGACATGAGTATTTCTTCCACCATTTCTGGGAGCAATATTGTGAAGACGTATAAGTTAGTACTGGGGGTACAAATAGGTGTACCCTGTGTCTATGAATATAGAGATAATGCATGAATAGACCATACTGTGAATAAATAGTATTACTGGTTCCAACTTTAAATAATGGATTGAATTGATAAATGAAAACATAGAGGAAATCTGATATTGATATATATACATTCATTAAAACCAAATATACATCTAATGGTAATATTAGGGTTATGGTTCATCATGAAGAGTGTATGAGTTTTGCTTCAAAAATGATTAAGGAAATCGAAAAAGAAACCTCATGAAAAGATCAGTCAAGAAACATGGAGTTATACATGTGTTCTGAAGCAGGAAGTGATTGAAAATGAAACAAATGCCTATTAATTTTCGAATTTCTAGATGAAATATATATTTTATGATGTGCATAAACGGAAGAAATTGCAATGTACCAGTGTTGAATAAAAATGAATTTCAAAATACACATCATGTCCCATAGAAATCTATTTGCATTGATGTTAAACTGGGTAAGTTACCGCAGAAATACAAGGATTTGTATGCACCATTCACTGAAGATAGTTCTCAGTACGAGGAAACAAATATGTTTTTCAGGTGTGTGAATATTCCTGGGAATAATCTCGTGAAAAGTTGATTAAAAATCCACATACATGAATATGAATTATTTTAGGGAGTGTATAATAAGACACATATTTCATATTTTGTAAAATCTGTAGAGTATGTATACACACACACACACACAAACAGACTTTAAAAAGTAGGAATATATATGCCAATTGAAATTCACCATGAAATATATATCATCCACAGATCAGAAATATTTATTTTACTGAACATGGGTTTTTGTGTAAAGTTGTTCAACCAGGAAGCTCACCCATTGGTTGAATTTTCAGTTCCAGCATCATTTAGGAAGAGTGAACTATTCTAACAATTTGTATCTGCCAAGTGAGCCATCTCACAAGAATGTACGTGTGATTCCAGGTAGGATTCTATATGTGCATATAAAATTACATGTGCTGAATAGGCTGCAGAGAAAGGGAGTCAGGTATTCACATATTTGTTAACTTTAGAAATACATGGAGAAATATTTCAACAGAAAATTGACTAGATTTATAACTCCTACCCTATATAATGCAAAAGGCAAGTCCCACTATACAACATGCATCCTCTGAACTGCTTATATTTCTATTCTGTTTGGGTTTTTATTCTCCATCATATTAGGATTAGTAGTCAGAGTCTAGTAATGTAGTGGTTAGTGTCATGGATTCAGTATTTCTAATGGAAATTTGGAAAATGAATCCAATGTGTATGTAAATATATGCTACACAAAAATCTTCCCACTCTCATCCAGAAAAATGCCTTGACATTACCTTCGCACCAAGAAAGACACAATTAGAGGAGAAGAATTAGAAAATGTGTGAATACATATATTCAATGAAAAATCCTCAGAAATTCACAACCTTGGAGGTGGTAGAGGAGTTTCCAAAAGTAAGGGATAGGATAAACACTCCACAAACATGGAGCTCTGCTGGCCTAAAGACTTCTTGAGAAATGCCTCTGAGTTTGGGCACTTGAAATATATGTTGTTTTCAGGAGCTTTAGCTTCTTTCTAGTGAGACCATCAAAGCTGGGTCTGCATCTATGTGACCTGGAGGACATGGCATCTTATTTTTCAATGAACATGAGGCAGCAGTGCTGGTTTCTCTCTTTGCAGGTAAACTGTGGCCACTGGGGGCTAAGTGTCTCCCCGTTTGGACTGTGAAGCAATTTGGTCATGATCCACTTTTCGTTGTGTTTCTTGCTGCTGCACTGGGAGTTTGGTGTTTGCTTCATGAAATACAAGGAGTTTATCTGGGACACAGTGCTGGAGGGAGTTCTGTCACGTGTGGTGGGTCAGTGTCTGCAGGAGAATGCACCAACCAGGCTTCTATCCAGATAGCTTTCCCCCTTGACCATAGCAACCTGATTCTGAACATTGCCCTGAAACCTCTGTATATAACAAGATGCCTTTACATAGAAGGGTCTGCTGCCTGCACCATGTCAGTCACAAGGCATTTGGAATCCAATGCTAGATCCTCATGGCCGTACCACTGATGTTTTATCACACACCTGCCCACCACTGCTCTAGGTCCACTTCTCAGCAGACTCCAACTTACTGGCATCTGTGTTCTACACCATGTTAAAGAAACCCAGTCAATCTAGGCACTCTCTGGTATACTCATGATCAGCAACAGGACATCCAAAGGTTCTCCAGTGCCACCTGGTCATGGTAATTTTAAAAATTTCATGATATTTATGTAACCATTTTCAAGGATGAAGTTGGAGGCATTGTGGGTTTCAATTATTCAGAAACCATTAAATGGTGAGGAATCTCATTTTAATGAAAGCTCTGGAGAACTCTCACAGGCAAGGCTTCCCAAATAGTGGCCAAAACGTCACTTGAAGCCAGGCCCATTGAGGTCTAAAATGTGAGGTCCATGTGTGTTTTGACTCTCAATTGTGGGTGCCAAATCTTTCAGAATAAAATTATGTGATTCTCTGGCTGAGATTCCCAGTGAACTGTGGAGAGTCCCCCTGGGACTAGATCTCAGCTTCCAATGGCGACTCTCATGCGTTGCCTCCGAAAATCTTAACACAATTCTTCTCTGAGGTCAGTTCAAGAACTGAGTCTCTAAGGGGAATCACACCAGAATTCAACCCAGGTTGAACCAGTAATCTCTCACAATTAAAACCTAAACACTCCCACATGACCCTCATCTTCTTCCATATAGACACTCATCATAACCTCTGGCTGGAGGTTTCCATGAGGGCACAGCCCAAGACAGTGCCCAAAATAAGCTTCCTTGTCCCTCATTTGCCTAAAGTCACGTTTGCCTGGACACCCTTCCTATGAACCAGGAGTGATCAAATAGGCCTGACATTTATACTGCTCCACTTCTCCAATTTGAGGCCTACTGACTGAGGGGTTTAAATTCTTTTTGGGAATTGGACGCATGAGAAAACACAAGAACTATGGGCAAGCCACTGCAGAGCTTTGAAGAACCCATTTGACACAAAGGATCCCTATTCTTCCTTGATGGAAGTAAGTGCCCTACCAGAGGAAGGCAAGAGACTTCATCCACAATGACTCTACTTTTAGCCATTTTGGTTTTGGATGCACATATGGGATCTTTCTTTAGATCCATAAGGTGCATAGAATCTAAGCCACAGCCTCACACAGGGCCAAGAGGCTGATTCAGACACATCCCTTTCCAAAGCAATTAAGCAAAGAGCCACAGGAGATGCACATTTATTTCCAATTGAAAAGTCTTTTGTTAAGGCTTCCAAAAGTGTTGGCCTGAGGAAAACACCTTCCTGACATTCAGGGCAACAGAAAAATATGTATGCATAAGGCCCAAAGCAGGGTTTCTCCACTGAGATATTCCTGGTCACACTGCTATCTGAGTTTTCTGAGATGCTCGGCCATTCCATTCAGCTATCCAGTACATGGCCATTTCACAGACCTTGGAGGTGGTACATATCTTGGACACACAACCATGAGTCTATTCTTGAGAGTGACCAGAATTGAGTAAGAAATCAGGAACTTAGGAAGATTGCAGGTGTTGCCCATCCATATGGCAAGCCGCAGTCCATTCATAAATTGGGCAGGATGAATGCTGGGAAGCTTTCTACTAGACAGGACACATCCATTGATGCATTCTCTTTTCTAATGTCTACAACCACTAACACAGTGGGATACACAGACATAGAAAAACTCGCATTGTCAAAGGACTTAGAAGAATCAGATAATTCCAAACCAAACAAACCTCCTTTCCTACCTATTCTGAGAACATGAGACAAAACCACAAACCCCACCGGAACTCACAAATTCAACTTCTTCCCCCAAGTAGGTCTGTGACTATCCGGAATGTCCTCTGACTTGTGGGCCATACTGTGTTCTCCCGAAATGGCCTGTCCTGCCTCAGATCTGGTCACCTTGGCCAACTCTGTGAAGTTGTCAGGAGCCAGTGTTGAGCCACTACCTGCTTTCTCAGGAAAGGCCCCTCTTCAGAGCACTCCTGGCATTTGGCCATCCTCATATCAGTAGGTACCAAGAATGACTGACGCTGTCCTTGGTAAATCCAACAAGTGAGCCCACTGGAACTGTGACTGGGACTGGCTCTGGGTGCCTGGCTACTTGGATCCCAATTCAGAGAGTTCCATCACCAAGGAAGTTAGGAAGGTCATTTCTTCGGGAACTGAATGAGGTCACTGCCGTGGCAACCACTTTGTCCTAACACTTGCTTCCAAGGGTCCCATGAGATGGAGGCTGCCCCTAATTCCTGAGACACTTTCAAAAGTTAGAATGGTATACCAACCATAGGTACCCAGGAACAGCTCTCCACACAGGCCCAGTTTGCTCCATCTCCTCTACGTTAAAGATAGAGAGTCTGATTCAGACTCAACCCTTCATCCTGACAAGGTTGTTTTCCATGGAAGATTATTTTGCTCTCTCCGGTCCTTCATAGCTGCCTACATCTTCTCCAGGGATAATTTCTGCATTGACCTTTGAGGTTTTCAGCAGGTTGAAGATCCCCTACATTCCTGTATTGTAAGAACAAATCTGTCCCTGCTCTTCTGAATACTTAAATTGATGGAACAATGTATGGTTAGTGTTATTAACATGTTCAATTAAAACCAAAACACTACCACATGGCCCTTATATTCTTCCATATAGACACTCATCATTACGTTTGGCTGGAGGTTTCCACAAGGGGCAAAGCCCAAGACAGTGTCCAAAATAAGTTCCCTTGCCCCTCATTTGCCTAAAGTCTGGGTTTCCTGGACACCCTTCCTGTGAACCAGGATTGATCAAATAGGCCTGCTATTAATAATGCTCTTTTTCTCCTTTTTGAGGCCTACTGAACGTGAGGTATAGATTCTTTATGTGATTTGGAGTCATGTGAAACCCAAGCACCTTTTCTCGTCTTTGAAGAACTCATTAGACCCAAAGGATCCCTATTCGTACTTGATGGAGGTGAGGAGCCTAACAGAGGAAGCAAGAGACTTCATCCACAATGTCTGATTTTTTTGCCATTTTGGTTTTGGATGCACACATGGGATCTTTCTTTAGATCCATCAGGTGCTGAGATTCTAAGCCACAGCCTCACACAGAGCCGAGAGGATGATTTAGACACATCCTTTTCTAAAGCAATTAATCTAAGAGCCACGGGTGATGCTCATTCATTTCCATTTGAAAGCAGTTTCTTCAGGCTTCACAAACTGGTGGTCTGAGGCAAAGACCTACCTGACATTCAGGTCAACAGAACAGTAGGTAAGCAAAAGGCACAAAGCAGGGTTTCTCTACTGAGACTTTACTGGTCACACTGATATCTGAGTTTTCTGAGATCCTCCCCATTCATTTCAGGTATCCAGTAAATGGCCATGTCACAGAGCTCGGAGGTGGTACATATCTTGGACAAAAAAAAAATGAGCCTATTCTGGAGAATGGCCAGAATTCAGGAAGAAAACAGGAACTAAGGAAAATAGTAGGTGTTGCCCATCGATAAGGCAAGCAACAGTCCATTCATAAATTGGGCAGGATGTGTGCTGGAATGCTTTCTACTTGTCAGGACACATGCATTGATGCATTCACTTTTCTCATATCTTCAACCACCGACAAAGAGGGATACACAGACATAGAATCACTCACCATGTCAAATGACTTATTAAAAACAGTCCACTCCAAACCAAACAAACTGCCTTTCCTACCTATTCTCAGAACATGAGACAAAACCATAAACTCACATCTACACCCACAAAGGCATATCTTTTACCAACATAGGTCTGTGAGTAACCAGAGTGTCCTCAGACTGATAGGCCATACTATGTTCCCCCGAAATGGCCTGTCCTGCCTCAGATCTGGTCTCCTTTACCAACTCTCTAAAGTTTTCAGGAGCCATCGGTGAGTCACTACCTGCTTTCTCAGGAAAGGCCCCTCTTCAGAGCTTTCCTGGCATTTAGTGATCCACAAGAAAGACTGACTCTGTCCTTGGTAAATCCAAACAAGTGAACCCACTGGGAAAGGGACTGGGACTGGCTCTTGGTGCCTGGCTTCCTGGATCCCAAGTTCAGAGGGTTCCATCACCAAGGAAGTGAGGTAGGTCACTTCCTTCAGGAACTGAATGAGGTCACTGCCTTGGCAACCACTTTGTTCTAACATTTGCTTCCAATGGCTCCATGACATGGAGTCTGCCCCTACTTCCTGTGTCACATTCACAAGTTAGAATGGTATACCAACCATAGGCACCCAGGAACAGTCAGAGTCTACTAGGGTATGGCTTACTGTCAGGAATTCAGTATTTCAAATAGAAAATAGGAAAATGAATCTAATGTGTATACAAATATATGCTAGACAAAAATCTTCCCACTGTCCTCCACAACAATGCCTTGATATTTCCTTCACCACAAGTAAGACACAATTAGTGGAGAATAGTTTGAAAATCTGTGAATACATATCTGGAAAAAAAAATGAATGGAGTTCACAACCTTGGAGGTGGTAGAGGAATTTCCAAATGTAAAAGAAAGGATAAACACTCCACAAACATGGAGCTCTGGTGGCCTAATAAATTTTTGAGAAACTGCCTCTGAGTTTGGGCCCTTGAAATATTTGTTGTTGTCAGGAGCTTTAGCTTCCTTTGTAGTGAGACCATCAAATCTGGGTCAGCATCTATGTGACCTGGATGACATGGTTCCTTATTTTCTATTGAACATGAGGCAGCAGTTCTGAATTCTCTCTTTGTAGGTAAACTGAGGCCACTGGGGTCTAAGTGTCTAACCGTGTGGTCTGTGAAGCCATTTGGTCATACTCGAATTTTTGTGGTGTTATTTACTGCAGTACTCTGAGTTTGGTATTGGCTTCATGAAGTACAAGGAGATAAACTGGGACACAGTCCTAGAGGGAGTACTCTCATGTGTGGTGAGTGAGGGTCTGCAGGAGAATGCACCAACCAGGCTTCTATCCCAAAAAGCTTGCACCCATGTCCATAGCAACCTGATTCTGAACATTGCCATGAAACCTCTCCATATAACAAGATCCCTTTATTTGTAAGGGCCTGCTGGCTGCACCATGTCAGTCACAATCCATTTGGAAGCCAAGGGAAGATCCATGTGGCCCCACGACAGATGTTTTATCATACACCTGCCAACCACTGCTCTAGGCCCACTACTCAGCAGGCTCCAACTTTCTGGCATCTCTGTTCTACAACATTTTCATGAAACCCAGTCAATCAGGGCACTGTCTGGTATACTCGTGATCAGCAACAGACATCCAAAGATTTTCTAGTGCCACCTGTTCATAGGAATATCAAAAATTTTATGGCGTTTATCTAGCCAATTTTCAAGGATGAAGTTGGAGGCACTGTGGGTTTCAATTCATTCAGGAACCATGAAATAGTGAGGAAGCTCATTTCAATGAAAGCTCGGGACAACTCTCACAGGCAAGGCTTCCCAAGGAGTGGCCAAAAGGTCACATGAAGCCAGGCCCATTGAGGTTTACAATTGAGGTCCATATGTGTTTTGACTCTCAACTACGGCTGCTAAGTCTTTCTGAATAAAGTCATGTGATATCCTGGCTGAGAATCCCAGTGCTCTTTGGAAAGCCAACCTGGGCCTAGATCTCAGTCTCCAAGGGCAACTCTCATGTGTGGCCTCCTAAATTCCAAACACAATTCATGCCAATACATCGCTGAGATCTGTTCCAGAACTCAGTCTCTAAAGGGAATCACACAAGAGTTAAAGCCCAGGTTGACCCTGGAATCTTTTCCAACCGTAACACAAATGACGACAATTAAACCAAAACACTCCAACATGGCCCTCATCTTCTTCCATATAGACAGTCATAATAAACTCTGGTTGGAGGTTTCCATGAGGGGCGCAGCCCAAGACAGTGTTCAAAATAAGCTCACTTGCCACTCATTTGCCTAAAGTCAGGGTGGCATGGAAACCCTTCCTGTGAACGAGGGGTGATCAAATAGGCCTGCCATTAATAGTGCTCTACTTCTCCAATTTGAGGCCTACTCTCTGTGGGGTATAGATTCTTTATGAGAATTGGGGTCATGAGAAAACCCAAGCACCTATTGGCTACCCTCTGAAGGGATTTGAAGAACCCATTTGAGTGAACCAAGGAGTTGGATCAAAAGACTTTAGATATAGGGTTTTGGTTAGAGAGTGAATGTAAATTTCAGCATATGTGAAGAGTCAGCCACAGTGATGAACTGGGGAAAATGTGTAGGAAAGCAGATATCAATAGAGATATTAGGAAATCAGGCAAAGTACAAAGAGAGTGATAGGATAAGACATTTTTAACAGGGTTGAGTTTGAATATACAATCTTAGGAAGAAACAAATATGTAGTCACCAATAGGAATGATATTCGAGATCATTAGTGAATCAGGACATGGATGTTGTTAGTAATACATGCTCACTTTCAATATAGGCTTTGGTACAATCATAAGTGTGACACTTGCATTTTTTGTCAGGAATATTACTGTGATGAAATGCATATGTATATCAGGTGACTAGAATATTTCTTCCACCATTTTTGAAAGCAATATTTTAAAGGCTTATAAATTAGTATTGGGGATACAAATAGGTATACCCTGGGTCTATGAATATAAAGATGATTCTTTAATAGACCATACTGTGAATAAATAATATAACTGGTTCAAAATTTAAATAATGGATTGAATTGATATCTGAAAATATACAAGAAATCTTACATTGATATACATACATTCATTCCGAACAGTTATACATCTAATGATAATATTAGTGTTACGGTTTATTATGAAGAGTGTGTGAGTTTTGTTTCAAAAGTGATTATGGAAATCGAAAATAATGTGTTTGGAAAGAATCTCATGAAAAGAACAGTCAAGAAACATGGAGGAATACATGTCTTCTCAAGTAGGAAGTGATTGAAATTGAACCAAATGCCTATAAATTTGTAAAATTGTGGATGAAATGATATATCCTATATTGCCCATAAACTGCAGAAATAGTAATGTACCAGTGTTGAATAAAAATGAACTTCAAAATACACATCATGTCCCATAGGTGTCTACTTGCATTGATGTTAAACTGGGTGAGTCACTGTAGAAATATTAGGATTTCTTAGCACCATTCCCTGAAGTTAGTTTTCAGTACTAGGAAACAAATATGTATTTCAGTGGATGTATATTTCTAAGAATAATCTTGTGAAAAATTGATTATATATCCCCATACAGGAACATGAATGAATTTAGGCAGTGTATAGTAAGACACTTATATTTCATATTTTGAAAATCTGGAGACTATATATATATAGACACAAACACACACACATTATAATGTAGCAATATATATGCCAATTGAAATTCATCATGAAAAATAACTCATCTGCATATCAAAAAATATTCATTATACTGAACATGGATTATGTATAATGTTGTTCATCTAGGAAGGTGACCCATGGGTTGAATTTTTAGTTCCAACAGCCTTTAGGAGAAGTGATCTTTTCTCACAATTTGTATCTGCCAAGTCAGCCACCTCACAAGAATGTACGTGTGAAACCAGGTAGGATTCTATTTGTGCATATAAAAATACATGTGCTTAATAGGCTAAAGAGAAAGAGAGACAGAAATTCACATATTTCTTAACTTTAAAAACACATGGAGAATTATTTCAACAAATAATTGACTAGATTTATAACTCCTACCTTATATCATGCAAAAGGCAAGTACAACTACACACCATGCCTCTTCTGAACTGCTTGTATTTCTATTCTGTTTTGGTTATTTTTCTCATCATATTAGTATTAGTAGTCAGAGTCTATAAGGGTATGGGCTAGTGTCAAGGATTCAGTATTTCGAATGAAAAATTGAAAAATGAATCCAATGTGTATGCAAATATGTGCTACAAAAAAATCTTCCTTCTCTCATATAGAAGAATGACTTGACATTACCATTGCCCCAAGTAAGTCACAATTAGAGGAGAAGAGTTAGAAAATCTGTAAATATATATCTGCAACGAATATGCTCAGGAGTGCACAACCTTGGAGGTGGTAGAGGAGTTTCCAAAAGTAAGTGACATGGGAAATACTCCACAGACATGAAGATCTGCTGGCCTAAACACTTCTTGAGAAACTGCCTTTGAGGTTGGGCACTTGAAATATATGTTGTTTTCAGGAGCTTTCGCTTCCTTTATAGTGAGACCATCTAAGCTGGGTCTGCATCTATGTGACCTGGAGGACATGGCATCTTATTTTCCAATGAACATGAGGCAGCAATGCTGAATTCTCTCGTTGTAGGTAAACTATTGCCACTGGGGGCTAAGTGTCTCCCCGTGTGGACTGTGAAACCATTTGGTCATCTTCCACTTTTCGTGGTGTTTCTTGCTGCTGCACTGGTAGTTTGGTATTGGCATCACGAAATACAAGGAGTTCAACTGGGACACAGTGCTGGAGGGAGTTCTGTCACGTGTGGTACGTGTACCCTGGTCTACAGTAGAATGCACCAACCAGGCTTCTATCCCACATAGCTTGCCCCCTTGATCATAGCAACCTGATTCTAAACATTACTCTGAAACTTCTCCATATAACAAGATGCCTTTATATACAATGGTCTGATGGATGCACCATGTCTGTCTCAAGACAATTGAAAGTCAATGGCAGATCCACATGGCCCCACCACAGATGTTTTATCACACACCTTCCCACCACTGCTCTAGGCCCACTACTCTGCAGTCTCCAACTTTCTGGCATCTCTGTTCTAAACATTTTCATGAAGCCCAGTCAATCAAGGCACTGTCTGGTATACTCATGATCAGCAAAAGTACATCAAAAGGTTCTCCAGTGCCATCTGGTCATGAAAATTTCTAAACATTCATGGTATTGATCTAGACAAATTTCAAGGATGAAGGTGGAGGCACTGTGGGTTTCAATTCATTCAGGGACCATTAAATGTTGAGGAAGCTCATTTCAATGAAAGATCTGGAGAACACTCACAGGCAAGGCTTCCCAAAGAGTGGCCAAAAGGTCACATGAAGCCAGGCCCATTGAGGTCTACAATGTGAGGTCCATGTGTGTTTTGACTCTCAACTATGGGTGCCAAGTCTTTCAGAATAAAATCATGTGATATCCTAGCTGAGATTCTCAGTACTCTTGGGAAAGCCACCCTGGGCCTAGATCTCAGTTTCAAAGGGCGACTCTCATGTGTGGCCTCCTGAAATCGCAACACAATTCATGGCAATACTTATCTGAGGTCAGTTCCAGAACTCATTCTCTAAGGGGAATCACACCAGTGTTCAAGCCCAGTTGGACCCAGTCATCTCTTCCATCTGCCACACAAATGACCACAATTAAAACCAAAACACTCCCACATTGTCCTCATCTTCTTCCACATAGACACTCCTCATAACCTCTGGCTGGAGTTTTTCATGAGGGGCACAGCCCAAGACAGTGGCCCAAATAAGCTTTCTTGCCCCTCATTTGCCTAAAGTCAGGGTGGCCTGGACACCCTTCCTGTGAACCAGGAGTGATTAAATAGGCCTGCCATTAATACTGCTCCACTTCTCCACTTTGAGGCCTTCTTACTGTGGGGTTTAGTTTCTTCTTTTTTTAAAAAAAATTGAAATTTAATTGGAAAGTTAAAAAAAAATTGTATTGCAGAATATTAAATTTTTTATGCAAAAGCCTTTATCTTGTTTGTGAGGGAAACCTTGATGCCTTGCCAATCTGGTTATATGGAGACACTGAAAATTTTCTGTTACATACTACATGGATGAATGGCTACAGCACATCGTTTTTTCAAACTGAAAGGCAGATAACAGCAAGTAAGATAACAAATAAAAGCCAATTTTATTAAAAAATAAAGTTGTAAAATGTCTCAAATATTGGAAATTAAATTCCTTTTTTTTTCTTTTTTTTTTGGTTGTTCAAAAGCTCATGCTATATCATCTTTCATACATTTGACTCATTTGGGTTATGAACTCCCATTTTTACCCCAATACAAATCGCAGAATCACATCAGTTACACACTCACGTTTTTACATAATGGCATATTAGTGATTGTTGTATTCTGCTACCTTTCCTATCCCCTACTATCCCCCTCCCCTCTCCAACCATCTACCCTCTATACCTCATCTGCTATTGTTCAATTCTCTCCCTTGTTTCCCCCCCTTTCCCCTCACAACCTCTTATATGGAATTTTGTGTAACATTTAGTGTCTCCTACCATTTCCATATGCTTTCCATTCTCTCTCCCTTTCTCTCCCCCCACTCATCTCCATTTAGTGTTAATATTTTCCTCATGCTCTTCTTCCCTGTTCTGTTCTTATTTGCTCTCTTTATATCAAAGAAAACATTTGGCATTTGTTTTTTAAGGATTGGCTAGCTTTGCTTAGCATTATATGTTCTAATGCCATCCATTTCCCTTCAAATTCAATGATTTTTGTCATTTTTTAATGCTGCATAATACTCCATTGTGTATAGATGCCCCTTTTTTATCCATTCGCCTATTGAAGGTCATCTAGTTTGGTTCCACAGTTTAGCTATTATGAATTGTGCCGCTATGATCAGTGATGTGGCAGTATCCCTATAGTGCGCTCTTTTAAGATCCTCAGGGAATAGTCCGAGAAGTGAGATAGCTGGGTCAAATGGTGGATCCTTTCCCTGCTTTCCCAGGTATCTCCATACTGCTTTCCAAATTGGCCTCAACATTTTCCAGTCCCACCAGCAGTGTACAAGTGTACCCTTTTCCCCACATCCTCGCCAACACTTATTGTTGTTTGATTTCATAATGGCTACCAATCTTACTGGAGTGAGATGGTATCTTAGGGTGGTTTTGACTTGAATTTCCCTAACTGCTAGAGATGGTGGGCATTTTTTCATGTTCTTGTTGATGGATTGTATGTCCTCCTCTGTGAAGTTTCTGTTCAGGTCCTTGGCCCATTTGTGGATTGGTTTATTTGTTATCTTATTGTTTAATTTTTGAGTTCTTTGTATATTCTAGATATTAGGGCTCTATCTGAAGTGTGAGGGGTAAAAATTTGTTCCCAAGATGTAGGCTCTCTATTTACCTCTCTTATTGTTTCTCTTGTTTCGAAAAAAACTTTTTAGTTTAAGTAAGTCCCATTTGTTGATTCTTGTTATTAACTCTTGTGCTATGGCCGTCCTATTAAGGAATTTGGAGCCCAACCCCACAGTATGTACATCGTAGCCAAATTTTTCTTCTATTAGATGCAGTGTCTCTGATTTTATATCTTGCTCCTTGATCCATTTAGAGTTAACTTTTGTGCATGGCGAGAGAAAGGGATTCATTTTCATTTTGTTGCATATGGATTTCCAATTTTCCCTGGACCACTTGTTGAAGATGCTATCCTTCCTCCATTGCATGCTTTTAGGCCCTTTTTCAAATATAAGAAAGTTGTACTTTTGTGGATTGGTTTCTGTGTCCTCTATTCTGTACCATTGGTCCAGCTGACTTTTGTGATACCAGTACCACGCTGTTTTTGTTACTATTGCTTTGTAGTACAGTTTGAACTCTGTTATCGCTATACATCCTGATTCACACTTCCTGCTTAGAATTGCTATTGCTATTCTGTGTCTATTGTTTTTCCATATGAAATTCATGATTGCTTTATATATTTCTACAAGAAATGCCATTGGGATTTTGATTGGCATTGCATTAAACCTGTAGAGAACTTTGGGTAATATCGCAATTTTGATGATGTTAGTTCTGCCTATACATGAACAGGGTACATTTTTCCATCTTCTAACATCTTCTTCTATCACTTTCTTTAGAGTTATGTAACTTTCATTGTATAAATCTTTCACCTCTTTTTTTAGGGTGATTCCCAAGTATCTTATTTTCTATGAGGATATTGTGAATGGAGTGGTTTTCCTCATTTCAATTTCAGAAGTTTTGTTGCTGATATACAGGAATGCCTTTGATTTTTTTCTTGTTGATTTTATATACTGGCACTTTGCTGAATTCATTTATTAACTCTAGTAGTTTCTTTGCATACCCTTTAGGGTTTGTTAAATATATTATCATGTCATCCTCAAATAGCAAATATTTAAGTTCTTCTTTTTCTATTTTTATGCCTTTAATTTCTTTTCTCTGTCTAATTGCTCTGGCTAGTATTTCAAGAACTAAACTGAATAGAAGTGGTGATAGAGGGCATCTCTGTCTT
The DNA here is from genome assembly GCF_048772815.1 of Callospermophilus lateralis. Classification (NCBI taxonomy): domain Eukaryota; kingdom Metazoa; phylum Chordata; class Mammalia; order Rodentia; family Sciuridae; genus Callospermophilus; species Callospermophilus lateralis. Next base: position 1,911,986 of record NW_027518101.1, read on the forward strand.
GTTCCAGATTTTAGAGGGAATGCCTTCAGTTTTTCTCCATTTAGGATGATGCTAGCCTGAGGTTTAGCATATATAGCTTTTACCATGTTGAGGTAAGTTCTTGTTATCCCTAATTTTTATAGTGTTTTGAACATAAAGGAATGCTGTACTTTGTCAAACGCTTTATCTACATCTATCGAGATGATCATATGGTTTTTGTCTTTAAGTCTATTGATGTGGTGGATTACATTTATTGATTTCCATAAATTGATCCAGGCTTGCATCCCAGGGATGAATCCTACTTGATCATGAAGCACAATTATTTTGATATGCTTTTGTATTCAATTCACCATGATTTTATTGAGAATTTTTGCATCCAAGTTTATTAGAGGTATTGGTCTGTAGTTTTCTTTCTTTGAAGTGTCTTTGTCTGGTTTTGGAATCAGGGTGATGTTGGCCTCATAGAATGAATTTGGAGGAACTCCTTCTTTTTCTATTTTTTGAAATTGCTTGAAAAGTATTGGTATTAATTCTTCTTTGAGGGTTTTGTAGAACTCCACTTTATACCTATCCGGTCCAGGGCTCTTTTTGGTTGGTTGTCTTTTGATGGTTTCTTATTTTTCTTCCTTTGTTATTGGTCTATTTAAATTGTGGGTGTCTTCCTGACTCAATCTGGGCAGATCATATGACTTAAGAAATTTATCGATATCTTCTTTATCTTCTATTTTATTGGAATATAGGGTTTCAAAATACTTTCTAATTATCTTCTGTGTTTCTGTAGTGTGTGTTGTGATATTTCCATCTTTATTCCATATGTTAGTAATTTGAGTTCTCTCTCTTCTTCTCTTCGTTAGCATGGCTAAGGGCCTGTCGAACATATTTATTTTTTCAAAGAACCAACTCTTATTTATTTCAATTTTTACAATGTAGATTTTTTGTTTCAATTTCATTGATATCTCCTCTAATTTCAATTATTTCTTGTCTTCTACTACATTTGATGTTGTTTTGCTCTTCCTTTTCTAGGTTTTTGAGGTGTAGTGTGAGTTCATTTATTTGTGGTGTTTTTTTCTTTTTTTGAGGAAAGAATTACAAGAAATGAATTTCCCTCTTAAAACGGCTTTCATTGTGTCCCATACAAACCGGTATGTTGTGTCTCTATTGTCATTTGTCTCTAAGAATTTTTTTATCTCCTCCTTTATGTCTTCTGTAACCCACTGATCATTCAGTAACATATTGTGCATTTTCCATGTGATGTAGAATTTTTCCTTCCTTTTTTTTCATTGATTTAAAGTTTCAATCCATTATGATCAGATATGGTGCATGGTATTATCTCCATACCTTTATATTTACTAAGAGTTTCCCTATTGCATAATATATGGTCTATATTGGAGTAGGATCAATGTGCTGCTGAGAAGAACGTGTATCCACTTGATGATGGTTGATATATTTTATATATGTTGGTTACGTCTAGGTTATTGATTGTGCTATTGAGTTCTATAGTATCTTTATTCAGGTTTTGTCTGGAGGAAGGCAAGAGACTTCATCCACTATGACTGCCCTTTTTGCCATTTTAGTTTTGGATGCACACATGGGATCTTTCTTTAGATCCATCAGGTGCTGAGAATCTAAGGCACAGGCTCACACAGGGCCAAGATGCAGATTCAGAAACATCCCTTTCCAAAGCAGTTAAGCAAAGAGCCACAGGTGATGCCCATTTATTTCCATTTGAAAACTGTTTTCTTCAGTCTTCACAAAGGGGTTGCCGGAGGCAAAGACCTTCCTGACATTCAGGGCAACAGACAGGGAAGCAAAAGGCCCAAAGCAGGGTTTCTCCACTGAGACTTTCTTGGTCACACTGATATCTGAGTTTTCTGAGATACTCGCCATTCCCTTCAGCTATCCAGTACATTGCCATGTCACAGTGCTTGGGGTGGTACATATCTTGAACACAAAACCATGAGCGTATTCTAGAGAGTGGCCAGAATTCAGGAAGAAAACAGGAACTTAGGAAGATGGCGGGTGTTGCCCATTTATAAGGCAAGCTGCAGTTCATTCATAAATTGCACAGGATGAATGCTGGGAAGCTTTCTAGTAGACTGGACAAATCCCTTGATGCATTTTCTTTTCTAATTTCTACAACCACGGACACAATGGGATATATAGACACAGAAACACTCGCCTTGTCAAATGACTTACTAGAAACAGTCCACTCCAAAACTAACAAACCACCTTTCCTACCTATTCTGACAACAGGAGACAAAACAACAAACCCACAACCACACCCACAAAGGCACCTCCTTCCCCCAGTAGGTCTCTGACTATCCAGAGTGTCCTCTGACTGGTGGGCCATGATATATTCCCCCATATTGGGGTGTCCTGTCTCTGATCTGGTCTCCGTGGCCAACTCTGTGATGCTGTCAGAAGCCAGCGATGAGCCACTACCTGCTTTCTCAAGAAAGGCCCCTCTTCAGATCTTCCTGGCATTTGGCCAACCTCACATCAGTATGTACCAAGAAAGACTGACTCTGTCCTTGGTAAATCCAAACAAGTTTGACCACTGGGACTTGCACTGGGACTGGCTTTGGGTGCCTGGCTTCCTGGATCCCATGTTCAGATAGTTTCATCACCAAGGAAGTAAGTTGAGTTCATTTCCTTCAGGAACTGAATGAGGTCACTACCCTGGCAACCACATTTTCCTAACAGTTCCTTCCGAGGGTCCCATCAGATGGAGGCTGCACCTACTTGCTCTGACATTTTCACAAGTTAGAATGGTATATCAACCATAGGCACCCGGGATCAACTCTCCACACAGGCCTGGTTTGGTCCATCTTCACTACATTAAGAAAAGAGAGGCTGATTCAGACACATCCTTTCATCATGACCAGGATGTTTTCCATGTAAGATGACTTTTGCTCTCTCAGGTCCCTCATAGCTGCCTACATCTTCTCCAGGGATTATTTCTGCATGGACTTTTGATGTTGTCAGCTGGTGGAAGATCCCCTACCTTCCTGTATTGTAAGACCAACTCTGTTCCTGCTCTTCTGTAAATGAGATTGAGGGAACAGTGTATGGTTAGGGTTAATAGCATGTTCGATTTGGGTTAGGAATAATTATGCTGGATGAATAATGGTATTGGGAACCTGTGATATTTATAAGAATATAGACTTGAAATATATGTATGAGAACAGAGATCTAGGAAAGATTTGAAGCCCAGATAGGAATTGAAACCACGATTGGTATACTTAGCTTGAATTATGTTCTGCACCGAGGTCTCAGATAAATTGATATACAATGGCATAGGACCGTGTACCTCGGATGTTTGAATGTAGAAGAGAACATGCAGTCAAAAAGGGATAGTCTGTAGGATTAGGAAGATAGTCAGTAGGTTTAGGAAGAATAGTGAGTATAGGAGTTGGACCAAAAGTTCTTTAGCAATAGGGTTTCAGATAGAGAGTGAATGTAAATGTCAGCACATTTGAAGTTACAGTCACAATGATGAACTGGGGACAATATGTAGAAAAGCAGATATCAATAGGGACATTAAGAAATCAGGCATAGCATAAAGTGAGTGATAGGATTAGATATTTTCAAAAGGCTTGAGGTTGAATATATAATCTTAGGAAAAAAACAAATATGTAGTAACAAAGAGGATTGACATTTGAGAGCATTACTCAACCTGGACAGATGTTTTTAATAATCCATGCTCACTTTCCATTTAGGCTTTGGTACAATCATAAGTGTGATCTTTGCATTTTGTGTCCAGAATACTACTGTGATAAATGTATATGTAGATCAGGTGACATGAGTCTTTCTTCCACCATTATGGGGAGCAATATCCTGAAAACTTATAAATTAGTACTGGGGATACGAAAAGGTGTACCCTGTGTTGATGATTATTCAGATGATGCATGAATAGACCATATTGTGAATAAAGTATATAACTGGTTCCAACTTTATATAATGGATTGAATTTGCATCTGAAAAAAATATATGAAATCTTATATTGATATACATAAATTCATTCCAACCTGTTATATATCTAATGGTAATATTAGGGTTACAGTTTATCATGAAGAGTGAGTTTTGCTTGAACAATGATAATGGAATCGAAAATAATGTGTTTAGAATGAAGTCAAGTGAAAAGACCAGTAGAGAAATATGGAGGAATACATGTGTTCTGAAATAGTAAGTAATTGAAAATGAACCAAATGCCTATAAGTTTGTGAAGTTGTGAATGAAAAAAATATATCCTATGTTGTACATAAACTGAAGAAATTTTAATGTACCAGTGTTTAATAAAAATGAACTTCAAAATACACATCATGTCCCATAGAAATCTATTTGCATTGATGTTAAACTGGGTCAGTTACAGTAGAAATATTAGGATTTGTAAGCACCATTCACTGAACTTAGTTTTCAGTAGTAGGAAACCAATATGTATTTCAGGTGGTTGAGTATTTCTTAGAATAATCTTGTGTAAAGTTGATTATACACCCAAATACATGAATACGAATGAATTTAGGGAGTGTATAATAAGATACATATATTTCATATTTTGGAAATTCTGGAGAATATATATATATATATATATATATATATATATATATATATATATACACACACAAATACACACACAAACACACACACACAAATTAATATGTAGAAATATATATGCCAATTGAAATTCATCATAAAATATAATTCATCCACATATCCAAAAATATTCATTTTACTTAACATGGATTTATGTATAATGTTTTTTACTAGGAAGCTCACCCATAGGTTGAATTTTCAGTTCAATCAGTATTTAGGGGGAGTCATCTCTTTTCACAATTTTTATATTCCAATGTCAGTGAGCTCACAAGAATGTACGTGGGATACCAGGTAGGATAGTATATGTGCATAAAAAATACATGTGCTGAATAGGATACAGAGAAAGGGAGACAGGATTTTACATATGTGATAACTTTAAAAACTCATGAAGAAATATTATAATAAAAAGTTGACTAGATTTAAAACACATACTCTTGATAAAGCAGAAGGCAAATGCAAGTATACACCATGCTTCCTATGAAAGGACTGTATTTCTATTCAGTTAGGTTTCTTTTTCTCCATCATATTAGGATTAGTAGTCAGATTCTAGTAGGGTATGGGTTGGTGTCAGGGATTCAGTATTTCAAATGGAAAATAGAAAAATTAATCTAATGTGTATGCAAACATGTACTACAGGAACAACTTCCCACTCTCTTCTAGAACAATGGCTTGACATAACCATCACTCCAAGTAAGACACAATTAGAGGAGAGGAGTTAGAAAATCTGTGAATACATATGAGAAATGTAAAATGCTCAGAAGTTCACAACACTGGAAGTAGAAGAACAGTTTCCAAAAGTAAGGGAGACGGTAAACACTTCACAAACATGGAGCTCTGCTGGCCTAAAGACTTCTTGAGAAACTTCCTCTGTGGTTGGGAACATGAAATATTTGTAATTGTCAGGAAATTTAGTTTCGTTTGTAGTGACACCATGAAATCTGGGTCTGCATCTATGTGACCTGGAGGACATGGTTCCTTATTTTCTAATGAAAATGAGGCAGCAGTTCTGAATTCTCTCTTTGTAGGTAAACTGTGGCCACTGGGAGCTAAGTGTCTTCCCGTGTGGTCTGTGAAGCCATTTGGTCATGCTCCAATTTTCAGGGTGTTTCTTACTCCTGAACTGGGAGTTTCGTATTAGATTCATGAAATACAAGGAGTTCAACTGGGACACAATGATAGAGGGAGTTCTGTCACGTGTGGTTTGTCATGGTCGACAAGAGAATGTACGAACCAGGCTTTAATCCCACATAGCTTTCCCACTTGACTATAGCAACCTGATTCTGAACATTGCCCTGAAACCTCTCCATATAAAAAGATGCCTTTACATATAAGGGTCGGCTGCCTGCACCATGTCAGTCACAAGTCTTTTGGAAGCCAATGGAAGATCCAGGTGATCCTACCAAAAATATTTATTTACACACCTACAGTCCACTGCTCTATGCCCACTACTCAGCAGGCTCCAACTTACTGGCATCTCTGTTCTACAACATTTTCACAAAACCCAGTCAATCAAGGCACAGTTTGGAACCATCATAATCAGCAACAGGACATTCAAAGTTTATCCAGTGCCACCTGGTCATGGGAATTTCAAAAATTTCATGGTATTTATCTAGCCATTTTTCAAGGATGAAGTTGGAGGCACTGTGGGTTTCAATTAATTCAGGAACCATTAAATGGTGAGGAAGCTCATTTCAATGAAAGCTCTGGAGATCACTCACGGGGAAGGCTTCCCAAAGAGTGGCCAAAAGGTCACATGAATCCAGGCCCATTGAGGTATACAAAGTGAGATCCATGTGTGTTTGTATTCTCAACTAAGGGTCCCAAGTCTTTAAGAATTAAATCATGTGATATCCTGGCTTAGAATCCCCGAGCACTGTGGAAAGCCATCCTGGGCCTAGATGTCAGATTACAAGGGTGATTCTCATGCGTGACCTCCTAAAATCCCAACACTATTTTTTGCAATACTTCTCTGAGGTCAGTTCCAGAACTCAGTCTCTAAGGGTAATCACACCAGAGTTCAAGCTCCGGTGGACACAGTCATCTCTTCCAACTACCACAGAATTGACCACAATTAAAACCAAAACACTCCCATATGGCCCTCATCTCCTTCCATATAGACACTCATCATAACCTCTGGCTGGAGGTTTCCATGAGGGGCGCAGACCAAGACAGTATCCACAATAATCTACCTTGCCCCTCATTTGCCTAAAGTCAGGGTGGCCTGGACACGCTTCCTGTTAACCAGGAGTGATCAAATAGGCCTGGTGTTAATACTGTTCTGCTTGTCCAATTTGAGGCCTACTGACTGTCAGATATTGATTCTTTATGTGAATTGGAGTCATGAGAAAACCCAAGCACCTATGGGCTAGCCTCTGCAGGTTTTGAAGAACTCGTTTGACCCAAAGGATTCCTATTCTCACTTGATGGAGGTCAGGAACCTTACAGAGGAAGGCGAGAGACTTCATGCCAATGACTGCTCTTTTGGCCATTTTGGTTTTGAATGCACGCATGGGAAATTTCTTTAGATCCCTCAGGTGCTGAGAATCTAAGCCACTGCCTCATACAGAGCCAAGGGGCTGATTCAGACACATCCCTTTTCAAAGCAGTTAAGGAAAGAGCCACATGTATGCCCAATAATTTCCATTTGAAAACTGTTTTCTTCAGGCTTCACAAAAAGGTGGCCTGAGTCAAAGACCTTCCTGAAATTCAGGAAAACAGAACAATAGGTAAGCAAATGGTCCAAAGCAGGGTTGCTCCACTGAGAATTTCCTGGTCACACTGATACTTGAGTTTTCTGAGATGCTTGCCATTTCTTTCAGCTATCCAGTACATGGCCAGTCACAGAGCTTGAAGGTGGTACATATCGTGAACAAAAAACCATGGTCCTATTCTGTAGAGTGGCCAGAATTCAGAAAGAAAACAGGAACTTAGGAATATAGCAGGTATTGCGCATCAATAGGGCAAGCTACAGTCCATTCATAAATGGGGCAATTTGAATGCTGAGAAGCTTTCTACTAGACAGGACACATCCATTGATGCATTCTCTTTTCTAATGCATACAACCACGGACACAGTGAAATACTGAGACATAGAAACACTCGCCATGTCAAAAGGCTTACTAGAAACACTAAACTTCAATCCAAACAAACCGACTTTAATACCTATTCTAGGAAAATGAGACAAAACCACAAACCCACAACAACACCCACAAAGGCACCTCCTTCCCCCAAGTAGGTCTGTGACTATCCAGAGTGTCCTCTGACTTGTAGGCCAAAATATGTTCCCCCAAATTGGCCTGTCCTGTCTCAGATCTGGTCTCCTTGGCCAACTCTGTGAAGTTCTCAGTAGCCAGCGGTGAGCCACTACCTGCTTTCTCAGGAAAAGCCCCGCTTCAGAGATTTCCTCTCATTTGGCCTTCCTCACATCTGTAGGTACCAACAAAGACTGACTCTGTCCTTGCTGAATCCAAACAAGTGAGACCACTGGGACTGGGACAGGGACTGGCTCTGGGTGCCTGGCTTCCTGGATCCCAAATTCAGAGAGTTCCATCACCAAGGAAGTTAAGTGAGGTCCCTTCCTTCAGAAATTGAATGAGGTCACTGTCTTGGCAACCACTTTGTCCTAACTGTTGCTTTCAAGGGTCCCATGATACGGAGGCTGCCCCTACTTTCTGTGACACTTTCACAAGTTAGAATGGTATATCAACAATAGGCACCCAGGAATAGATCTCCACACAGGCCTAGTTTGGTCCAACTTCTCTACGTTAAGAAGAGAAGCTGATTCATACACAACCTTTTATCCTGACCAGGTTGTTTGCCATGGAAGATGACTTTTGGTCTCTGAGGTCCTTCATAGCTGCCTACCTCTTCTCCAGGGATCATTTCTGCATGTACCTTTGAGGTTCTCAGGAGGTGGAAGATTCCCTACATTTCAGTATTGTAAGATCAACTCTTTCCCTGCTCTTCTGTAAAGTTAGATTGAGGGAACAGTGTATGGTTATGGTTAATAACATGTTCGGTTTGGGTTAGAAATCATTCTGCTGGATGAATAATGGTATTGGGAACTTGCTATGTGTATAAGAATATATAGGTGAAATATATGTATGAAAACAGAAATCTAAGTATGATTTGAAGTCCAGAAGGGCATTGGGCTCTTGATTGGGATATGCAGCTTTGAATTACGTTCTGCAGAGGTGTCTCAATTAAATCGATATACAATGCCATAGGACCTTGTACCTTGGATGAATTAATGTAGAAGGAACATCTAGTCGAAAAGGGATAGTCCGTAGTGAAAGGTTAATAAAATAGGTACTTGTCACTTCCTGTTTTTCTGTATGCTTAACAAAACACTGTTGAAATCTTGAGAAATGTTTGCTAATCTTGTTTCCAGAATGTTCTGTTCCCAACTGCCAAACTGCAGAATGTACTCCCTCACTCAGTGTCATGCAAACCGCCCACATGCCCTCACCCATTAGTAAACTTCCCTCTCTTCCCTCTCCAAGGAAAGTATATAAGCTGTGCTTAAGGTGTTCTCAGGGCTCTCTGCTCTATTTAAGTGAGTTCTGAGCCACAGCATGCTGAACCCCAAATAAACCCATTGCTGTTGCATGAGACAGACTCTTGGTGGTCTCTTCCTTCGACACTCGCCCAACCTTTACATATTGAGGTTCCACCGAGTTCTGGCAGTGGCAGACGAGAGACCCCAATGGGCTCCTCTCGGAGCAAGTAAGGCGCCTCTTTCTGGTTTCAGGTTTCATGTTAGGGCTTGGCAAAATCTCTGGCGATGAAGAGCCTGAGCTCCCTCCGAAGGTGGCTGAGAGACGTGTCACGGAGACACAGGGCACCTCCCTGGGGGACGCCGCAGAAAACTCAGGAAATTAAGGAACAATAGTCTCCTCAACTCAGTGATATTTTGTTTCAGATTCGGTATTGTCATCCCATCGGGTTTTGCCGGCTACTCATTCCTGGTTTCAGTGTTTGAGGTCCATTGCCTGTGTTTATGGTCTTGTCTTATCTGTGTCATGTGTCCTTGCTTTTGCTGTTTGTGTACCTTTCATTATGGGACAGAGCAGTTCAATGCCTCTGTCCCTGACCCTTGATCACTGGAACAAAGTCCGCTTAAGAGCTCAGAATCTTTCTTGTTTTAGTAAAATGCTGGACCTGGCAGAATCTCTGTGCCTCAGAATGGCCCACCTTTGAATTCGGATGGCCCCTTGAAGGATCTTTCTACTTCGCACTAATTTAAAAATTCAGAGATATTATCTCAGCCGGGGACACATAGCCATCTGGATCAACAGCCATATATCTTAACTTGGCAGAACATCTGCAAATCTCCTCCTCCATGGGTGAAGCCTTTCCTTGCCCCTGCCTCTGCTCCTACTCCATCCCCCATGATCTCTCAAACCCTCTCAACCTCCTCCTCCTCCACCCCCTGTTCTCCCCGAGTCACAGATTTGACTCTACTGGACTCTTCTTCCCTTACTAATCCCCTGCCCTTGTCCCCTAACCCACAACACCCTCAAATGGATTTCCCTGCTGCTGACTCAGCCTCTTTACCATTGGAGGAAGCTAAGCCGGTAATAGGGTCTGATAATGGACCAGTGTTCATGGCCCAGGTAAGTCAGGGGTTAGCCAGGAACCAGGGAATTAATTGGAAGTTATATTGTGCTTATAGATACCCGAGTTCAGGACAGGCAGATAGAATAAATTGAACCATTAAAGAGACCTTAAGAAAATTAAACTTAGAGAACAGCATAAAAGATTGGACTATGCTCCTGCCTTATGCAATGTTTCATGCAAGAAATACTCCCTCTGTTTCTTTGAGTAACCTTAGCCCCTGTGAAATTCTCTATTGTTGCCCTCTTGCAGTAAGGGACCTAAGCCCGACTCAAAGACCTAACCATTCCATCCACACCCCCTTGCTTGGCAGACTTAAAGCTCTAAAAAGAACTCAGTGATACCTGTGTAAACAGCTGGCCACTGCCTACCAAACTGGGGACAAAGGGACTCCACATCGATATCAAGTAAGAGACTTCATCTACGTAAGACGACATCAGGTATCATGCTTGAAACCCCGCTGGAAAGGACCATAGCCGGTGCTACTTATAACACCTCCAGTGGTAAAGGTAGACAGAATCAATTTCTGGATCCATGCCTCTCATCTCAAGCCTGCGCCCTGTCCAGACTCTGGCTGGAAACTGGAAAAGACTGGTAAAACCTTCAAATTGCGTATTCGCCATGTGGATAGGTCTGTGGACTCTCTCCTTGGCCACAAGTAGTCCTAAGCCACATCAGCCCATTCAGCAGTGATGGCTGATCACAAATCCTACTGGAAAAGAAGTATAATCTATCTCGCATACAGCCCCCTGAGGGACCTGGTGGCCATCATTCCTCCCAGACATTTGTCAGCTGGCTATAGGTCTTACCTATTGGGATTTCCCTGATGAAGAGGATACCACTAAAATTCCATTAAATTACTTCTGTAGCATAGATAATGGAAACAAACATTATGGATGAAGGGACATGCAAGCCAGATGCAGGTTGGCTAGCCTAGATTACTATGTTTGCCGGGCAGACTCTCAAAGCCACAGTCACGGCTGTGTGGGGGGAAAGCCGACTTCTTCTGTAAGTCATGGGGATGTGAGCAAACAGGGGCTGCCTGATGGAACCCAAACTCCTCATCAAATTCAGTACACATCATTGGCCATATTACCAATTAGATAAGAAGAACCGATGGCCCCCAGAGGGGTCTCTAGATCCTCAAATTTTGCGTGACCTTTTCCCTCCTTCACTCACATCCTGAGCTATGCTTCTCCAATAGATCCTCACCCTCAGCCTTCTGCTCCAGACACTCTGCTGTCACTCCCACCTCAGCAACCTGATTTCTCCCCTCCAATTACTAGATCAAAAACCCAAACCTCTGCCGGTTCTCAGACCATTGCCTCCTTGCTGAGGCAGCAGTTACTGAAGTACCCCTCCACCCACTCACTCCTCTCTTGTCCTGTCAGTGCCCGCACCGGGTCCCGCCAGGTCTTCTTACCAGCTAAACCAAAGCTCAAACCAGCTGAGGAGAGCCCTCAGTCCCCTATCTAAGATGTAATAAAAATGGCCTTTAAAGTTGGTTTGTCATCACTGAAAACAGTTTACTAATAATTAAACGTCCCTCATATGCGTTTTGAGATACTCACTCCCATCATCCTCTCTGCTCTACCTGTTCTACTGCTCAAGTTTTTGTTGCTAGGAAAATCTCAAACCCGTTTCCCATTATTCTTTTACATCTCTCCTTCCTCATTTTCAGATCCACGGAGCTGATCAGAGCCCACCTTCCCCGTCTTCCCCCTCTGCACTAGGCCCAAAGAAAAGTCTTAACTGACCTTCTCCAGAAGTCTTCACCATGGCTGACTTTAGGACTTTCAGCAAAAGAGTCCCTATAAAAGAGTTCAATGTAGATAAACTTCCTCTTTTCGTATTGCCCTGTTCTACTTGGCCAGTGGCTAAAAAAATCAGCACTTCTCAGGTAGACACCCTTTTACTAGTTTTTCACAAAATATGTGAACAAGGCCTCTGTCCTTGAGCTGGGGATTCACAGAGATGGCTACATTTCTAAGATAAAGAAGTTACCAACTGGTCTCCTTGGTAACAGCTGGCAGGGGTAAAATAAGAAAGGGAAGAAAAAGCTCTCCCCCTCCCAGGTGTCCTTTAAAAGTTAACTTGCCCAGAACAGGGGAAAAACAGGAACAAATACTGCGTTTTTGAACTTCTGCAGACTGTGAGCTTCTGAGCACCTTCCCTTACATGTTGGGTACAAAATTCTGAAACTACCTAAACTTGAGTTTCAGGGGATTAATTGATTACAACAGAAGCGATGCCCTCTGAATCCGGTTGCAACCAAATAGGACTGTTTCCCTGTCTTTAGTGCTATCTTAGGTGCCTTGCCTTGTCCGTCCTTACAACAGAATAATTCTATATACTTAAACCTTGTTTATGTTTTCATGAAATGGTCAACAGATGTGATTAATCGTGTAATGGTGCAGATGTTTCCCAGAGTGCTCTATTATGAAGCAGGTTCATTTGAAGATCAAATAGGGGGACATACAACCAGGTTCCACTGGGAGCATATATCCCTCACTTTAGCCATCATATTAGGAATAGGATTTGCTGCACGGGTGGGCCCAGGAACCACTGCCCTTGTCCATGTGACACAATAAATGACCCAATTAGAAGCAGCAATAGACCAAAACTAAGATATTAGAAACCACCATCAGAGCTTTGCATGAAACTTTAACCTCTCTCTCTGAAGTTGTTTTACAGAACAGTTGAGGTTTGGACCTCCTCTTCATTAAAGAAGGGGGCCTTTGTGCTGCATTGAGGGAAGAATGTTGTTTTTATGCTGAACATACTGGAGTTGTAATAAAATCTATGAGTAAATTAAAAAGACACATTAAAGAGCATCAACAAGAGAGAGAGAGACCCAAAAAGGGTTGTTTGAGTCTTGGTTCACACAGTGCCCCTGGTTAACTACGTTTTTATCAACCCTGGCCGGTCCAATAATAATCCTCATATTATTGCTAACTATAAAACCCTGTTTTCTCAACCGTGTAATTTCTTTTCTCCAGGCTCAAATTGGACGAGTTAAACTTATGGTAATACCCCACTAGGAGACATAGAATGTGAAACCCCCCAATGATAATTTTTATGATTAAAAGTAGCCAGAAAAAGAAGTGAGGAATGAAAGGTTAATAAAATAAGTACTTGTCACTTCCTGTATTTCCCTATGCTTAACAAAAAACTGTTGAAATCTTGAGAAATGCTTGCAAAACTTGTTCCCAAAATGTGCTGTCCCCAACTGCCAAACTACAGAATGTACTCCCTCACCCAGTTGCATGCAAACTGCCCACTCGTCGTGACCCATCAATAAACTTCCCTCCCTGCCTTCTCCAGGGAAAGTATACAAACTCTACTTAAGCTATTCTCAGGGCTATCTGCTCTATTAAAGTGAGCTCTGAGCCCCAGCATGCTGGAAACCCAATAAACCTTTTGCTGTATCATGAGTACTCTGTTGGTCGTCTCCTTCTCCGAAGCTTGCCCGACATTTACTTGGATGATTGAATGTAGAAGAGAACATCCAGTGAAAAAGGTATAGTTGGTAGGATTAGGAAGATAGTCAGTAGGTTTAGGAAGAAGTGTGAGTATAGAATTTAGAACAAAAGTTCTTTAGCAATACGGTTTCAGTTAGAGAGTGAATGTAAATGTGAGCACAGTTGAAGAGTCAGTCACAATGATGAACTGGGGAAAATATGTAGGAAAGCAGATATCAATAGAGACATTATGAAATCAGGGAAATTACAAAGTGAGTGACAGGACTAGATATTTTGAAAAGGATTGAGTTTGAATATATAATCTTAGGAAAAAACAAATATGTAGACACCAATAGGATTGATATTTGAGAGCATTAGGCAAATTTCAGGTGCATGAATATTTCTGAGAATAATCTTGTGAATAGTTGATTATAAATCCAGATACATGAACATGAATGAATTTAGGGAGTGTATATGAGACACATATATTTCATTTTTTGAAATATCTTGAGAGTGTGTATATATATATATATATATATATATATATATATATATATATACACACACAAACACAAAACACACACAGACAAAAAAGTAGCAATATATATGTCAATCAAAATTCATCATATAATATATATTATCCACAGATCTAAAAATATTCATTTTACTGAACATGGATTTATGTATAATGTTGTTCAACTAGAAAGCTCACCCATATGTTGAATATTCAGTTTCAATGGGGTTTAGTAGGAGTGATCTTTTCTCTCAATTTGTATCTGCCAAGTCAGCCACCTCACAAGAATGTACATGTGGTACCAGGTAGCCAACCTGATTCTGAACATTGCCCATAAACCTATCCATATAACAAGATGCCTTTACATATAAGGGTCTGCTTGCTGTACCCTGTCAGTCACAAGGCATTTGGAAGCCAATGGCAGATCAACATGGCCCCACCACACATGTTTTATCACACACCTTCACACCACTGCTCTAGGCCCACTAATGAGCAGGCTCCAACTTACTGGCATCACTGTTCTACACAATTTTCATGAAACAAAGTCAGTCAAGGCACTGTCTGGTACACTGATGGTCAGCAACAGGATATCCAAAAGTTCTCCAGTGCCACCTGGTCATGGGAATTTCAAAAATTTCATGGTATTTATCAAGCCATTTGTCGAGGATGAAGTTGGAGGCTCTTTGGGTTTCAATTTATTCAGGAACCATTAAATGTTGAGGAAGCTCATTTCAATGAAAGCTCTAGAGAACACTCACAGGCAAGACTTCCCAAAGTGTGGCCAAAAGGTCACATGAAGCCAGGCCCATTGAGGTCTACAATGTGAGGTCCATGTGTGTTTTGACTCTCAACTGTGGCTGCAAAGTCTTTCAGAATAAAATCATGTGATATCCTGGCTGAGATTCCCAGTGCTCTGGGGAAAGCCACCCTGCACCTAGATCTCAGGTTCCAAGGGCGACTCTCATGCATGGCCTAGTAAAAACCAAACACAATTCATGAAAATACTTCTCTGAGGTCAGTTCCAGAATTCATTCTCTAAGAGGAATCACAACAGAGTTCAAGCCAAGGTGGACCCAGTCTTTTCTTCTAAGTGCCACACAAATTACCACAATTCCAAACAAAACGCTCCCACATAACCCTTTTCTTCTTCCATATAGACACTCATCATAACCTCTGGATGGAGGTTTCCATGAGGGGCACAGGACAGGACAGTGTCCAAAATAACCTCCCTTGCCCCTCATTTGCCTAAAGTCAGTGTGGCCTGGAAATCCTGACTGTGAAACAGGAGTGATCAAATCGGCCTGCCGTTAATACAGCTTGGCTTCTCCAATTTGAGGCCTACTGACTGTAGGGTTTAGATTCTTCATGTAAATTGGGGTCATGAGAAAACCCAAGCACCTATGGGATAGCCTCTGCAGGGCTTTGAAGAACTCTTTTGAAACAAAGGATCCCTATTCTCACTTGATGGATGTCAGGAACCTTAGAGAGGAAGGCGAGAGTCTTCATAAACAATGACTGCTCTTTTGGCCATTTTGGTTTTTAATGCACCCATGGGATCTTTCTTTAGATCCATCAGGTGCTGAGAATCTAAGCTACAGCCTAACACAGGGCCAAGAGGCTGATTCAGACACATCCCTTTCCAAAGCAATTAAGCAAAGAGCCACAGGTGTTGCCCATTCATTTCCATTTGAAAACTGTTTTCTTCAGGCTTCACAAAGGGGTGGCCTGAGGCAAAGAACTTCCTGACATTCAGGGCAACAGAACAATAGGTAAGCAAAAGGCCCAAAGCAGGGTTTCTCCACTGAGATTTAATGGTCACACTAATATCTGATTTTTCAGAGATGCTCGCCATTCCTTTGAGCTATCCAGTACATGGTCATGGCACACAGCTTGGAAGTGGTACATACCTTAGACATAAAACCATGAGCCTATTCTGGAGAGGGGCAGAAGTCCAGAAGAAAACTGAAACTTAGGAAGATTGCAGGTGTTACCCATCGAAAAGGCAATCTGAAATCCATTCATAAATTGGACAGGATGAATGCTGGGAAGCATTCTACTAGACAGGACACATCCATTGATGCATTTTCTTTTCTAATATCTGCAACCACGGACACAGTGTGATAGACAGACATAGAAACACTCGCCTTGTCAAATGACTTACTAGAAACAGTTCATTCCACACCAAAAAAAGCGCCTTGCCTACCTATTCTCTGAACATGAGACAAAACCAGAAACCCACCCCCACACCCACAAAGGCACCTCCTTCCCCCAAGAAGTTCTGTGACTATCCGGACTGTCCTCTGACTGGTGAGCCATACTATATTCCCACGGAATGGCCTGATCTGTCTCAGATCTGGTCTCCTTGGCCAACTCTGTGCAGGTGTCAGGACCCAGAGGTGAGCAACTACCTGCTTTCTCAGGAATGACCCCTCTTTAGAGCTTTCCTGGCATTTGGCCATCCTCACATTAGTAGGTACCAAGAAAGACTGACACTGTCCTTGGTAAATCCAAACAAGTGAGACCACTGGGACTGGGACTGGGACTGGCTCTGGGTGCCTGGCTTCATGAATCCCAAGTTCAGAGATTTCCATCACCAAGGAAGTGAGGTGAGGTCACTTCCTTTAGGAACTGAATGAGGTCACTGCCTTGGCAACCACTTTGTCCTACCAGTGGCTTCCAAGTGTCACATGAGAAGGAGGCTGCCCCTACTTCCTGTGACACTTTCACAATTTAGAATGGTATACAACCATAGGCACCCAGAAACAGCTACCCACACAGGCCTGGTTTGGTCCATCTTCTCTAAATTAAGATGTGAGAGGCTGATTCAGACAGAACCCTTCATCCTGAACAGGTTGTTTGCCATTGAACATGACTTTTGTTCCCTCAGGTTCTTCATAGCTGCCTACATCTTCTTCAGTCAACATTTCTGCATGGAACTTTGAGGTTCTCAGCAGGTGGAAGATCCCCTACTTTCCTGTATTGTAAGACCAACTCTGTCCCTCCTCTCTGTAAATTTAGAATGAGGGAACAGTGTATGGTTAGGGTCAATAACATATTTGACTTGTGTTAGGAATCATTCTGCTTAATGAATAATGGTATTGGGAACCTGCAAAATTTATAAGAATATATATTTGAAATATAAGTATGAAAACATAAATCTAGTTACGATTTGAAGCCAGAAAGGGCATTGGGCCCTTCTTTGGGATATTTAGCTTTGAATTACATTCTGCATTTTAGTCTCAGATAAATCTATACACAATGGAATAAAACCTTGCACCTCAGATGCCTGAATGTCGAAGAGAACATCCAGTCAAAAATGGATAGTCGGTAGGATTTGGAAGATAGTAGGTTTAGGAAGAAGAGTGAGTCTTCGAGTTGGACCAATAGTTTTTTAGCAATAGGGTTTCGTTTAGAGAGTGAATGTAAATGTCAGCACATGTGAAGAGTCAGTCACAATGATGAACTGGGGAAAATATGTAGGAAAGAAGGTCTCAATAGAGACATTAGGAAATCAGACAAATTATAAAATGCGTGATAGGATTAGACATTTTCAACAGGGTTGAGGTTGAATATATAATCATAGGAAGAAACAAATATATAGTCCCCAACAATATTGACACTTGGGAGAATTAGGCATCCTGGACAAGGATGTTTTTAGTAATATATACTCACTTTCAATTTAGGGTTTGGTACAATCATAAGTGTGACCTTTGCATTTTTGTCCAGAATATTACTGTGATAAAATGTATATGTAGATCAGGTGACATGAGTATTTCTTCCACCATTATGGGAAGCAATATTTTTAAAACCCATAAATTAGTATTGGGTATACAAATAGGTGTACCCTGTGTCAATGAATATAGAGATGATGCATGAATAGATCGTACTGTGAATAAATAATATAACTGGATCCAACTTTAGAAATTGGAATTAGAATAAATTGATATCTGAAAATATACAGGAAATCTTATATTGATATTGGTATACATACATTCATTACAACCAATTATAAGTCTAATGGTAATATTAGGGTTACGGTTTATCATGAAGAGGGTGTGTGAGTTTTCCTTCAAAAGTGATTATGGAAATCGAAAATAATGTGTTTGTTAAGAAGTCTCATGAAACGACCAGTCGAAAAACCTGGAGGACTACATGTGTTCGGAAGCAGGAAGTGATTGAAAGTGAAACAAATGTCTTTAATTTTGAAATTTTGGGTGAAAAATTTATCCATGGATGTGCATAAACTGAAGAAATAGTACTGTACCAGTTTTAAATAAAAATGAACGTCAAAATGCACATCATGTCCCATAGGAATCTACTTGCATTGATGTTAAACTTGGTAAGTTACTGTAGAAATATTAGGATTTGTATGCACCTTTCACTGAAGTTTGTTTTCAGTACTAGGAAACAAATAAGTATTTCAGGTGGATGAATATTTCTGAGAATAATCTTGTGCAAAGTTGATTACAAATCCACATACATGAATATGAATGTATTTAGGGAGTGAATAATAAGACACATATATTTCATATTGTGAAAAATCTGGAGAGTATATATATACAAAACACACACAGACATTATAAAGTGGCAATATATATGCCAATCGAAATTCATGGTGAAATATATATCATCCAAAGATCCCGAAATATTAATTTTAATGAACATGGATTTATGAATAATGTTGTTCAACTAGGAAGGTCACCCATAGGTTGAATTTTAAGATCCAACAGCATTTAGCAGGAGTGATCTCTTCTCATAATTTGTATCTGCCAAGTCAGCCACCTCACAAGAATGTATATGTGATACCAGGTAGGATTCTATATGTGCATATAAAAATACATGTGCTGAATAGGCTACAGAGAAAGGGATACAGGAATTCACATATTCATTAACTTTAAAAACACATGGAGAACTATTTCAATTAAAAATTAACTAGATTTATAACACCTAACCTACATAATGCAAACGGCAAGTCCAACTATACACCATGCCTCTTCTGAACTGCTTGTATTTCTATTCTGTTTGAGTTATTTTTC
Source organism: Callospermophilus lateralis (assembly GCF_048772815.1). NCBI lineage: Eukaryota > Metazoa > Chordata > Mammalia > Rodentia > Sciuridae > Callospermophilus > Callospermophilus lateralis. The sequence goes on from NW_027518101.1 coordinate 1,931,184, forward strand.
TCCATCATATTAGGAATAGTAGTCAGAGTCTAGTAGGGTATAGTTTCGTGTCAGGGATTCAGTATTTTGAATGGAAAATTGGAAAATGAATCCAATGTGTATGCAAATATGTGCTACACAAAAATCTTCCCACTTTCATCCACAACAATGCCTTGAAATTACCTTTGCCACAAGTAAGACACAATTAGAGGAGAAGAGTTAGAAAATACGTGAATACATATCTGGAATGGAATACGCTCAGGATTTCCCAACCTTGGAGGTGATAGAGCAGTTTCCATAAGTAAGGGACATGGTAAACACTCCACAAACATGGAGCTCTGCTGGCCTAAATAATTCTTGAGAAACTGCCTCTGAGGTTGGGCACTTGAAATATATGTTGTTGTCAGGAGCTTTAGCTTCCTTTATAGTGAGCCCATCAAAGCTGGGTCTGCATCTATGTGACCTGGAGGACATGGTTTCTTATTTTCCAATGAACCTGAGGCAGCAGTGCTGAATTCTCTCTTTGTAGGTAAACTGTGGCCACTGGGGGCTAAGTGTCACCCCGTGTGGACTGTGAAGCCATTTGGTCCTCTTCCACTTTCTGTTGTGGTTCTTGCTGCTACACTGGGACTTTGGTATTTGCTTCACGAAATACAACAATTTCAACTGGGACACAGTGCTGGAGAGAGTTCTGTCACTGTGGTGGGTCACGGTCTGCAGGAGAATGCACCAACCAGGCTTCTTTCCCACATAGCTTGCACCATTGACCATGTCAACCTGATTCTGAAAATTGCCCTGAAACCTCTCCATATATCAAAATGCCTTTACAAATAAGGGTCTGCTGGCTGCACCATGTCCTTCACAAGCCATTTGGTAGCCAATGGCCAAACCACATGGACCTACCACAGATGTTTTATCACACACCTGCACACCTGCCCACTGCTGCTCTAGGCCCACTACTCAGCAGGCTCCAACTTACTGGCATCTTTTTTCTACATTATTTTTATGAAACCCAGTCAATCAAGGCACCCTCTAGTATACTCATGATCAGCAACAGGACACCCAAAGATTCTCCAGTTCCACCTGGTCATGGGATTTTCAAAAATTTCATGGTATTTATCTAGCCATTTTTCAAGGATGAAGTTGGAGGCACTGTGGGTTTCAAGAACCACTAAATGTTGAGGAAGCTCATTTCAATGAAACTCTGGAGAACTCTCATAGGCAAGGCTTCCCAAAGAGTGGCCAAAAGGTCAAATATAGCCAGGCCCATTGAGGTATACGTTGTGAGTTCCATGTGTGTTTTGACTCTCAACTATGGCTACCAAGTCTTTAAGAATAAAATCATGGGATATCTTGGCTGATATTCCCAGTGCTCTGTGGAAAGCCACCCTGGGCCTTGATCTCAGTTTATAAGAGCGACTCTCATGCGTGGCCTCCTAAAATTTCAACACAATTCATGCAATACTTCTCTGAGGTCAGTTCCAGAACTCAGTCTCTAAGGGGATTCACACCAGACTTCAAGCCCAGGTGGACCCTGTCATCTCTTCCAACCGTCACACAAATGACCATAATTAATACCAAAACAATCCCACATTGCCCTCCTCTTCTTCCATAAAGGCACTCATCATAACATCTGGCTGGAGGTTTCCATGAGGGGCACAGCCCAAGACAGTGTCCAAAATAAGCTCCCTTGGCCCTCATTTGCCTAAAGTCAGGGTGGCTTGGACACCCTTCTTGTGCACCAGGAGTGATCTGTAAGGGTAAAAGAAATTGAAATTAAAGTGTAAAAGTTAAAGTGTAAAAGACCGGGTGTTGTAAAGTTTTTAAGCAGCAAGGCTTGAGTTAAAATGTAAAGGACCAGGTATTGTTAAGTTCCTATGCTACACGCAAAACCTGAAATTCCTGTAGCTTGTAGGACAATTCCCGGACTACCCAGTAAATATTCCCCCTGACTGCCTGGTTTTTTAATAACCTAGGACCCTGTGAGGCCTGGCACATAGGCATTGCAGGGCCTAAACCAATCATTTTGAATGTGTACCCCGCTTTAGAACTGACCTATCACTCCAGCCTTACATGTTCCCACCAATAAATGAACTAATCATGTTTAGGAATTGTTGTTTGATTTTCCCGTGGTGTATGATGATTTCTTAAAGGAGACTGTAATATATGTAAAGTCCCGCCCTGCCCAAAAAGTGTACTTAAGCACTGCTCAACCCCTGCTCGGGGCTCTGGGATGCTCTCCCATCTTGAGTGAGCACGTAGCCCCAGCATGCTGGATTGGATCCTCAATAAACGGCTTTTACTGTTGCATGAGCCGCAGTTTCTTGATGGTCTCTTTCTCCAACATTCGCCGGAACCTTACATTTGGTGCATTGGCCGGGAATCACGCAGCGCAGGACAAGGAGACCTCAACGAACCTTTCTGGGGGTAAGTAAGGCGCCTCTTTCCTTCAAAAATGATTATGGAAATCGAAAATAATGTGTTTGGAAAGAATCTCATGAAAAGAACAGTCAAGAAACATGGAGGAATACATATGTTCTGAAGCAAGAAGTAATTGAAAGTGAACCAAATGCCTGCAGATTTGTGAACTTGTGGATGAAAAGTTATATCCTATGATATCCATCAACTGAAGAAATAGTAATGTACCACTGTTGAATAAAAATGAACTTCAAAATACACATCATGTCCCATAGGATTATACTTGCATTAATGTTAAACTGGGTCAGTTACCATGCAAATATTAGGATTTGTAAGCACAATTCACTGAAGTTTGTTTTCAGTACTGGAAAATAAATATGTATTTTATGTGGATGAATTTTTCTGAGAATAATCTTGTGCAAATTTGATTACAAATCCACATACATGAATATGAATGTATTTAGGGAGTGAATAATAAGACACATATATTTAATATTGTGAAAAATCTGGAGAGTATATATATATATATATATATATATATATATATATATATATATATATTATTTATAAAGATAAAAACACAGACATTAAAATGTAGCAATATATATGCCAATCAAAATTCATCATGAAATATATATCATCCTCATATCCAAAAATATTCTTTTTACTGAGCATGGATTTATGTATAATGTTGTTCATCTAGGAAATTCACCAATTTGTTGAATTTTCAGTTTCATCAGTATTTAGGGGGAGTGATCTCTTTTCACAATTTGTATCATCCAAAAACAGTGAGCTCACAAGAATGTATGTGTGATACCAGGTAGGATTCTAAATATGCATAATAAAATACATGAGATGAATAGGCTACAGAGAAAAGGAGACAGAAATTTACATATGTGTTAACTTTAAAATCTCATGGAGAAGTACTACAATGAAAAGTTGACTAGATTTATAACACATACACTTGATAAAGCAGAAGGCAAGTCCTAGTATACACCATGCCACCTATGAATGGCCTGTATTTCTATTCTGTTAGGTTTCTTTTTCTCCATCATATTAGGATTAGTAGTCAGAGTCTAGTAGGGTATGGGTTAGTGTCAGGGATTCAGTATTTCAAATGGAAAATAGGGAAATGAATCTAATGTGTATGCGAATATTTGTTAGACAAAAATGTTCCTACTGTCATCCAAAAAAATGCCTTGATAGTTCCTTCACCACAAGTAATACACAATTAGTGGAGAAGAGTTTGAAAATCTGTGAATATATATCTGGAAAAGAAAATGCTCAGGAGTTCACAACCTTGGAGGTGGTAGAGGAATTTTCAAAAGTAAGGTAAAGGGTAAACACTTCACAAACATGGAGCTCTGGTGGCCTAATTAATTTCTGAGAAACTGCCTCTGAGTTTGGGCCCTTGAAATGTTTGTTGTTGTCAGGAGCTTTCGCTTCCTTTGTAGTGAGACCATCAAAGCTGCGTCAGCATCTATGTGACCTGGATGACATGGTTCCTTATTTGCAATAGAACATGAGGCAGCAGTTCTGAATTCTCTCTTTGTAGGTAAACTGAGGCCACTGGGGTCTAAGTGTCTAACCATGTGGTCTGTGAAGCCATTTGGTCATACTTCACTTTTCGTGGTGTTTCTTACTGCTGCACTGGGAGTTTGGTATTGGCTTCACAAAATACAAAAAGAAAAACTGGGACACAGTGCTATAGAGAGTACTCTCACGTGTAGTGGGTGAGGGTCTGCAGGAGAATGCACCAACCAGGCTTCTATCCCCAAAAGCTTGCACCCATGTCCATATCAACCTGATTCTGAATATTGCCCTGAAACCTCTCCATATAATAAGGTCCCTTAACTTGTATGGTTCTGCTGGCTGCACCATGTCAGTCACAAGGCATTTGGAAGCCAATGGCAGATCCACATGGCCCCACGACAGATGTTTTATCATACACCTGCCCACCACTGCTCTAGGCCAACTAGTTAGCAGGCCTCAACATTCTGGCATCTCTGTTCTCACCGTTTTCATGAAACCCAGTCAATCAATGCAATGTCTGGTACACTCGTGATCAGCAATAGACATCCAAAGGTTCTCCAGTGCCACCTGTTCATAAGAATTTAAAAAATTTCATGGTATTTATCTAGCCAATTTTCAAAGATAAATTTGGAGGCACTGTGGCATTCAATTCATTCGGGAACCATGAAATGGTGAGGAAGCTCATTTCAATTAAAGCTCGGGAGAACTCTCAGAGGCAAGGCTTCCCAAAGAGTGGCCAAAAGGTCACATTAAGCCAGGCCCATTGAGGTCTACAATTGAGGGCCATGTTTGTTTTGACTCTCAACTATGGCTTCCAAGTCTTTCTGAATAAAGTCATGTGATATCCTGGCTGAGATTCCCAGTGCTCTTTGAAAGCTATCCTGGGCCTAGATCTCAGTCTCCAAGGGCAACTCTCATGCGTGGCCTCCTAAAATCCCAACACAATTCATGCCAATACTTCTCTGAGATCTGTTCCAGAACTCAGTCTCTAAGGGGAATCACTCCAGAATTCAAGCACAGGTGGACCCAGTCATCTCTTCCAACCACCACACAAATGACCACAATTAAACCAAAACACTCCCACATGGCCCTCATCTTCTTTAATTTAGAGACTCATCATAACCTCTGGCTGGAGGTTTCCATGAAGGGCGCAGCTTAAGACAGTGTCCAATATAAGCTCACATGCCCCTCATTTGCCTAAAGTCAGGGTGGCATGGAAACTCTTCCTGTGAAGCAGGAGTGATCAAATAGGCCTGCCAATAATACTGCTCTACTTCTCCAATTTGAGGCCTATTCTCTGTGGGGTATAGATTCTTTATGTGAATTGGGGTCATGAGAAAACTCAAGCAACTATGGGCTACCCTCTGCAGGGCTTTGAAGAATCCATTTGAGTGAGTCGAGGAGTTGGACCAAATGTTCTTTAGATATAGAGTTTTGATTAGAGAGTGAGTGTAAATGTCAGCATATGTGAACAGTCAGTCACAGTGATAAACTGGGGAAAATGTGTAGGAAAGCAGATATCAATGGAGACATTAGGAAATAAGGCAAAGTACAAAGTGAGTGATAGGATAAGACATTTTTAACAGGGTTCAGTTTCAATATATAATCTTAGGAAGAAACAAATATGTAGTCACCAATAGGAATGATATTTGAGATCATTAGTTAATCAGGGCATGGATGTTGTTAGTAATACATGCTCACTTTCAATATAGGCTTTGATACAATCATAAGTGTGACCCTTGCATTTTGTTTCAGGAATATTACTGTGATGAAATGTATATGTATATCAGGTGACTACAGTATTTCTTCCACCATTTCTGAAAGCAATATTTTAAAGACTTAAAAATTAGTATTGGGGATACAAACAGGTATACCATCGGTCTACGAATATAGAGATGATGCCTTAATAGACCATACTGTGAATAAATAATATAACTGGTTCAAACGTTAAATAATGGATTGAATTGATATCTGAAAATATATAGGAAATCTTATATTGATATACATACATTCATTCCAACCAGTTATACATCTAATGGTAATATTAGCGTTATGGTTTATCATGAAGAGTGTGTGAGTTTGGCTTCAAAAGTGATTATGGAAATCAATAATACTGTGTTTGGAAAGAATCTCATGAAAAGAACAGTCAAAAAACATGGAGGAATACATGTGTTCTGAAGTAGGAAGTGATTGAAAGTGAACCAAATGCCTATAAATTTGTAAAATTGTGGATGAAAGGATATATCCTATAATGTCCATAAACTGCAGAAATAGTAATGTACCAGTGTCTGAATAAAAATGAACTTCAAAATACACATCATGGTCCCATAGGTGTCTACTTACATTGATGTGAAACTGGTTCAGTCACTGTAGAAATATTACGAATTGTATACACCATTCACTTAATTTACTTTTCAGTACTAGGAAAAAATATGTATTTAAGGTGGATGAATATTTCTAAGAATAATTTTGTGAAAAGTTGATTATAAATCTACATACACACACATGAGTTTACTTAGGGAGTGTATAATAAGACACATATATTTCATATTTTGAAAATCTTAAGAGTAGATATCTATATCTATATAGATAGATAGATAAATAGATAGATACACACATACACAGACATTAAAATGTAGCAATATATATGCCATTCGAAATTCATCATGAAATATATATCATCCAAGTATCCAAAAATATTCATTTTACTGAACATTTATTTATACATAATATTGTTCATCTAGGAAATTCACCCATAGGTGGAAATTCCAGTTCCATCTGTATTTAGAGGGAGCCATCTCTTCTCACAATTTGTATCTTCCAAAATAAGCGATCTCACAAGAATGTACATGTGATACCAGGTAGAATTCTAAAAATGCATAAAAAAATACATTTGATGAATAGGCTACAGAGAAAGGGAGACAGAAATTTACATATGTGTTAACTTTAAAAACTCATGGAGAAGTATTACAATGAAAAGTTGACTAGATTTATAACACATACCATTGATAAAGCAGAAGGCAAGTCCAAGTATACACCATGCCTCCTATGAAAGGCCTGTATTTCTATTCTGTTAGGTTTCTTTTTCTCCATCATATTAGGTTTAGTAGTCAGAGTCTAGTAGGGTATGGGTTAGTGTCAGGGATTCAGTATTTCAAATGGAAAATAGGAAAATGAATCTAATATGTATGCAAATATGTGCTACACAAAAATCTTCCCACTCTCAGCCAGAACAATGCTTTGACATTACCTTCGCCCCAAATAAGACACAATTAGTGGAGAAGAGTTAGAAAATCTGTGAATACATATGTGGAAAGCAAAATGCTCAGAACTTCACAAACTTGTAGGAGGTAGAACAGTTTACAAAAAGGGAGAGGGTAAACACTTCACAAACATGGAGCTCTGCTGGCCTAATGACTTTTTGAGAAACTGCCTCTGAGGTTGGGCAGTTGAAATATGTTTTTGTCAGGAGCTTTTGCTTCCTTTGTAGTGAGACCATCAATGCTGGGTCTCCATCTATGTGACCTGGATGACATGGTTCCTTATTTTCTAGTGGCCATGAGGCAGCAGTGCTGAATTCTCTATTTGTAGGGAAACTTTGGCCACTGGGGTCTAAGTATCTAACCGTGTTGTCTGTAAAGCCATTTGTTCATGCTCCACTTTCGTGGTGTTTCTTACTGCTGCACTGTGAGTTTTGTATTGGCTTCACGAAATACAAGGAGCTCCACTGGGACACAGTGCTGGAGGATGTACTCTCATATGTGGTGGGTGAGGGTATGCAGTAAAATGCACCAATGAGGCTTAAATCCCACATAGCTTTTCAACTCGACAATAGCCCCCTTATTCTGATAATTGGCAGGAATCCTCTCCATATAACAAGATGCCTTTACATAGAAGGGTCTGCTGGATGTACCATGTCAGTGACAAGTCATTTCTAAGCCAATGCCAGATCCACGTGGACCCACAACTGATGTTTTTTCACACACCTACACTCCACTGCTTTATGCCCACTAGTCTGCAGGCTCCAACTTACTGGCATCTATGTTCTACAGCATTTTCATGAAACACAGTCAATTAAGGCACTGTCTGGTACAATCATGATTAGCAACAGGACATCCAAATGTTCTCCAGTGCCACCTGGTCATGGTAATTTCAAAAAATTCATGGTATATATCTAGATATTTTTCAATAATGAAGTTGGAGGCACTGTGGGATTCAATTTATACAGGAACCAATAAATGGTTAGGAATCTCATTTCAATGAAGGCTCTGGTGAACTCTCACAGGCAAGGCTTCCCAAAGAGTGGGCAAAAGGTCTCATGAAGCCAGGCCCATTGAGGTCTACAATGTGAGTTGCATGTGTGTTTTGACTCTCAACTATGGCTGGAATCTTTCAGAATAAAATCTTGTGATATCCTGGCTTAGATTCCCAGTGCTCTGTGTAAAGTCACCCTGGGCCAAGATCTCAGATTCCAATGGTGAATCTCATGTGTGGCCTCCTGAAATCCCAACACAATTCATGGCAATACTTCTCTGAGGTCAGTTACACAACTCAGTCTCTAAGGGGAATCACAACAGAGTTCAAGCCCAGGTGGACCCAGGCATCTCTTCCAATTGCTACACAAATGATGACAATTAAAACCAAAACACTCTCACACGGCCCTCTTCATCTTTTATATAGACACTAATCATAACCTCTAGCTGGAGGTTTCCATGAGGGGCACAGCCCAAGACAGTGTCAAAAATAAACTCCCTTGCCCCTCATTTGCCTAAAGTCAGGGTGGCCTGGACAACGTTAGTGTGAAACAGAAGTGATCAAATAGGCCTGCCGTTAATACTACTCCACTTCTCAAATTTGAGGCATACTGACTGTGGGGTATAGATTTTTAGTGTGAATTGGAGTTATAAGAAAACCCAAGCACCTATTGTCTCCCCTCTGCAGCCCTTTGAAGAACTTATTTGACACAAATGATCCCTATTCTCACTTGATGGAGGTCAGGAATCTTACAGAGGAAGGCGAGAGGCATCATCCACAATCACTGATCTTTTTTCCATTTAGGTTTTGGATGCCCACATGGGATCTTTCTTTAGATTCATCAGGTGCTGAAAATCTAAACCACAGGCTCACACAGGGCCAAGAGGCTGATTCAGACACATCCATTTCCAAAGCTATGAAGCAAAGAGCCACAGGTGATGCCCATTCATTTCCATTTGAAAACTGTTTTCTTCAGGCTTCACAAAGGGGTGGCCTGAGGCAAAGACCTTTCTGACATTCAGAGCAAGAGAACAATAGGTAATCAAAAGGCCCCAAGCAGGGTTTCTCCACGGAGACTTTCCTGGTTACTCTGATATATGAGTTTTCTGAGATGCTCGCCATTCCCTTCAGCTATCCAGTACATGGCCATGTCACAGAGCTTGGAGGTGGTACATATCTTGTACAAAAATACATGATACTAATCTTGAGAGTGGCCAGAATTCATGAAAAAATGGAAAATTAGGTAGATAGCCGGTGTTGCCCATGGATAAGGCAAGCCTCAGTCCATTCATTAATTGGAAAGGATGCATGCTGGGAAGCTTTCTACTAGACAGGACACAACCAATGAGCTATTTTTTTTCTAATATCTACAAAGAAAAATACAGTGGGATACACAGATATAGAAACAATCTCCTTGTCAAATGACTTACTGGAAACAGTCCACTCCAAACCAAACAAACCTCCTTTTTTACCTATTCTCAGAACATGAGAAAAAACCACAAACACAAACCAACACCCACAAATGCAACTTTTTCCCACAAGTAGGTCTGTCACTATCTGGAGTGTCCTCTGACTGGTAGGCCATATGATGTTCCCCAGAAATGGCCTTTCTGTCTCACATCTGGTCTCCTTGGTCAACTCTGTGAAGTTGTCAGGAGGCAGTGGTGAGCCAATTCCTGTCCTCTCAGGAAAGACCCCTCTTCAGAGCTTTCTTGGTATTTGGCAACCCTTACATCAGTAGGTACCAAGAAAGACTGACTCTGTCCTTAGTGAATCCAAACAAGTGAGCACACTGCAACTGGGACTGGGACTGGCTCTGAGTGCCTGGCTTCCTGGATCACAAAATTCAGAGAGTTCCATCACCAAGGAAATGAGGTGAGGTCACTACCTTCAGGAAATAAATGAGGTCCCTGTCTTGGCCACCACTTTGTCCTAACAGTTGCATCCTAGTGTCTCCTGACATGGAGGCTGCCCTACTTCCTGTGATACATTCACATGTTAGAATGGTATAGAAACCAAAGTCACCTGGGAATAGCTCTCCACACAGGCCTGCTTTTGTCCATCTTCCCTGCATTAAAAATAGAGAGGATGACTCAGACACATCCTTTCATCCTGACCATGTTGTTTGCCATGGAATATGACTTTTGTTCTCTCAGGTCTTTCATAGCTGCCAACATCTTCTCCAGGGATTATTTCTGCATGGATTTTGAGGTACTCAGCAGGTGGAAGATCTCCTAACTTCCTGTATTGTAATATCAACTTTATCCCTGCTCTTCTGTAAAGTGAGATTGAGGGAACATTGTATGGTTAGGGTTAATAGCATGTTCCATTTGGCTTAGGAATCATTCTGCTGGATGAATAATGGTATTGGGAACCAGCGATATTTAAAAGAATATAGAGGTAAAATATAAGTATGAAAACAGAAATCTAGGTAATATTTTAAGCCCAGAAGGATTTGGGCCCTTGATTGGGATCCTTAGCTTGAGTAATGTTTTCCACCGAGGTCTCAGTTAAATCCATATACAATGGCATAAGACCCTGTACCTCAGATGATTGAATGTAGAAGAGAACATCCAGTGAAAAAGGGATAGTGTGTAGGATTAGAAAGATAGTCAGTAGGTTTAAAAGGAAGAGTGAGTCTAGGATTTGGACCAAAAGTTCTTTAGCAATAGGTTTCGGTTAGAGAGTGAATATTAATGGCACCATATGTGAAAAGTCGGGCACAATGATGAACTGGGAAAAAATATGTAGGAAAGCAGACATCAATAGAGACATTAGGAAATCAGGCAAAGTATAACGTGAGTGATAGGATTAGACATTTTCAACAGGGTTGAGGTTGAATACATAATCTTAAAAAGAAACAAAAATGTAGTCACCAATTGGATTGACATTTGAGAGCATTAGGCAAACTGGGCATGGATGTTTTTAGTAATCCATGTTCACATTCCATTGAGGCTTTATTGCAATCATAACGGTGACCTTTGCATTTTGTGTCCAGAATATTACTGTGATAATATGTATATGTAGATCAGGTGACATGAGTATTTCTTCCACCTTTTCTGGGAGCAATATTTTGAAAACATATGAATTAGTACTGGGGATACTAATAGGTTTACCCTGTGTTGATGAATATAGAGATGATGCATTAATAGACCATACTGTGAAAAAATTATATGACTGGTTCCAAATTTAAATAATGGATTGTTTTAATATCTGAAAATATAGAGGAAATCATATATTGATATACGTACATTAATTCCAACCAGTTATATATCTAATGGTATTATTAGGGTTACCGTTTATCATGAATAGTGTGTGAGTTTTGCTTCAAAAATGATTATTCAATCGAAAATAACGTGTTTAGAAAGAAGTCCAGTGAAAAGACCCGTCAAGAAACATGAAGGAATATATGTGTTCCGAAGGAGGAAGTGATTGAAAGTGAACCAAATATTTATAAATTTGTGAACTTGTGAATGAAAGGATATATTTTATGATGTCCATAAACTGAATAAATAATAACGTACCAAGTTTGAATAAAAATGAACTTTAACAAACACATCATATCAAATAGGAATGTATTTGCATTGATGTTAAACTTGGTCAGTTACTCTAGAAATATTAGGTTTTGTAAGAACCCTTCCCTGAAGTTAGTTTTCAGCACTAGGAAACAAATATGTATGTCAGTGGATGTATATTTCTGAGAATAAACTTGTTAAAAGTTAATTATAAATCCACATATATGAATATGAATGAATTCAGGTGGTGTATAAGAAGACATATATTTCATATTTTGGAAAATCTGGAGACTATATATATATATATATATATATATATATATATATATATATATATATAGACACCAAACACACACACATTATAATGTCACAATATATATGTCAATCGAAATTCATCATGAAAAATAACTCATCCGCATATCCCAAAATATTCATTTTACTGAACATGGATGTATGTAGAATGTTGTTCATCTAGGAAGCTCACCCATGGGTTGAATTTTCTGTACCAACAGCATTTAGGAGGAGTGATCTCTTCTCACAAATAGTATCTGCCAAGTCAGCCACCTCACAAGAATGTACGTGTGAAACCAGGTAGGATTCTATTTGTGCATATAAAAATACATGTGCTTAATAGGCTACAGAGAAAGGGAGACAGGAATTCATATATTTCTTAACTTTAAAAACACATGGAATAGTGTGTAGTGTCCCTCTTTATCCCTTTTGATTAACTTTGGCTTAAAAAAAAGAATTTTATTGAGAATTTTTGTATATATGTTTGTCAGGAATATTGCTCTGAAGTTTTCTTTCCTTGATGTGTCTTTGTCTGATTTTGGTATGTGAGTGATACTATCCTCATGAAATGAGTTTGGAGGAGTTCCATGCTTTTCTATTTTATGGAATAATTTGAGGAGTATTGTGATGAATGCTTCTTTGAAGGTCTTGTAGAACTTGACTGAGAATCTGTCTGTTCCTGGGCTTTGCTTGATTGGTAGGCTGTTGACAGCAACTTCTATTTCATTGCTTGAAATTGATTTGTTTAAATTGTTCATGTCCTACTAATTCAGTTTGGGTATATCTCTAAAATTTTATTGATGTCATCATGGTATTTTAATTTATTAGAGTATAAATTTTCAAATTAGTTTTTAATTATTCTCTGTATTTTAGTTGTGTACTCTGTAAAAGTTCTTTTACGATCCTTAATTTTAGTAATTTGAGGTTTTTTTTCTTCATTAGCTTGGTTAAGGATGTGTCAATTTTATTTAGTTTTCGAAGATTAAATTTTGTTTTGTGTCAAAAAAAAATAACATATGGAAAAGTATTTCAGCAAATTGAATAGATTTATAACTCCTACCTTATATCATGCAAAGGCAAGTCCAACTATACACCATGTCCCTTCTGAAATGCTTGTATTTCTATTCTGTTTGGGATATTTTTCTCCATTATATTAGTATTAGTAGTCACAGTCTAGTAGGGTATATGAATGTTTCTGAGAATAATCTTGAGAAAAGATGATTATAAATACACATTCATGAATATGAAAAATTTAGGAAGTGCAAAATAAGACAAAAATATTCCATATTTTCAAAAATTTGGAGAGTATATCTATATCTATCTATATCTATATCTATATCTATAAACACACACACACACACACACAACACTCACAGACATTAAAAAGTACCAATATAAATGCCAATAGAAATTCATCAGTAAATATATATCATCCACAGATGCAAAAATGTTTATTTTACTGAACATGAGTTTATGTATAATGTTGTTCTACTAGGACGCTCTCCTATAGGTTGAATTTTCATTTAAAACAGTTTTAGGAGGAGTGAACTCTTCTCACAATTTGTATCTGCCAAGACAGCCACCTCACAAAAATGTACGTGTGATACCTGGAAGGATTCTATATATGCATATAAATATACATGTGTGAATAGGCTACAGAAAAGGGAAAAAAGAATTCACATATTTGTTAAATTTAAAAACACATGGAGAATATTTCCATTAAAATTTGACTAGATTTATAACACCTACCTTATATAATGCAAATGTCAAGTCCAACTATACAACATGTCTCCTCTGAAGTGCTTGTATTTCTATTGTGTTGGGTTAATTTTTCTCATTATAATAGGATGAATAGTCTGAGTCTACTAGGTATGGGTTAGTTTCAGGGATTCAGTATTTGAATGGAAAATTGGAAAATGAATCCAATGTGTATGTAAATATATGCTGCACAAATATCCTCCCGCTCTCATCCAGAACAATGCCTTGATATTACCTTCACCCCAAGTAAGACGCAATTAGAGGAGAAGAGTTACAAAATCAGTGAATACATATCTGGAATGGAAAATGCTCAGGAGTTCACAACCTTGGAGGTGGTAGAGGAGTTTCCAAAATTAAGGGACAGGGTAAACACTCCACAAACATGGAGCTCTGCTGGCCTAAAAACTTTTTGAGAAACTGCGTCTGAGCTTCCGCAATTGCAATATATGTTCTTTTCAGATGATTTGGCTTCCTTTGTAGTGAGACCATCAAAGCTGGGTCTGCACCTATGTGACCTGGAGGACATGGTTTCTTATTTTCCAAAGAACTAGATGAAGCAGTGCTGAATCCTCTCTTTGTAGGTAAACTGAGGCCACTGAAGACAAATTGTGTCCCCGTGTGGACACTGAAGCAATTTGGTCCTCCTCCACATTTTGTGGTGTTTTTCCTGCTGCACTGTGAGTTTGGTATTTGTTTCCCGAAATACTAGGAGCTAAACTGGAACACAGTGCTGGAGGGAGTTGTGTCACGTGTGGTGGGTCAGGGTCTACAAGAGAATGCACCAACTAGGCTTCTATCTCTCACAGCTTGGCCCATTGCCCCCTTGTCCATATCAACCTGATTCTTCATTTTCCTCTGAAAACTCTCCATATAACAAGATGCCTTTACATATAAGGGTCTGCTGGCTGCACCATGTCAGTTACAAGCCCTTTGGAATCCAATGGTAGATCCACATGGCCCTACCACGGATGTTTTATCAAACACCTCCCCACCACTGCTCTAGACCCACTACTCAGCAGGCTCCAACTTACTGCCATCCTATTCTACACCATTTTCATGAAACTCCGTAAATCAAGGCACTGTCTGGTATACTCATGATCAGCAACAGGACATCCAATATTTCTCCAGTGCCACCTGATCATAGGAATTTCAAAAATTTCATGGTATTTATCTAGCCATTTCTCGAGCATGAAGTTGGAGGCACTGTGGGTTTCCATTCATGCAGCAAACATTAAATGGTGAGGAAGCTCATTTAAATGAATTCTCTGGAGAACTCTCACAATCAAGGCTTCCCAAAGAGTGGACAAAAGGTCACATTAGGCCAGGCCCATTGAGGTCTACAATGTGAGGTCCATGTGTGTTTTGACTCTCAACTATGGCTGCCATTTCTTTAAGAATAAAATCATGTGATATCCTTGCTGAAATTCCCAGGTCTCTGTGGAAATCCACCCGGGGCCTAGGTCTCAGTTTCCAAGAGTGACTTTCATGCGTGGCCTCTTAAAATCCCAACAAAATTCATGGCAATGCTTCTCTGAGTTCAGTTCCAAAACCCAGTCTCTAAGGGGAATGACACCAGATTTCAAGCCCACGTACACCCAGTCATTTTTTCCAATGCCACACAAATGACCAAAATTAAAACCAAAACACTCCCACATGGCCCTCATCTTATTCCATATAGTCAATCATCTTAACCTCTGGCTGGAGGTTTCCATTAGGGGCGCAGCCCAAGACAGTGTCCAAAATCAGCTCGTTTGCCCCTCATTTGCCTAAAGTCAGGGTAGCCTGGAAACCGTTTCTGTGAATGATTAGTGAACAACTAAGCCTGCCGTTAATACTTCTGTGTTTCTCCAATTTGAGGCCTACTGAATTTAGGTATCGATTCTTTAGGTGATTTCGAGTCATGCGAAAACACAAGCACCTCTGCAGGGCTTTGAAGAACTCATTTGACCCAAAGAATCCCTATTCTCATTTGATGGAGTGCAGGAACCTAACAGAGGAAAGCAAGAGACTTCATTCACAATGAATGATATCTTTTGCCATTTTGGGTTTGGAAGCTCACATGGGATCATTCTTAAGATCCATCAGGTGCTGAGAATCTAAGTCACAGCCACACACAGGTCCAAGAGTCTGATAAAGACACATCCCTTTCCAAAGCAATTAAGCAAAGAGCCACAGGGGAGGCCCATTCATTTCCATTTGAAAACTGTTTTCTTCAGGCTTCACAAAGGGGTGGCCTGAGGCAAAGACCTTCCTGACATTCAGTGCAACACAACAATAAGTAAGCAAAAGGCCCAAAGCAGGGTTTCTGCACTGAGACTTTCCTGGTCACACTGATATCTGAGTTTTCTGAGATGCTCGCCATTCTCTTCAGCTATCCAGTACGTGGCCATGTCACAGAGCTTGGAGGTGGTACCATTTTGGACACAAATCCATGAGCCTATTCTGGAGAGTGGCCAGAATTCAGAAAGAAAACAACAACTTAGAAAGATAGCAGATGTTGCACATCGATAAGACAAGCTGCAGTCCATTTATATATTGGCAGGATGAATTATGGGAAGATTTATACTAGACAGGACACATCCATTAATGCATTCTCTTTTCTAATGTCTACAACAATGGACACAGTGGAATACACAGAAACAGAAACACTCGCCATGTCAAATGACTTACTAGAAACTGTCCACTCCAAACCAAACAAACCTACTTTCCTATCTATTCTCAGAACATGAGACAAAACAACAAACCCACACGCACTCCCACAAAGGCACCTCCTTCCCCCAAGTAGGTCTGTGACTATCTGGGGTGTCCTCTGACTGGTGGGCCATACTATGTTCCCCCGAAATGTCCTGTCTTCTCTCAGATCTTGTTTCCTTGAACAACTCTGTGAAGAAGTCAGGAAAAAGTGGTTAGCCACTACCTGTTTTCTCAGGAAAGGTCCATCTTCAGAGCTCTCCTGGCATTTGGCCTTCCTCACATCATTAGGTACCAAGAAAACTGACTCTGTCCTTGGTAAATCCAAACAAGTGAGCCCACTGGGACTGGGACTGGGACTGCCTCTGGCTGCCTGGCTTCTTGGATACCAAGTTCAGAGAGTTCCATCACCAAGGAACTGAGGTATGTCACATTCTTTGGAACTGAATGAGGTCACTGCCTTGGCAACCACTTTGTCCTAACAGTTGCTTCCAAGGGTAACATAAGATGGAGTTTGCCCCTACTTCCTCTGACACTTTCATAAGGTAGAATGTATATCAACCATTGGCACCCGGGAACAGCTCTCCACCCAGGCCTGGTTTGGTCCATGTTCTCTACAATAAGAAGAGAGAGGCCGATTCAGACACATCACTTCATCCTGACCAGGTTGTTTGCCATGGAAGATGACTTTTGCTCTCTCAGGTGCTTCATACCTGCTTACAACTTCTCCAGGTATGATTTGTGCATTGACATTTGAGGTTCTCTTCATGTGGAAGGTCCCCAACTCTCCTGTATTGTAAGAACCACTCGGTACCTGCTCTTCTGTAAAATGATTGAAGGAACAGTGTATACTGGGGGTTAAAAACAGGTTTGATTTTGGTTATGTATGACTCTGTGCGATGAATAATGGTATTGGGAACCTGAAATATTTATAAGAATATTGAGGTGAAATATAAGTATGAAAACAGAAATCTAGGTATGATTTGAAGCCCAGAAGGGTTCTGCCCTTGATTGGGATACTGAACTTTGAATTATGTTCTGCAAATTTGTCTCAGATAATTTGATATACAATGGCATAGGACCTTGTACATTGGATGATTGAATTTAGAAGAGAACATCTAGTCAAAAAGGGATATTCAGTAGGATTAGGAAGATAGTCAGTAGGTTTCGGAAGAAGAGTGAGTATAGGATTTGGACCAAAAGTTCTTTAGCAATAGACTTTCAGTTATAGAGTGAAAGTATATTTCAGCACATATGAAGAGTCAGTCACTATGTTGAACTGGGGAAAATATGTAGAAAAGCAGATATCAATAGAAACATTACGAAATCAGGCAAAGTATAAAGTGAGTGATAGAATTAGACATTTTCAACACGGTTGAGTTTGAATATATAAACTAGGAAAAAACAAAAATGTAGTCACCAATAGGATTGAAAATTGACAGCATTAGGCAACCTGGAAATGGATGTTTTTAGAAATCCATGTTCACTTTCCATTTAGGCTTTGGTACAATCATAAGTGTGACCTTTGCATTTTTTGTCCAGAATATTACTGTGATAATGAGGTGACATGAGTAATTCTTTCACCATTTCTGGGAGCAATATATTGAAGATGTAAAATAGAATCGGGGGTAGAAAGAGGTGTACCCTGTTTGTATGAACATAGAGAAAAAGCATGAATAGACCATAATGTGAATAAATAATATAACTTTTTTGAACTTTAAATAATGAATTGAACTGATATCTGAAAAATTAAAGGAAGTCGTATATTGATATACAATCATTCATTCCAACCAGTTATATATCTAATGGAAATATTAATGTTTTGGTTTATCATAAAGAGTGTGTGAGTTTTGCTTCAAAATGATTATGGAAATTCAAAATAATGTGTTTGGAAAGAAGTCTCATGAAAAGACCAGTCAAGAAACCCTGACAATACATGTGTTCTGAAGCAAGAAGTGATTAAAGTTGAAACAAATGCCTATTAATTTGTGAACTTGTGGATGAAATGTATATCCTATGATGTGCAAAAACTGAGGAAACAATAATGTAGCAGTGTCGAATACAAATGAATGACAAATTACATATCATGTCCCATAGGAGTCTACTTGCATTGATGTTAGACTGGGTCAGTTACTGTAGAATAATTAGGATTTGTATGCACAATTCACTGAAGTTAGTTTTCAGTACTAGGAAACAAATATGTATTTCAAGTGGATGAATATTTCTGATTATAATCTTGTGAAAAGTTGATTACAAATCCACATACATGAACATGAATGAATTTAGAGAGTGTATATTAGACACATATATTCCATATTTTGAAAAATTTGGAGAGTATATCTATATCTATATCTACATCTATATATATATCTATATCTATCTATCTATCTATATATATATATATATATATATATATATATACACACACACACACGCACACACACACACACACACACACACACACAACACTCACAGACATTAAAAAGTACCAATATAAATGCCAATCGAAATTCATCAGTAAATATATATCATCCACAGATGCAAACATATTTATTTTACTGAACATGAGTTTATGTATAATGTTGTTGTACTAGGACGCTCTCCTATAGGTTGAATTTTCATTTCCAACAGCATTTAGGAGGAGTGAACTCTTCTCACAATTTGTATCTGCCAAGACAGCCACATCACAAAAATGTACATGTGATACCTGGTAGGATTCTATATATGCATATAAATATATATGTGTGAATAGGCTACAGAAAAGGGAAACAAGAATTCACATATTTGTTAAGTTTAAAAACACATGGAGAATATTTCAATTAAAATTTGACTAGATTTATAACTCCTACCTTATATAATACAAATGTCAAGTCCACCTATACAACATGTCTCCTCTGAAGTGCTTGTGTTTCTATTGTGTTGGGTTAATTTTCCCCATTATATTAGGATGAACTGTCTAAGTCTACCAGGTATGGGTTAATGTCAGGGATTCAGTACTTCGAATGGAAAATTTGAAAATGAATCCAATGCGTATGTAAATATATGCTGAGCAATTTCCTCCCGCTCTCATCCAGAAGAATGCCTTGACATCACCTTCACCCCAAGTAAGACACATTTAGAGGAGAGGAGTTACAAAATCAGTGAATACATATCAGGAATGGAAAATGCTCAGGAGTTCACAACCTTGGAGGTGGTAGAAAAGTTTCCAAAACTAAGGGACAGGGTAAACCCTCCACAAACATGGAGCTCTGCTGGCCTAAAAACTTTTTGAGAAACTCCTCTGAGATTCCGCACTTGAAATATATGTTGTTTTCAGGAGATTTGGCTTCCTTTGTAGTGAGACTATGAGAGCTGGGTCTGCATCTATGTGACCTGGAGGACATGGTTTCTTATTTTCCAAAGAACTAGATGAAGCAGTGCTGAATCCTCTCTTTGTAGGTTAACTGATGCCACTGGAGACTAAGTGTCTCCCCGTGTGGACTGTGAAGCCATTTGGTCCTCCTCCACTTTTTGTGGTGTTTTTCCTGCTGCACTGTGAGTTTGGTATTTGTTTCACGAAATACTAGGAGCTAAACTGGGATACAGTGCTGGAGGGAGTTGTGTCACGTGTGGTTGGTCAGGGTCTGCAAGGGAATGCACCAACTAGGCTTCTATCTCTCACAGCTTGGCCCATTGCCCCCTTGTTCATATCAACCTGATTCTTCATTTTCCTCTGAAGACTCTCCATATAACAAGATGCCTTTACATATAAGGGTCTGCTGGCTGCACCATGTCAGTTACAAGCCCTTTGGAATCCAATGGTAGATCCACATGGCCCTACCACGGATGTTTTATCAAACACCTCCTCACCACTGCTCTAGACCCACTACTCAGCAGGATCCAACTTACTGGCATCTCTGTTCTACACCATTTTCATGAAACTCCGTAAATCAAGGCACTGTCTGGTATACTCATAATCAGCAACAGGACATCCAATGTTTCTCCAGTGCCACCTGGTCATAGGAATTTCAAAAATTTCATGGTATTTATCTAGCCATTTTTCAAGCATGAAGTTGGAGGCACTGTGGGTTTCAATTCATGCAGCAAACATTAAATGGTGAGGAAGCTCATTTCAATGAAATCTCTGGAGAACTCTAAAAGGGAAGGCTTCCCAAAGAGTGGACAAAAGGTCACATTAGGCCAGGCCCATTGAGGTCTACAATGTGAGGTCCATGTGTGTTTTGACTCTCAACTATGGCTGCCATTTCTTTAAGAATAAAATCATGTGATATCCTTGCTGAGTTTCCCAGGCCTCTGTGGAAATCCACCCGGGGCCTAGGTCTCAGTTTCCAAGAGTGACTTTCATGCGTGGCCTCTTAAAATCCCAACAAAATTCATGGCAATGCTTCTCTGAGTTCAGTTCCAAAACCCAGTCTCTAAGGGGAATCACACCAGAGTTCAAGCCCACGTGGACACAGTCATTTCTTCCAACTGTCACACAAATGACCAAAATTAAAACCGAAACACTCCCACATGGCCCTCATCTTATTCCATATAGTAACTCATCTTAACCTCTGGCTGGAGGTTTCCATGAGGGGCGCAGCCCAAGACAGTGTCCAAAATCAGCTCGTTTGCCCCTCATTTGCCTAAAGTCAGGGTGGCCTGGACACCGCTTCTGTGAGCCAGGAATGATCAAATAAGCCTGCCGTTAATTCTTCTGTGTTTCTCCAATTTGAGGCCTACTGATTTCAGGAATACATTCTTTATGTGATTTAAAGTTATTCGAAAACCCAAGCACCTCTGCAGAGATTTGAAGAACTCATTTGACCCAAAGAATCCCTATTCTCACTTATGGAGTTCAGGATTTTAACAGAGTTAGGCAAGAGAATTCATCCACAATGAAAGATTTTTTGCCCTTATGGTTTTGGATGCACGCAGGGGATCATTTTTAGATTCATCAGGTGCTGAGAATCTAAGTTACAGCCACACACATGGCCAAGAGGCTGATTCAGACACATCCTTTCCCAAAGCAATGAAGCCAGAAGCCACAGGTGATGCCCATTCATTTCCATTTGAAAACTGTTTTCTTCAGGCTTCACAAAGGGGTGGCCTGAGGCAAAGACCTTCCTGACATTCAGTGCAACACAACAATAAGTAAGCAAAAGGCCCAAAGCAGGGTTTCTGCACTGAGACTTTCCTGGTCACACTGATATCTGAGTTTTCTGAGATGCTCGCCATTCTCTTCAGCTATCCAGTACATGGCCATGTCACAGAGCTTGGAGGTGGTACATATTTTGGACACAAAACCATGAGCCTATTCTGGAGAGTGGCTAGAATTCAGGAAGAAAACAGCAACGTAGAAAGATAGCAGATGTTGCACATCGATAAAACAAGCTGCAGTCCATTCATATATTGGGCAGGATGAATTATGGGAAGATTTATACTAGACAGGACACCTCCATTAATGCATTCTCTTTTTAATGTCTACAACAACGGACACATTGGGATACACCGAAACAGAAACACTCGCCTGATCAAACAACTTACTAGAAACTGTCCACTCCAAACCAAACAAACAGCCTTTCCTACCTATTCTCAGAACATGAGACAAAACAACAAACCCACACCCACTCCCACAAAGGCACCTCCTTCCCCCAAGTAGGTCTGTGACTATCCGGAGTTTCCTCTGACTGGGGGCCATACTATGTTCCCCCGAAATGTCCTGTCTTCTCTCAGATGTTTTTTCTTTGTTCAACTCTTTGTAGTTTTCAGGAAAAAGTGGTGAGCCACTACCTGCTTTCTCAGGAAAGTTCCATCTTCAGAGTTCTCTTGGCATTAGGCCATCCTCACATCAGTAGGTACCAAGAAAACTGACTCTGTCCTTGGTAAATCCAAACAAGTGAGCCCACTGGGACTGGGACTGGGACTGCCTCTGCGTGCCTGGCCTCTTGGATACAAATTTCAGAGAGTTCCATCACCAAGGAAATGAGGTATGTCACTTTCTTTGGAACTGAATGAGTCACTTCCTTGTCAACCACATTGTCCTAACTGTTGCTTCCA
The DNA here is from genome assembly GCF_048772815.1 of Callospermophilus lateralis. NCBI lineage: Eukaryota > Metazoa > Chordata > Mammalia > Rodentia > Sciuridae > Callospermophilus > Callospermophilus lateralis. The sequence goes on from NW_027518101.1 coordinate 1,953,662, forward strand.
AGGGTCCCATGAGATGGAGGCTTCCCCTACTTCCTGTGACACTTTCACAAGGGAGAATGGTATATCAACCATAGGCACCCAGGAACAGCTCTCCACACAGGCCTGGTTTGGTCCATGTTCTCTACAATAAGAAGAGAGGGGCTGATTCAGACTCATCCCTTCTTTCTGACCAAGATATTTGCCATGGAAGATGACTTTTGCTCTCTCAGGTCCTTCATACCTGCCTACAACTTCTCCAGGTATCATTTCTGCATGGACCTTTGAGGTTCTCATCAGGTGGAATATCCCCAACTTTCCTGTATTGTAAGAACCACTCTGTCCCTGCTCTTCTGTAAGATGATTGAGGGAACAGTGTATAATTGGGGTTAAAAACAGGTTTGATATGGGTTACAAATGATTCTGTGCGATGAATAATGGTATTGGGAACCTGCAATGCTTACAAAATATAGATGTGAAATATAAGTATGAAAACAGAAATCTAGGTATGATTTGAAGCCCATAAGGGTTCTGCCCTTGATTGGGATACTTAGCTTTGAATTATGTTCTGCAAAGATGTCTCAGATAATTCGATATACAATGGCATAGGACCTTGTAAATTGGATGATTGAATTTAGAAGAGAGCACCCAGTCAAAAAGGGATATTCAGTAGGATTAGGAAGATAGTCAGTAGGTTTAGGAATAAGAGTGAGTATAGGATTTGGACCAAAAGTTCTTTAGCAATAAACTTTCGGTTATAGAGTGAATGTAAATGTCAGCACATATGAAGAGTCAGTCACTATGTTGAACTGGGGAAAATATGTAGAAAACCAGAGATCAATGGAAACATTACGAAATCAGGCAAAGTATAAAGTGAGTGATAGAATTAGACATTTTCAACAGGATTGAGTTTGAATATATAAATAAGGAAAAAACAAAAATGTAGTCACCAATAGGATTGACAATTGACAGCATTAGGCAACCTGGACATGGATGTTTTTAGAAATCCATGTTCACTTTCCATTTAGGATTTGGTACAATCATAAGTGTGACCTTTCCATTTTTTGTCCAGAATATTACTGTGATAATGAGGTGACATGAGTAATTCTTTCACCTTTTCTGGGAGCAATATATTGAAGATGTAAAATCAGAATCGGGGGTACAAAGAGGTGTACCCTGTTTCTATGAACATAGAGAAAAAGCATGAATAGACCATACTGTGAATAAACAATATAACTTTTTTGAACTTTAAACAATGAATAGAACTGATATCTGAAAAATTAAAGGAAATCGTATATTGATATACAATCATTCATTCCAACCAGTTATATATCTAAACGAAATATTAGTGTTTTGGTTTATCATGAAGAGTGTGTGAGATTTGCTTCAAAATGACTATGGAAATTCAAAATAATGTGTTTGGAAAGAAGTCTCATGAAAAGACCATTCAAGAAACCCTGACAATACATGTGTTCTGAAGCAAGAAGTGATTAAAGTTGAAACAAATGCCTATTAATTTGTGAACTTGTGGATGAAATGTATATCCTATGATTTGCAAAAACTGAAGAAACAATAATGTACCAGTGTCGAATACCAAGGAATGACAAATTACATATCATGTCCCATAGGAGTCTACTTGCATTGATGTTATACTGGGTCGGTTACTGTAGAATAATTAGGATATGTATGCACCATTCACTGAAGTTAGTTTTCAGTACTAGGAAACAAATATATATTTCAGGTGGATGAATATTTCTGATTATAATCTTGTGAAAAGTTGATTATAAATCCACATACATGAACATGAATGAATTTAGAGAGTGTATATTAGACATATATATTTCATATTTTGAAAAATTTGGGGAGTATATCTATATCTATATCTATATCTATATCTATATCCACACACACACACACACACACACACACACAACACTCACAGACATTAAAAAATACCAATATAAATGCCAATCGAAATTGATCAGTAATATATATGATCCACAGATGCAAAAATATTTATTTTGCTGAACATGAGTTTATGTATAATGTTGTTTTACTAGGACGCTCTCCTATAGGTGGAATTTTCATTTCCAACAGCATTTAGGAGGAGTGAACTCTTCTCACAATTTGTATCTGCCAAGACAGCCACCTCATAAAAATGTACGTGTGATACCTGCTAGGATTCTATATATGCATATATATATATACATGTGTGAATAGGCTAAAGAAAAGGGAAACAAGAATTCACATATTTGTTAAGTTTAAAAACACATGGAGAATATGTCCATTAAAATTTGAATACATTTATAACTCCTACCTTATATAATGCAAATGTCAAGTCCAACTATACAACATGTCTCCTCTGAAGTGCTTGTATTTCTATTGTGTTGGGTTAATTTTCCCCATTATATTAGGATGAATAGTCTGAGTCTACTAGGTATGGCTTAGTGTCAGGAATTCAGCATTTCGAATGGAAAATTGGAAAATGAATCCAATGTGTATGTAAATATATGCTGCACAAATATCCTCCCGCTCTCATCCAGAAGAATGCCTTGACATTACCTTCACCCCAAGTAAGACACAATTAGAGGAGAAGAGTTACAAAATCAGTGAATACATATCTGGAATGGAAAATGCTCAGGAGTTCACAACCTTGGAGGTGGTAGAGGAGTTTGCAAAACTAAGGGACAGGGTAAACACTCCACAAACATGGAGCTCTGCTGGCCTAAAAACTTTTTGAGAAACTGCCTCTGAGCTTCTGTACTTGAAATATATGTTGTTTTCAGGAGATTTGGCTTCCTTTGTAGTGAGACCATCAAAGCTGGGTCTGCATCTATGTAACCTGGAGGACATGGTTTCTTATTTTCCAATGAACAAGATGAAGCAGTGCTGAATCCTCTCTTTGTAGGTAAACTGAGACCACTTTGTACTGAGTGTCTCCCCGTGTGGACTGTGAAGCCATTTGGTCCTCCTCCACTTTTTGTGGTGTTTTTGCTGCTGCACTGTGAGTTTGGTATTTGTTTCCCGAAATACTAGGAACTAAACTGGGACACAGTGCTGGAGGGAGATCTGTCACGTGTGGTGGGTCAGGGTCTGCAAGAGAATGCACCAACTAGGCTTCTATCTCTCACAGCTTGCCCAATTGACCCCATGTCCATATCAACCTGATTCTTAATTTTCCTCTGAAAACTCTCCATATAACAAGATGCCTTTACATATAAGGGTCTGCTGGCTGCACCATATCAGCTACAAGCCATTTGGAATCCAATGGTAGATCCACATGGCACTACCACGGATGTTTTATCAAACACCTCTCCACCACTGCTCTAGACCCACTACTCAGCAGACTCCAACTTACTGGCATCTCTGTTCTACACCATTTTTATGAAACTCAGTAAATCAAGGCACTGTCTGGTATACTCATGATCAGCAACAGGACATCCAATGTTTCTCCAGTGCCACCTGGTCATTGGAATTTCAAAAATTTCATGGTATTTATTTAGCCATTTTTCAAGCATGAAGTTGGAGGCACTGTGGGTTTCAATTCATTCAGCAAACATTAAATGGTGAGGAAGCTCATTTCAATGAAATCTCTGGAGAACCCTCACAGGCAAGGCTTCCCAAAGAGTGAACAAAAGGTCACATTAGGCCAGGCCCATTGAGGTCTACAATGTGAGGTCCATGTGTGTTTTGACTCTAAACTATGGCTGCCATTTCTTTAAGAATAAAATCATGTGATATCCTTGCTGAGATTCCCAGGCCTCTGTGGAAATCCACCGGGGCCTAGGTCTCAGTTTCCAAGAGCGACTTTCATGCGTGGCCTCTTAAAATCCCAACAAAATTCATGCCAATGCTTCTCTGAGTTCAGTTCCAAATCCCAGTCTCTAAGGGGAATCACACCAGAGTTCAAGCCCACGTGGACCCAGTCATTTTTTCCAATGCCACACAAATGATCAAAATTAAAATCAAAACACTCCCACATGGCCCTCATCTTATTCCATATAGTCAATCATCTTAACCTCTGGGTGGAGGTTTCCATGAGGGGCGCAGCCAAAGACAGTGTCCAAAATCAGCTCGTTTGCCCCTCATTTTCTTAAAGTCAGGGTAGCCTGGACACCGTTTCTGTGAACCAGGATTGAACAAATAAGCCTGCCGTTAATACTTCTGTGTTTCTCCAATTTGATGCCTACTGATTTTAGGTATCGATTCTTTAGGTGATTTCGAGTCATGCGAAAACACAAGCACCTCTGCAGGGCTTTGAAGAACTCATTTGACCCAAAGAATCCCTATTCTCATTTGATGGAGTGCAGGAACCTAACAGAGGAAGGAAAGAGACTTCATCCACAATGAACGATATTTTTGCCATTTTGGTTTTGGAAGCTCACATGGGATCATTCTTAAGATCCATCAGGTTCTGTGAATCTAAGTCACAGCCACACACAGGTCCAAGAGGCTGATAAAGACACATCACTTTCCAAAGCAATTAAGCAAAGAGCCACAGGTGAAGCCCATTCATTTCCATTTGAAAACTGTTTTCTTCAGGCTTCACAAAGGAGTGGCCTGAGGCAAAGACCTTCCTGACATTGAGTGCAACACAACAATAAGTAAGCAAAAGGCCCAAAGCAGGGTTTCTGCACTGAGACTTTCCTGGTCACGCTGATATCTGAGTTGTCTGAGATTCTCGCCATTCTCTTCAGCTATCCAGTACATGGCCATGTCACAGAGCTTGGAGGTGGTACATATTTTGGACACAAATCCATGAGCCTATTCTGGAAAGTGTCCAGAATTCAGAAAGAAAACAACAACTTAGAAAGACAGCAGGTGTTGCACATCGATAAGACAAGCTGCAGTCCTTTCATATATTGGGCAGGATGAATCATGGGAAGATTTATACTAGACAGGACACACCCATTAATGCATTCTCTTTTCTAATGTCTACAACAACGAACACAGGGGGATACACAGAAACAGAAAAACTCGCCGTGTCAAATGACTTACTAGAAACTGTCCATTCCAAACCAAACAAACCGCCTTTCCTATCTATTCTCAGAACATGAGACAAAACAACAAACCCACACCCACTCCCCCAAAGGCACCTCCTTCCCCCAAGTAGGTCTGTGACTATCCGGAGTGTCCTCTGACTGGTGGGCCATACTATGTTCCCCCAAAATGGACTGTCTTCTCTCAGATCTTGTTTCATTGACCAACTCTGTGAAGATGTCAGGAAAAAGTGGTTAGACACTACCTGTTTTCTCAGGAAAAATCCATCTTCACAGCTCTACTGGCATTTGGCCATCCTCACATCATTAGGTACCAAGAAAACTGACTGTCCTTGGTAAATCCAAACAAGTGAGCCCACTGGGACTGGGACTTGGACTGCCTCTGGGTGCCTGGCTTCTTGGATACCAAGTTCAGAGAGTTCCATCACCAAGGAAATGAAGTATGTCACATTCTTTGGAACTGAATGAGGTCCCTGCCTTGGCACCCACTTTGTCCAAACATTTGCTTCCAAGGGTAACATAAGATGGAGGTTGCCCCTACTTCCTGTGACACTTTCATAAGGTAGAATGTATATCAACCATTGGCACCCGGGAACAGCTCTCCACTGATGCCTGGTTTGGTCCATCATCTCTAAAATAAGAAGAGAGAGGCAGATTCAGACACATCCCTTCATCCTGACCAGGTTCTTTTCCATGGAAGAGGACTTTTTCTCTCTCTGGTGCTTCATACCTACCTACAATTTCTCCAGGTATCATTTGTGCATGGACATTTGAGGTTCTCATCAGGTGGAAGGCCCCCAACTTTCCTGTATTGTAAGAACCACTCTGTCCCTGCTCTTCTGTAAATTGATTGAGGGAACAGTGTATACTTGGGGTTAAAAACAGGTTTCATTTGGGTTAGGAATGATTCTGTGTGATGAATAATGGTATTGGAAACATGCAATATTTACAAGAATATAGAGTTGAAATATAAGTATTAAAACAGAAATCAAGGTATGATTTGAAGCCCAGAATAGTGTTGCCCTTGATTGGGATACTTAGCTTTGAATTATGTTCTGCAAAGTTGTCTCAGATAATTCGATATACAATGGCATAGGACCTTGTAAATTGGATGATTGAATTTAGAAGAGAACATCCAGTCAAAAAGGGATATTCAGTAGGATTAGGAAGATAGTCGGTAGGTTTAGGAAGAAGAGTGAGTATAGGATTTGGACCAAAAGTTCTTTAGCAATAGACTTTCGGTTATAGAGTGAATGTAAATGTCAACACATATTGAGAGTCAGTCAGTATGTTGACCTGGGGAAAATATGTAGAAAAGCCGATATCAATAGAAACATTACGAAATGAGGCAAAGTATAAAGTGAGTGATAGAATTAGACATTTTCAACAGGGTTGAGTTTGAATATATAAATTAGGAAAAAACAAATATGTAGTCACCAACAGAATTGACAATTGACAGCATTAGGCAACGTGGACATAGATGTTTTTAGAAATCCATGTTCACTTTCTATTTAGGCTTTGGTACAATCATAAGTGTGACCTTTCCATTTTTTGTCAGGAATATTACTGTGATAATGAGGTGACATGAGTATTTCTTTCACCATTTCTGGGAGCAATATATTGAAGATGTAAAATTAGAATTGGTTGTACAAAGAGGTGTACCCTGTTTGTATGAACATAGAGAAAAAGCATGAATAGACCATACTGTGAATAAATAATATAACTTTTTTGAACTTTAAATAATGCATTGAACTGATATCTGAAAAATTAAAGGAAATCGTATATTGATATACAATCATTAATTCCAACCAGTTATTTATCTAATGGAAATATTAGTGTTTTCTTTTATCATGAAGAGTTTGTGAGTTTTGCTTCAAAATGATTATGGAAATTCAAAATAATGTGTTTGGTAAGAAGTCTCATGAAAAGACCAGTCAAGAAACCCTGACAATACATGTGTTCTGAAGCAAGAAGTGATTAAAGTTGAAACAAATGCCTATTAATTTGTGAACTTGTGGGTGAAATGTATATCCTATGATGTGCAAAAACTGAAGAAACAATAATGTAGCAGTGTCGAATACAAATGAATGACAAATTACATATCATGTCCCATAGGAGTCTACTTGCATTGATGTTAGACTGGGTCAGTTACTGTAGAATAATTAGGATATGTATGCACCATTCACTGAAGTTAGTTTTCAGTACTAGGAAACAAATATGTATTTCAGGTGCATGAATATTACTGATTATAATCTTGTGAAAAGTTGATTATAAATCCACATACATGAACATGAATGAATTTAGAGAGTGTATATTAGACACATATATTTCATATTTTGAAAAATTTGGAGAGTATATCTATACCTATATCTATTCACACACACACACACACACACACACAACACTCACAGACATTAAAAAGTACCAATATAAATGCCAATCGAAATTCATCAGTAAATATATGTCATCCAGAAATGCAAAAATATTTATTTTACTGAATATGACTTTATGTATAACGTTGTTCGACTAGGACGGTCTCCTATAGGTTGAATTTTTATTTCCAACAGCATTTAGGAGGAGTGAACTCTTCTCACAATTTGTATCTGCTAAGACAGCCACCTCACAAAATGTACGTGTGATACCTGCTAGTATTCTATATATGCATATATATATATACATGTGTGAATAGGCTAAAGAAAAGGGAAACAAGAATTCACATATTTGTTAAGTTTAAAAACACACGGAGAATAGGTCCATTAAAATTTGAATACATTTATAACTCCTACCTTATATAATGCAAATGTCAAGTCCAACTATACAACATGTCTCCTCTGAAGTGCTTGTATTTCTATTGTGTTGGGTTAATTTTCCCCATTATATTAGGATGAATAGTCTGAGTCTACTAGGTATGGCTTAGTGTCAGGAATTCAGCATTTCGAATGGAAAATTGGAAAATGAATCCAATGTGTATGTAAATATATGCTGCACAAATATCCTCCCGCTCTCATCCAGAAGAATGCCTTGACATTACCTTCACCCCAAGTAAGACACAATTAGAGGAAAAGAGTTACAAAATCAGTGAATACATATCTGGAATGTAAAATGCTCAGGAGTTCACAACCTTGGAGGTGGTAGAGGAGTTTGCAAAACTAAGGGACAGGGTAAACACTCCACAAATATGGAGCTCTGCTGGCCTAAAAACTTTTTGAGAAACTGCCTCTGAGCTTCTGTACTTGAAATACATGTTGTTTTCAGGAGATTTGTCTTCCTTTGTAGGGAGACCATCAAAGCTGGGTCTGCATCTATGTGACCTGGAGGACATGGTTTCTTATTTTCCAATGAACAAGATGAAGCAGTGCTGAATCCACTGTTTGCAGGTAAACTGAGGCCACTGGGGACTAAGTTTCTCCCCGTGTGGACTGTAAAGCCATTTGGTCCTCCTCCACTTTTTGTGGTTTTTTTGCTGCTGCACTGTGAGTTTGGTATTTGTTTCACGAAATACTAGGAGCTAATCTGGGACAGAGTGCTGGAGGGAGTTCTGTCACGTGTGGTGGGTCAGGGTCTGCTAGAGAATGCACCAAATAAGCTTCTATCTCTCACAGCTTGCCCCATTTCCCCCTTGTCCATATCAACCTGATTCTTAATTTTCCTCTGAAAACTCTGCATATAACAAGATGCTTTTACATATAAGGGTCTGCTGGCTGTACCACGTCAGTTACAAGCCATTTGGAATCCAATGGTAGATCCACATGGCCCTACCACGGATGTTTTATCAAACACCTCCCCACCACTGCTCTAGACCCACTACTCAGCAGGCTCCAACTTACTGCCATCCTATTCTACACCATTTTCATGAAACTCCGTAAATCAAGGCACTGTCTGGTATACTCATGATCAGCAACAGGACATCCAATGTTTCTCCAGTGCCACCTGGTCATAGGAATTTCAAAAATTTCATGGTATTTATCTAGCCATTTTTCAAGCATGAAGTTGGAGGCACTGTGGGTTTCAATTCATTCATCAAACATTAAATGGTGAGGAAGCTCATTTCAATGAAATCTCTGGAGAACTCTCACAGGCAAGGCTTTCCAAAGAGTGGTCAAAAGGTCACATTAGGCCAGGCCCATTAAGGTCTACAATGTGAGGTCCATGTGTGTTTTGACTCTCAACTATGGCTGCCATGTCTTTAAGAATAAAATCATGTGATATCCTTGCTGAGATTCCCAGGCCTCTGTGGAAATCCACCCGGGGCCTAGGTCTCAATTTCCAAGAGCGACTTTCATGCGTGGCCTCTTGAAATCCTAACAAAATTCATGACAATGCTTCTCTGAGTTCAGTTCTAAAACCCAGTCTCTAATTGGAATCACACCAGAGTTCAAGCCCACGTGGACCCAGTCATTTTTTCCAATGCCACACAAATGACCAAAATTAAAACCGAAACACTCCCACATGGCCCTCATCTTATTCCATATAGTAACTCATCTTAACCTCTGGCTGGAGGTTTCCATGAGGGGCGCAGCCATAGACAGTGTCCAAAATCAGCTTGTTTTCCCCTCATTTGACTAAAGTCAGGGTGGCCTGGACACCGCTTCTGTGAACCAGCAATGATCAAATAAGCCTGCCGTTAATTCTTCTGTGTTTCTCCAATTTGAGGCCTACTGATTTCAGGAATAGATTCTTTATGTGATTTAAAGTTATTCGAAAACCCAAACACCTCTGCAGAGATTTGAAGAACTCATTTCACCCAAAGAATCCCTATTCTCACTAGATGGAGTTCAGGAACCTAACAGAGGAAGGCAAGAGACTTCATCCACAATGAATGATTTTTTGCCCTTATGGTTTTGGATGCACGCATGGGATCATTCTTTAGATTCATCAGGTGCTGAGAATCTAAGTCACAGCCACACACATGGCCAAGAGGCTGATTCAGACACATCCATTCTCAAAGCAATGAAGCCAGAAGCCACAGGTGATGCCCATTCATTTGTATTTGAAAACTGTTTTCTTCAGGTTTCAAAAAGGGGTGGCCTGAGGCAAAGACCTTCCTGACATTCAGTGCAACACAACAATTAGTAAGCAAATTGCCCAAAGCAGGGTTTCTGCACTGAGACTTTCCTGGTCACACTGATATCTGAGTTTTCTGAAATGCTCGCCATTCTCTTCAGCTATCCATTACATGGACATGTCACAGAGCTTGGAGGTGGTACATATTTTGGACACAAAACCATGAGCCTATTCTGGAGAGTGGCCAGAATTCAGGAAGAAAACAGCATCTTAGAAAGATAGTAGGTGTTGCACATCGATAAGACAAGCTGCAGTCCATTCATATATTGGGCAGGATGAATTATGGGAAGACTTATACTAGACAGGACACATCAATTAATGCATTCTCTTTTTAATGTCTACAACAACGGACACATTGGGATACACCGAAACAGAAACACTCGCCTTGTCAAACAACTTACTAGAAACTGTCCACTACAAACCAAACAAACCGCCTTTCCTACCTATTCTCCGAACATGAGACAAAACAACAAACCCACACCCACTCCCACAAAGGCACCTCCTTACCCCAAGTAGGTCTGTGACTATCCGGAGTTTCCTCTGACTGCGGGCCATACTATGTTCCCCCTAAATGGACTGTCTTCTCTCAGATCTTGTTTCCTTGTTCAACTCTGTGTAGTTGTCAGGAAAAAGTGGTTAGCCACTACCTGCTTTCTCAGGAAAGGTCCCTCTTTAGAGTTCTCCTGGCATTAGGCCATCCTCACATCAGTAGGTACCAAGAAAACTGACTCTGTCCTTGGTAAATCCAAACAAGTGAGCCCACTGGGACTGGGACTGGGACTGCCTCTGGCTGCCTGGCTTCTTGGATACAAATTTCAGAGAGTTCCATCACCAAGGAAATGAGGTATGTCACATTCTTTGGAACTGAATGAGGTCAATGCCTTGGCAACCACTTTGTCCTAACTGTTGCTTCCAAGGGTCCCATGAGATGGAGGCTTCCCCTACTTCCAGTGACACTTTCACAAGGTAGAATGGTATATCAACCATAGGTACCCAGGAACAGCTCTCCACACAGGCCTGGTTTGGTCCATCTTCTCTACAATAAAAAGAGAGAGGGTGATTCAGACACATCCCTTCATCCTGACCAGGTTATTTGCCATGGAAGATGACTTTTGCTCACTCAGGTCCTTCATACCTGCCTACAACTTCTCCAGGTATCATTTCTGCATGGACCTTTGAGGTTCTCAGCAGGTGGAAGATCCCATAATTTCCTGTATTGTTAGAACCACTCTGTCCCTGCTTTTCTGTAAAATGAGATTGAGGGAACAGTGTGCGCTTAGGGTTAATAACAGGTTTGATTTGGGTTATGAATCATTCTGTGTGATGAATAATGGTATTGGGAACCTGTGATATTTACAAGAATATAGATGTGAAATAAAAGTATGAAAACAAAAATCTAGGTATGATTTGAAGCCCAGAAGGGTTTTCCCCTTGATTGGGATACTTAGCTTTGAATTATGTTCTGCAAAGATGTCTCAGATAATTCGATATACAAGGGAGTAGGACCTTGTACCTATGATGATTGAATTTAGAAGAGAACATCCAGGCAAAAAGTGATAATCGTTAGGATTAGGAAGATAGTCGATAGCTTTAGGAAGAAGAGTGAGTATAGGATTTGGACCAAAAGTTCTTTACCAGTAGGGTTTCGGTTATGGAGTGAATGTAGATGTCAGTACATATGAAGAGTCAGTCACTATGTTGAACTGGGGAAAATATGTAGAAAAGCAGATATCAATAGAATCATTACAAAATCAGGCAAAGTATAAAGTGAGTGATAGAATTAGTCATTTTCAACAGGGTTGAGTTTGAATATATAAATTAGATGGAAACAAATATGTAGTCACCAACAGGATTGACAATTGATAGCATTAGGCAACCTGGACATGGATGTTTTTAGTAATCTATGTTCACTTTCCATTTAGGCTTTGGTACAATCATAAGAGTGACCTTTCCATTTTTTGTCCAGAATATTACTGTGATAATGAGGTGACACGAGTATTTCTTTCACCATTTCTGGGAGCAATATATTGAATATTTAAAATTAGAATTGGGGGTACAAAGAGGTGTACCCTGTGTCTATGAACATAGAGATAAAGCATGAATAGAACATACTGTGACTAAATAATACAACTTTTTTGAACTTTAAATAATGAATTGAATTGATATCTGAAAAATTAAAGGAAATCATATATTGATACACAATCATTCATTCCAACCAGTTATATATCTCATGGAAATATTAGTGTTTTGGTTTATCATGAAGAGTGTGTGAGTTTTGCTTCAAAAGTGATTATGGAAATCTAAAATAATGTGTTTGGAAAGAAGTCTCATGAAAAGACCTGTCAAGAAACCCTGACAATACTTGTGTTCTGAAGCAAGAAGTGATTAAAGTTGAAACAAATGCCTATTAATTTGTGAACTTGTGGATGAAGTGTATAACTTAAAATGTGCAAAAACTGAAGAAATAATAATGTACCATTGTTGAATACATATGAATGTCAAATTACATATCATGTCCCATAGGAGTCTACTTGCATTGATGTTAGACTGGGTCAGTTTCTGTAGAATAATGAGGATTTGTATGCCCCATTCACTGAAGTTAGTTTTCAGTACTAGGAAACAATTATGTATTTCAGGTGGATGAATATTTCTGATTATAATCTTGTGAAAAGTTGATTATAAATCCACATACATGAACATGAATGAATTTAGAGGGTTTACATTAGACACATATATTTTATATTTTGAAACATCTGCAGAGTGTACAGATATATTATACACACACACACACAAAAAAAACACTCACATACATTTAATAGTAGCAATATATATGCCAATCGAAATTCATCAGTAAATATATATCATCCACAGATGCAAAAATATTTATTTTACTGAACATGAATTTATGCATAATGTTCTTCTACTAGGAAGCTCCCCTATAGGTTGAATTTTCAGTTCCAACAGCGTTTAGGAGGAGTGAACTCTTCTCACAGTTTGTATATGCCAAGTCAGCCACCTCAAAAATGTACGTGTGATACCTGGTAGGATTCTATATGTGCATAAAAATATACAAGTGTGAATAGGCTAAAGAGAAAGGGAAACAAGAATTCTCGTATTTTTTAAGTTTAAAAACTCAGGGAGAACTTCTTCGATTAAAAATTGACTAGATTTATAACTTTTACCTTATATAATGCAAAACGCAAGTCCAACTATACAACATGCCTCCAATGAACTGCTTGTATTTCTATAGGTTTGGCTTATTTTTCTCTATCATATTAGGATGAGTTGTCTGAGTCTAGTAGGTATGGGTTAGTGTCAGGGATTCAATATTTCAAAATGAAAATTGGAAAATGAATCCAATTTGTATGCATATATATGCTGCACAAATATCCTCCCACTCTCATCCAGAACAATGCCTTGACATTACCTTCACCCCAAGTAAGACACAATTAGAGGAGAAGAGTTAGAAAATCAGTGAACACATATCTGGAATGGAAAATGCTCAGGATTTCACAACCTTGGAGGTTGTAGAGGAGTTTCCAAAAGCAAGGGATAGGGTAAACACTCCACAAACATGGAGCTCTGCTGGCCTAAAAGCTTTTTGAGAAACTGCCTCTGAGATAGGGCACTTGAAATATATGTTGTTTTCAGGAGATTTGGCTTTCTTTGTAGTGAGACCATCAAAGCTGGGTCTGCATCTATGAGACCTGGAAGACATTGTTTCTGATATTTCAATGAACATGAGGCAGCAGTGCTGATATTTTTCTTTTTAAGTAAACTGTGGCCTCTGGGGTCTAAGTGTCTCCCCGTTGAACTGTGAAGCCATTTGGCCCTCCTACACTTTTTGTGGGGTTTTTGCTGCTGCACTGGTAGTTTGGTATTTGCTTCATAAAATAGAAGGAGTTCAACTGGGACACAGTGCAGGAGGGAGTTCTATCACGTGTGGTGGGTCAGGGACAGCAGAAAAATGCACCAACTAATCTTCTATCCCTCAAAGCTTGCCCCATTGCATCCTTGTAAATAGCAACCTGATTCTGAACATTGCCCTGAATCCTCTCCATATAACAAGATGCCTTTACTTATAAGGGTCTGCTGGCTGCACCATGTAAGCCACAAGCCATTTGTAAGCCAATGGAAGATCCAAATTGCTCCAACACAGAAGTTTTATCACACTCCTGCCCACCACAACTCTAGGCCCACTTCTCAGGAGGCTGCAACTTACTGGGACCTCTGTTGTACACCATTTTCATAAAACCCAGTCAAGCAAGGCACTGTCAGGTACATCCATGATCAGCAGCAGGACATCCAAAGGTTCTCTAGTGCAACCTAGTCGTGGGAATTTCAAAAAATTCACGGTATTTATCTAGGAATTTTTCAAGGATGAAGTTGGAGGCACTGTGGGTTTCAATTTATTCAGGAACCATTAAATGGAGAGGAAGATTATTTCAATGAAAGCTCTGGAGAACCCTCACAGGCAAGGCTTCTCAAAGAGTGGACAAAAGGTCACATTTAGCCAGGCCCATTGAGGTCTACAATGTGAGGTCCATGTGTGTTTTGACTCTCAAATATGGCTGCCAAGTCTTTCGAATGAAATCATGTGATACCTTGGCTGAGATTCCCAGTTCTCTGTGCAAAGCCACTCTGGCGCTAGTTCTCAGTTTCCAAGGGTGACTCTCATACATGGCCTCTTTAATCCCAACACAATACATGGCAATACTTTTCTGAGGTCAGATTCTGAACTCAGTCTCTAAGGGGAATCACACCAAAGTTCAAGCCCAGGTAGACCCAGTTATGTCTTCCAACTGCCACACAAATATCCACAATTAAATCCAAAACACTCCCACATGTCACTCATCTTTTCTAAATACACACTCATCATAACCTCTGGCTGGAGGTTTCCATGAGGGGTGCGGCCCAAGACAGTGTCCAAAATAACCACCCTTGCCCCTCATTTGCCTAAAATCAGGGTGGCCTGGACATCCTTCCAGTGAACCAGGAGTGATCAAATTCGCCGGCCATTAAGATGGCACTGCTTCTCCAATTTGAAGCCTACTGACTGTGGGGCTTAGAGTCTTTATGTGATTTGGAGTCATGAGAAAAATCAAGCACTTATGGGCTATCCTCTGCAGGGTTTTGAGGAACACATTTGAACCAAATGATCACTATTCTCACTTGATGAAGGTCAGGAACCTTACAGAGGAATGTGAGAGACTTCATCCAAAATGAATGCTCTTTTGTCCATTTTGGTTTTGGATGCACACATGGGATCTTTCTTTAGATCCATCAGGTGCTAAAAATCTAAGCCACAGCCTCACACAGGGCCAAAAAGCTGATTCAGACACATCCCTTTCCAAAGCAATTAAGCAAAGAGCCAGAGGTGATGCCCTTTCATTTCTGTTTGAAAACTATTTCTTTTGGCTCTACAAAGGTGTGGCCTGAGGCAAAGATGTTCCGGACATTCAGGGCAACAGAACAATTGGTAAGCAAAAGGCCCAAAGCAGGGTTTCTCCATTAGAATTTTCTGGTCACACTCATATCTGAGTTTTCTGAGATGCTCCCATTCCCTTCAGCTATCCAGTACATGGCCAAGTCTCAGAGCTTGGAGGTGGTACATATTTTGGACACAAAAAAATGAGCCTATTCTGGAAATTGGCCAGGATTCAGGAAGAAAACAGGAACTTAGCAAGATTGTAGGAGTTGCCCACGCATAAGTCAAGCCACAGTCCATTCATAAATTGGGCAAGATGAATCTTGGGAAGCTTTCTACTAGTCAGAACACATACAATGATTCATTCTCTTTTCTAATGTCTAAAACCCCGGACACAGTGGGATACACAGACATAGAGACACTGGCCTTGTCAAACGACTTACCAGAAACATTTCACTCCAAAACAAACAAACCGCCTTTCCTACCTATTCTCAGAACATGAGACAAAACCTCAAACCTACACCCACACACACAAAGGCAGCTCCTTCCCCCAAGTAGGTCTGTGACTATCAGGAGTGTCCTCTGACTGGTGGGCCATACTATGTTCTGATGAAATCGCCTGTCCTGTGTCAGATATGGTCTCATTGGCCCAATCTGTGAAGTTGTCACTAGCCAGCTGTGAGCCACTACCTGCTTTCTCAGGAAAGGCCTCTCTTCAGAGCTTTCCTGACATTTGTCCATTCTCACATCAGTAGGTACTAAGAAAGACTGACTCTGTCCTTGTTAAATCCAAACAAGTGAGACCACTGGGACTGGGAATGGGACTGGCTCTGCGTGCCTGGCTTCCCGGATCCAAAGTTCAGAGAGTTTCATCACCAAGGAAGTGAGGTGAGATTAATCTCTTCAGGAATTTAATGAGGTCACTGCCTTGGCAACCACTTTGTCCTAACAGTTGCTTCCAATAGTCCTATGAGATGGAGGCAGCCCTTACTTCCTGTGACACTTTCAAAAGTTAGAATGGTATATCAACCATAGGCACCCAGGAACAGCTCTGCACACATGCCTGGTATGGTCCATCTTCTCTACATTAAGAAGAGAGAGGCTTATTCAGACAAAACCCTTCATCTTGGAAAGGTTGTTTGAGATGGAAGATAACTTTTTCTCTCTCAGGTCCTTCATAGCTGCCTAATCTTCTCCAGGGATCAAACCTGCATGGACCTTTGAGGTTCTCAGCAGGAGGCAGATCCCCTACATTCCTGTATTGTAAGACGAACTCTGTCCCTGCTCTTCTGTAAAGTTAGGTTGAGGGAAGAGTGTATGGTTAGGGTTATTAACATGTTTGATTTGGATTACGAATCCTTCTGCAGGATGATTAATAGTATTGGGAACCTGTGATATTTATAAGATTATAGAGGTGAAATATAAGTATGAAAACAGAAATGTTGGTAAGATTTGAAGCCCAGAAGGGCATTAGGCCCTTGATTGGGATACTTAGCTTTTAATTATGTTCTACACAGATGTCTCAGATAAATTGATAATCAATGGCATAGGACCTTATACCTTGGATGTTTGATTTTAGAAGAGAACATCCACTCAAATTGAGATAGTCGGTGGGATTAGGAAGATAGTCGGTAGGTTTATAAAAAAAGAGTGAGTATAAAAATTGGACAAAAAGTTCTGTAGCATTAGGGTTTCGGTTATAGAGTGAATATAAATGTCAGCACATGTGAAGAGTCAGTCACAATGATTAACTGGGGAAAATATGTAGGAAGGAAAATATCAATAGAGACATTACAAAATGAGGCAATTATATAGTGAGTGATAGGATTAGACATTTTCAACAGGGTTGAGATTGAATACATAATCTTAGGAAGAAACAAATATGTAGTCACCAATAGGAATGACATTTGAAAGCATTAGGCAACCTGGACATGGATGTTTTTAGTAAGCCATGTTCACTTTCAATTTAGGATTTGGTACAATCATAAGTGTGACCTTTGCATTTTGTGCCCAGAAAATTATTGTGATCAAATATATATGTAGATCATATGATGTGTGTATTTCTTCCACCATTTCTGGGAGCAATATTTGAGGACACATAAATTAGTATTGTGGGTACCAAGTGGTGTACCCTGTGTCAATGAATATAGAGATAATGCATGAATAGACCATAGTGTGAATAAATAATATAACTTTTTTCTCTTTAAATAATGGATTGAATTGATATCTTAAAATATATAGGAAATCATATATTGACATACAATCATTCACTCCAACCAGTTACATATATAATGGTAATCTTAGGGTTATTGTTTATCATGAAGTGTGTGTGAGTTTTGTTTCAAAAGTGTTTATGGAAATCGAAAATAATGTGTTTGGAAAGAAGTCTCATGAAAAGACCAGTCAAGAAATATGGAGGAATCCATGTGTTCTGAAGCTGGAATTGATTGAAAGTGAAACAAATGCCTATAACTTTCCTAAATTGTGGATGAAATATATATCCTGTGATGTGCATAAACTGATGAAATAGTAATGTACCAGTGTTGAATAAAAATGAAGGTCAAAGTACACATCATGTCCCATAGGAATCTACTTGCATGATGTTAAACTGGGTCAGTTACTGTAGAAATATTAGGATTGCATGCATTATTCACCGTAGTTAGTTTTATTTCATTTTTATTTATGGTTGTTCAAAACATTACATAGTTGTTGTTATAACATATTTCACACTTTGATTCAAGTGCGTTATAAACTCCCATTTTTACCCCGTGTACAGATTACAGAATCACATCAGTTACACATCTATTGATTCACATATTGCCATACTAGTGTCTATTGAATTCTGCTGCCTTTCCTAACCTCTACTATCCCCCCTCCCCTCCCCGCCCCTCCTCTCTTCTCTCTCTACCCCCTCTACTGTAATAAATTTGTCCCCCTTGTATTATTTTTCTCTTTCTCCTCACTTTCTCTTGTATGTAATTTTGTATAACCCTGAGGGTCTCCTTCCAATTCCATGCAATTTTCCTTCTCTCTCCCTTTCCTTTCCACCTCTCATCCCGCTTTAATGTTAATCATCTTGTCATGCTCTTCGTCTCTCCTCTGTTCTTAGTTACTCTCCGTATATCAAAGATGACATTTGGCATTTGTTTTTTAAGGATTGGTTAGCTTTACTTAGCATAATCTGCTCTAATGCCATCCATTTCCCTCCAAATTCTATGATTTTTTTTTTATTTTTCAATGCAGAGTAATACTCCATTGTGTATAAATGCCACAGTATTTTATCCATTCTTTCATTGAAGGTTATCTAAGTTGGTTTCACAGTCTTGCTGTTGTGAATTGTTCTGCTATGAACATCGATGTAGCAGTGTCCCTGTAGCATGCTGTTTTTAGGTCTTTAGTGAATAGACTGAGTAGGGGAATAGCTGGGTCAAATGGTGGTTCCATTCCCAGCTTTCCAAGAAATTTTCATACTGCTTTCCAAATTGGCTGCACCAATTTGCAGTCCCACCAGCAATGTAGAAGTGTACCTGTTTCCCCACATCATTGCCAGAACTTGTTGTTTGACTTCATAATGGCTGCCAATCTTACTGGAGTGAGATGGTATCTTAGGGTGGTTTCGATTTGCATTTCTCTGACTGCTGGAGATGGTGAGCATTTTTTCATGTACTTGTTGATTGATTGTAAGTCCTCATCTGATAAGTGTCTGTTGAGGTCCTCAGCCCATTTGTTGATTGGGTTATTTGTTATCTTATTGTCTAATTTTTTGAGTTATTTGTATACTCTGGATATTAGGGCTCTATCTGAAGTGTGAGGAGTAAAGATTTCTTCCCAGGATGTAGGCTCCCTATTTACCTCTCTTATTGTTTCTTTTGCTGAGAAAAAACTTTTTAGTTTGAGTAAGTCCCATTTGTTGATTCTAGTTATCAACTCTTGTGCTATGGGTGTCCTATTGTGGAATTTGGAGCCCGACCCCACAGTATGTACATCGTAAGCAAATTTTTCTTCTATCAGACACTGTGTCTCTGATTTGATATCAAGCTCCTTGATCCATTTTGAGTTAACTTTTGTGCATGGCAAGAGAAAGGGATTCAGTTTCAATTTGTTACATATGGATTTCCAGTTTTCCCAACACCATTTGTTGAAGATGCTATCCTTCCTCCATTGCATGCTTTTAGCCCCTTTATCAAATATAAGATAGTTGTAGTTTTGTGGATTGGTTTCTGTGTCCTCTATTCAGTACCATTGGTCCACAAGCCTGTTTTGGTACCAGTACCATGCTATTGTTGTTACTATTGCTCTGTAGTATAGTTTGAAGTCTGGTATCGCTCTACCGCCTGATTCACACTTCCTGCCTAGCATTGTTTTTGCTATTCTGGGACTTTTACTTTTCCATATGTATTTCATGATTGCTTTCTTTATTTCTACAAGAAATGCCTTTGGGATTTGATTGGCATTGCATTAAACCTATAGAGAAATTTTGGTAATATCACCATTTTGATGATGTTAGTTCTGCCTTTCCATGAACAGGGTATATTTTTACATCTTCTAAGATCTTCTTATATTTCTATCTTTAGGGTTGTGTAGTTTTCATTGTATGAGACTTTCCCCTCTTTTGTTAGGTTGATTCCCATCTTTTTTTTTTTTAGGATGTTGTGAATGGAGTGGTTGTTCTCATTTCCATTTCAGAGGATTTGTCCCTGATATAGAGGAATGCCTTTGATTTATGCGTGTTGATTTTATATCCTGCCACTTTGCTGCATTCATTTATTAGCTCTATTAGTTTCTTTGTAGACCCTTTTGGGTCTGCTAGGTAAAGAATCATGTCATCTGCAATAGTAATAATTTAAGTTGTTCTTTTCCTATTTTTATGCCTTTAATTTCTTCCATCTGTCTAATTGCTCTGGCCAGTGTTTCGAGAACTGTATTGAACAGAAGTAGTGAGAGAGGGCATCCCATTCTTGTTCCAGATTTTAGAGGGAATGCCTTCAATTTTTCTAGATTCAGAATGATGCTAGCTTGAGGATTAGCATAGATTGCTTTTACAATATTGAGGTATGATCCTGTTATTCCTAGTTTTTCTAGAGTTTTGAAGATAAAGGGATGCTGTACTTTGTCGAATGCTTTTTGTGCATCTTTCGAGATGATCATATGGTTCTTATTTTTAAGTCTATTGATGTGGTGAATAACATTTATTGATTTTCATATATTGAACAAGCCTTGCATTCCATGGATGAATCCTACTTGATCATGGTGCACAATTTTTTTAATATGTTTTTGTATCTGATTCGCCAGAATTTAATTAGGGATTTTTGCATTTAGATTCCTTAGGGATATTGGTCTGTAGTTTTCTTTGTTTGAAGTGTTTATGTCTGGTGTAGAAATCAGGGTGATATTGGCCTGGTAGAATGAATTTGGAAGATCTCCCTCTTTTTCAATTTCCTGAAATAGCTTGAAAAGTATTGGTATTAGTTCATATTTAAAGGGTTTGTAAAACTCTGCTGTATACCCATACTGTCCTGGTCTTTTCTTAGTTGGTAATCTTTGGATGGTTTCTTCTATTTCCTCAATTGATACTGGTCTGTTTAGGTTGTCTATATCCTCCTGACTCAATCTAGACACATCATATGACTTAAGAAATTTTTCGATGCTTTCACTATCTTCTATTATATTGGAGTATAACGAATCAAATTAATTTCTGATTATCTTCTGTATTTCAGAAATATCTGCTGTGATTGCCAGGGGGTGACAAATAACTTGTGTAGATTGATACAGCAGGAATGGAAGCCGTTTATTGTAGCATCTGAGCGATATTTATACATTTTATTTAGCTTATCTAATTAGCATAAAATAGATCCAGCAGTCAACCAATAAGGAATCTCCACACTTAATGGCTTGCTTTTGTTACTTCACAAACCACTCTCTATGGCATTTTTTCAGGCGCCATCCAGACTTGTTTACAGACCCTAACATTTCTCTGGCAAAATACCAGGTGCCATCCTGACTTGTTTATATACCTTAACATGTGATGTTGCCCTTTTCATCCCGTATGCCAGTAATTTGAGTTTTCTCTCTTCTTCTCTTCATTAGCATGGCTAAGGGTCTGTCGATTTTATTTATTTTTTCAAAGAACCAACTTTTAGTTTTCTCAATTTTTTCAATTGTTTCTTTTGTTTCGATTTCATTAATTTCAGCTTTGATTTTAATTAAATCTTACCTTCTACTTATTTTGCTGTTGTTTTCCTCTTCTTTTTCTAGGATTCTGAGATGAAGTATGACATCATTTATTTGTTTTGTTTTTTTTTCTTTTTTTAAGGAATGAAATCCAAGCAATGAATTTTCCTCTTAGAACGGATTTCAGTGTGTCCCATAGATTCTGATATGTTGTGCCTGTGTTTTCATTTATCTCTAAGAATTTTTTAATTTCCTCCTTGATGTCTTCTATAACCCATTGATCATTCAGTAACCTATTGTTCATTCTCGAAGTGATGCATGATTTTTCCTTCCTTCGTTTATCATTGATTTTTAGTTTATATTAGATTATGATCAGATAAGATGCATGGTATTATCTCTACTTCTTTATATTGTCTAAGAATTGCCCTGTGACATAATATATGATCTATTTTTGAGAAGGATCCATGTGCTGCTTAGGAAAAATGTAACTGCTTGATGTTGAGGAGTATATTCGATATATGTCAATTAAGTCTAGGTTATTAATTGTGTTATTGAGTTCTATAGTTTTCTATTTCAACTTTTGTTTGGAAGACCTGTCCAGTGGTGAGAGAGGTGTGTTGAAGTCTCCCATGATTATTGTATGGTGGTCTATTAGACTCTTGATCTTAAGAAAAGTTTGTTTGATGGACATAGCTGCACCATTGTTTGGGGCATATATATATTTATAATGGTTATGTCTTGTTTGTGTATGGTTCTCTTGAGCAGTATGTAGTGTCCCTCTTTATCCCTTTTGATTAACTTTGGCTTGAAATCTATTTTATTTGATATGAGTATGGACACTCCTGCTTGTTTCCGAAGTCCATATAAGTGATATGATTTTTCCCAACCTTTCACCTTCAGTCTATGTATGTCTTTTCCTATCAAATGCGTCTCCTGTAGGCAGCATATTATTGGGTCTTGTGTTGTGATCCATTCTACTCGCCTGTGTCTCTTAATTGGTGAGTTTAAGCCATTAACATTTACGGTTATTATTGAGATAATGGTTGTTCTTCCAGCCCTATTTGTTTATTTATGTTATTAAACATGGATTCTTTTCTACATTGATTATTTCCCCCTTTTACTGTACTACCTCCCACCGTTGGTTTTTATTGTTATTTTCCATTTCCTCTTCCTGTAATATTTGGCCGATGATGTTTTGAAGAGATGGTTTTCTAGCTACAATTTATTTTAACTTTTTTTTTTAACATAGAAGGTTATGATTTTATCTTCCATCCTGATGCTTAATTTCGCTGGATACACAATTCTTGGTTGAAATCCATTTTCTTTCAGTGTTTGAAAAATGTTAATCCAGGATCTTCTAGCTTTCAGAGTCTGTGTTGAAAGATCAGCTGTTATCCTGATTGGTTTACCCCTAAATGTAATCTGCTTTTTTTTCTCTTGTAGCATTTAAAATTCTCTCCTTATTGTGTACGTTGGGCATCTTCATTATAATGTGTCTAGGTGTGGATCTCTTATGATTTTGCACATTCGGCGTCCTGTAGGCTTCTAGGACTTGGGAGTCAGTCTGATTCTTCAAGTCTGGGAAGTTTTCTCGTATTATTTCATTGAATACATTGTTCATTGCTTTGGTTTGGACCTCTATACCTTCCTGTATTCCAATGACTCTTAAGTTTGGTCTCTTTATGTTATCCCGTATTTCTTGGATATTCTGTTCATGGTTTCTTAACAGTCTTGCTGAGCTGTCTATGTTCTTTTCAAGTTGGAATACTTTGTCTTCATTGTCTGATGTTCTATCTTCTAAGTGTTCTACTCTGCTGGTAGTATTCTCAATTGAGTTTTTAAGTTGGTTTATTGCTTTCTGCATTTCTAGGATTTCTGTTTGTTATTTTTTACAACCTCTATCTCCCTGTATAGCTGATCTTTTGCTTCTTGGATTTGTTTATGTAATTCATTGTTGAAGTGATTTTTCATTGTCTGATTTTGCTGTCTAATGTCTTCCTTGAGACTCCAGATCATCTGAAGCATGTATATCCTGAGTTCTTTATCTGACATTCCATTTACTGCAGCTATTACCTCTTCTAAAGTTGTGCTGACCTGCATTGCTTGTGGTCCTTTTTTCCTTGTCTTATCATACTGCTCGCTTTTCTTTCTGCTTGGTGAAACTGTTGTGATTTTGAAATTTTCCTCCTATATATTTATATTGCTCTTGTATAGTTGCAAAGTCTCCCTTGCATGGGCGCAGGGGGGCTGTGCTGCTCCTCCAATTAGGGTGATCTAACTACCTTGCTGACGGGCCGCTGGGCTTGTTTTCCTGATCGGTTGCAGGTCTGCCTACCATGCAGGCGCGGGAGGCGGCTCTGCTCTGCCCCTCCTCCAATTGGTGTCACGTGTCTACCAGGCCCGTGGACCCCTGGGGTGTTCTGCCGATCAGTCGCAGGTCTGCCTACCTTGTAGGTGCTGGCGGCGGCTCTGCTCTGCCCCTACTCCAATTGGGGTGACGTGACTACCATGCAGGTGTGTTGCTGGGTCTGTTCCGCCAGTTTGTCGCAGGTCTGCCTACCTTGCGGGCACGGGCAACGGATCTGCTCTGCTCCTATTCCAAATGGGGTGAAGTGTGTGCCGCTCCGGCAGGGCGATGGGCCTCTTCTGCCAGTCAGGTGCAGGTGTGCCTACCTTGCGGGTGCGGGTGATGGCTCTGCTCTGCCACTACTCCATTTGGGGGGTCGTGACTACCATGCCGGCAGGTTGTTGGGCCTGTTCTGGGTGCGGGCGAAGGCTCTGCTCTGCCCCTACTAATATTGGGGTGAC
Source organism: Callospermophilus lateralis (assembly GCF_048772815.1). Taxonomy (NCBI): domain Eukaryota; kingdom Metazoa; phylum Chordata; class Mammalia; order Rodentia; family Sciuridae; genus Callospermophilus; species Callospermophilus lateralis. Next base: position 1,978,109 of record NW_027518101.1, read on the forward strand.
CTGACTACCATGCCGGTGGGCCACTGGGATTGTACTAGGTGAGGGAGAAGGCTCTGCTCTGCAACTATTCCAATTCGGGTGATTTGACTACCACGCCTGCGGGTCACTGGGCCTGTTCTGGGCAAGGGCGGCGGCTCTGCTCTGCCTCTATTCCAATTGGGGTGACGTGACTACCATGCAGGTGTGTCGCTGGGCCTGTTCCGGGCGTGGGCGGCGGCTCTGCTCTGCCCCTCTGGCTTGATGACAAAGTGAGAGAGACCCGGGTGTTTGTGACTCACTTTCTTTACCAGGAGACCAACTGTTTCTGTCACCGATGGTATCAATGAAGTTATCTCCTCTGCTGCTTTCTGATGACATCTGTGGTCTGACTGGTGCGGAGAAACGAGTTGGACTGCATGCTTCCCCGTCTCAAACCCAGAATTCAGCACTGAGCACAGTGATTGCATACCTGGCAGGAGCCCACAGTATCTGCACCACTGTATATTTGCGTTGATATCTCGTCGTTTCCCAGCACGCACCACAGACTCTAGCCACGGAGCGATTTCCTGAATAAGCCACATGACCTTCTGTGAGGACAAATCACTCACGTTTGAGTTCCCGTAGCTGATCCTCGTGAGATGGAAATATGTACACTAGGTTTTGGAGAACCACAATTTTGCTGGAAATTCCTAACAAGATAGGTTTTAGCCATTCTAACTCGTCATTCTCCCGCACAGTGACGCGGTATATGGGGGTGATGCACTCCCTTCGCAGCCATCATATGATCCCCTGAAGTTAGTTTTCAGTACTAGGAAACAAATAAGTATTTCAGGTGGATGAATATTTCTTAGAAAAATCTTTTGAAAAGTTGATTATAAATCCACATACATGAATATGAATGAATTTAGGGAGTGTATAATAAGAAAAATATACTTCATATTTTGAAAAATCTGCAGAGAAAAAAAAATATATATATATGTATATATATACATACACACAGAGACATTAAAAAAGTAGCATTATGTATGCCAATCGAAATTCACCATGAAATATATATCATCCACAGATCCAAAAATATTCATTTTAATGAACATGGATTTATGTCGTTCAACTAAGAAGCTCACCCGTATCTTGAATTTTCGGTTCCAACAGCAATTAGTAGGAGTGATCTCTTCTCACAATTTGTATCTGCCAAGCCAGCCACCTCACAAAATGTACGAGTTATACCAGGTAGAATTCGATATGTGCATATAAAAATACATGTGATGAATAGGCTACAGAGAAAGGGAGACAGTTATTCACATATTTGTTAACTTTTAAAACACATGGAGGACTATTTCAATTAAAATTCGCTAGATTTATAACACCTACCATTTATCATACGAAAGGCAAGTCCAACTATACACCATGCCTCCTGTGAACCTCTTGTATTTCTATTCTGTTTGGGTTATTTTTCTCCATAATATTAGGATTAGAAGTCAAAGTCTATTAGGGTATGTGTTAGTGTCAGGGATTCAGTATTTCGATAGGAAAATTTGAAAATGTATCCAATGTATATGCAAATATGTGCTACACAAAAAACTTCCCACTCTCATTCATAACAATGCCTTGACATTACCTTCGCCCCACATAAGACACAATTAGAGGAGAGGAGTTAGAAAATCTGTGAATACATATGTGGAATGGAAAATGCTCAGGAGTTCACAAATTTGGAGGTGGTAGAGGAGTTTCCAAAAGTAAGGGACAGGGTAAACACTCCACAAACATGAAATTCTGCCAGCCTGACATCTGGAGAAACTGCCTCTAAGGTTGGGCAATGAAATATATGCTGTTGTCAGGAGCATTAGCTTCATTTGGAGTGAGACCATCAAAGCTGGGTCTTCATCTATGTGACATGAATGACATTGTTTCTTATTTTCCAATGAACATGAGGCATCAGTGCTGAATTTTCTATTTGTATGTAACTTGTGGCCACTGGGGTCTAAGTGTCTCCCCGTGTGGACTGTAAATCCATTTGGTCATCCTCCACTATTCGTGGTGTTTCTTGCTGCTGCACTGGGAGTTTGGAATTTGCTTCATGAAATACAAGGAGTTCAACAGGGACACAGTGCTGAAGTGAGTTCTGTCAATTGTGGTGGGTCGGATTCTGCAGGAGAATGCACCAACCAGGCTTCTATCCCACAATGCTTGCCCCATTGACCATAGCAACCTGATTCTGAACATTGCCCTGAAACCTCTCCATATAACAATATGCTTTTACATATAAGAGTCTACTGGCTTCAAAATGTCAGTCACAATCCATTTGCAAGCCAATGGCAGATCCACATGGCCCAACACAGATGTTTTATCACACACCTGCCAACCACTGCTCTAGGACAACTACTCAACAGGATCCAACTTACTGGCATCTCTGTTCTACACCATTTTCATAAAACCAAGTCAATCAAGGCACTGTCTTACATACGCATGATCAGCAACAGGACATCCAAATGTTCTCCAGTGCCACCCAGTCATGGGAATTTCAAAAATTTTTATGGTATTTATCTAGCCAATTTTCAAGGAAGAAGTTGGAGGCACTGTGGGTTTCAATTTATTCAGGAACCATTAAATGGTGAGTAAGTTCATTTCAATGAAAACTCTGGAGAATTCTCACAGGAAAGGCTTCCCAAAGAGTGGCCAAAATGTCAGATTAAGCCAGGCCCATTGAGGTCTACAATGTGAGGTCCATATGTGTTTTGACTCTCAAAAATGGCTGCCAAGTCTTTAAGAATAATATCATGTGATATCCTGGCTGAGATTCCCTGTGATCTGTGGAAAGTCAACTTGGGCCTAGATGTCTTTCCAAGGGCAACTCTCATGCATGGCCATCTAAAATCCCAACACAATTCATGGCAATACTCCTCTGAGATCAGTACCACAACTCAGTCTCTAAGGGGAATCACACCAGGGTGCAAGCCCACGTGGACCCAGTCATCTCTTCAAACCACCACTCAAATGTCCACAATTAAAACCCAAACACTCCCACATGGCCCAAATCTTCTTCCATATATACACTCATCATAACCTGTGGCTGGAGGTTTCCATGAGGGGAGCAGCCCACGTCAGTGTCCAAAATAAGCTTCCTGCACCTCATTTGCCTAATGTCAGGGTGGCATGGACACCCTTCCTGTAAACCAGGAGTGATCAAATAGGCCTTCCTTTAATACTGCTTAGCTTCTCCAACTTGAGGCCTACTGACTTTGAGGTTTAGATTCTTTAAGTGAATTGGAGTCATGAGAAAAACAAGCACCTATGGGCTAGCCTCTGCTGGGTTTTGAAGAACTCATTTGACCCAAAGGATCCCTGTTCTCACTTGATGGATGTCAGGAACCTACCAGAAGAAGGCAAGAGAGTTAATCAACAATATCTGATCTTTTTGCCATTTTGGTTTTCGATGCATGCATGGGATGTATCTTTAGATCCATCAGGTGCTGAGAATCTAAGCCTCAGCCTCACACAGGGCCAAGAGACTGATTCAGACATATCCCTTTTCAAAGCAATTAAGCATGGATCCACACGTGATGCCCATTCATTTGCATTTGAAAACTGTTTTTTTCAGGCTTCACAAAGTGGTGGCTTGAGGCAAAGTTCTTCCTGACATTCAGGGCAACAGAACAATAGGTAAGCAAAAGGACCAAAGCAGGGTTTCTCCACTGAGACTTTCCTGGTGAACTGATACCTGAGATTTCTGAGATGCTAGCCATTCCCTTCAACTATCTAGTACATGGCCATGTCACAGATATTGGAGGTGGTACATATCTTGGACACAAAACCATGATACTATTCTGGAGTGTTGCCAGAATTGAAGGAGAAAACAGGAAATTATGAAGCTAGTAGGTGTTGCCCATCCATAAGGCAAGCCTGATTCCACTCATATATTGGGCACAATGAATGCTGGCAAGCTTTCTAGTAGACAGGAAACATCCATTGATGCCTTCTCTCTTCTAATGTCTACAATCATGAACACAGTGGGATACACAGACACTCGCCTTGTCAAAGGACTTACTAAAAGTAGTCCACTCCAAACCAAACAAACTGCCTTTCCCACCTATTCTGAGAACTTGAGACAAAACCACAAAATCACACCCACACCCACAAAGGCACCTCCTTCCCCCAAGTAGGTCTGTGACTCTCCGGAGTGTCCTCTGACTGGTGGGCCATACTATGTTTCCCCAAAATGACCTCTCCTGTCTCAGTTCTGGTCTGCTTGGCCAACTCTGTGAAGTTGTCAAGAGCCAGTGGTGAGACACTACCTGCTTTCTGAGGAAAAGCCCCTCTTCAAAGGTTTCCTGGCATTTGGCCATCCTCACATCTGTAGGTTCAAAGAAAGACTGACTCTGTCCTTGGTAAATCCAAACATATGAGACCACTGGGACTGGGACAGGGACTGTGTCTGGGTTCCTGGCTTCCTGGATCCCAAGTTCAGAGAGTTTCATCACCAAGGAAGTGAGGTGAGGTCACTTCCTTCAGGATCTGAATTACATCACTGCCTTGGCAACCACTTTGCCCTAACAGTTGCTTCCAAAAGTCCCATTAGGTGGAGGCTGCCCCTGTTTTCCTGTAACACTTTCACAAGTTAGAATGTTATATCAATCATAAGCACCCCGGAACAGCTCTCCACACAGAACTGGTTTGGTCCATCTTGTATACATTAAGAAGAGAGAGTGATTCAGACACAACCCTTCAACCCGACCAGGATGACTGCCATGGAAGATGACTTTTGCTTTCTGAGGTATTTCATAGCTGCCTTCATCTTCACCAGGGATCATTTCTGCATGAACATTTGAGGTTCTCAGCAGGTGAAGATACCCTACATTCCTGTATTTTAAAACCAACTCTGTCCCTGCTCTTCGGTAAAGTTAGTGTATGGTTAGGGTTCATTATATGTTTGATTTGGGTTAGGAATCATTCTGCAGGATGAATAAAGGGATTGGGTACCTGCGATATTTATAAGAATATATAAGTGAAATATATGTATGAAAACGGAAATCTAAGAAAGATTTGAAGCCCAGAAGGGCATTGGGCCCTTGATTGGGATACATAGTGTTGAATTACGTTCTGTACAATTGTCTCAGTTAAATCGATATACAATGGCATAGGACCTTGTACCTTGGATGATTGAATGTAGAAGAGAACATCCAGTTAAAAAGGGATAGTCGGTAGGATTAGAAAGATAGTCGGTAGGTTTAGGAAGAAGAGTGAGAATATGATTTGGAATAAAAAGCTTCTTTAGCAATAGGGTTTCGTTTAGAGAGTGAATGTAAATGTCAGTACATGTGAAGAGTCTTTCACAATGATGAACTGGGGAAATTATGTAGAAAAGCAGGTATCAATAGAGACATAACGAAATCAGGCAAAGTATAAATGAGTGATAGGATTAGACATTTTCAACAGGGTTGAGTTTGAATATATAATCATAGGAAAAAACAAATATGTTGTCACCAATGGGATTGACATTTGAGAGCATTAGGCAACCTGGACACGGATGTTATTACTTATCCATGTTCACTTTCCTTTTAGGCTTTGGTACAATCATAAGTGTGACCTTTACATTTTTTTTTGTTCAGAATATTTCGGTGGTAAAATGTATATGTAGATCAGGTAACATGAGTATTTCTTTCACCATGTCTGGGAGCAATATTTTGAAGACATATACATTAGTATTAGGGGTACAAAGAGGTGTACCCTGTGTCTATGAATATAGAGATAATGCATGAATAGACAATAATATGAATAAATAATGTATCTGGTTCCACTTTAAATAATGGATTGAATTGAAATCTGAAAATATATATGAAATCTTATATTGATATATAATCATTCATTTCAACCAGTTATATATCTAATGGTAATATTAGGATTATGGTTTATCATGAAGGGTGTTTGAGTTTTGCTTTATAAGTGATGATGTTAAACGAAAATAATGTGTTTGGAAAGAAGTCTCATGAAAAGACCAGTCAAGAAACATAGAAGAATCATGTGTTCTGAATCAGAAAGTGATTGATCATGAAACAAATGCCTATAAATTTTCTAACTTTTGAATGAAATATATATCCTATGATGTGCATAAACTGAAGACATCGTAACGTATAAGTGTTGAATAAAAATGAAAATCAAAATACACATCATGTCCCTAAGAATATACTTGCATTGATGTTAAACTAGCTCAGTAACTGTAGAAATATTAGGTTTTGTTTGCACCTTTCACTGAATTTAGTTTTCAGTACTAGAAAACAAATATGTATTTCAGGTGGATGATTATTTCTGAGAATAATCTTGTGGAAAGTTGATTATAAATACACATATATGAATATGAATGAATTTAGGGAGTGTATAATAAGACACATATATTTCATATTTTAAAAAATCTGGAGAGTGTATATATATATATATATATATATATACACTCTCATACATACACACTCACATGCACAGATATAAAAAAGTAGCAATACAGGAAATCCATCATGAAGGCAGGCATGGAAAAATCAAGTCTCTGACCTCTTCAGCTGCGCGGGCATCGGGAGTCGTAAACTGTCTAAATGCTGTTTGCTCAGAATCACTATGCAATGTTGACCTAATGTGGATCTGGTGCGAACATTCTGGGCCCCTCAGAACACACACCGAGCCTGGAACGGCTGCATTCAACCTCCGGTTTGCCTGGTTCTCGTGACTCAGCACTAAGATCCCTCTGAAATAACTGTTCGGCCCTTCTGAACTTTCAGAGGTAAAAGCCAACCAAGCCTTCAAAGGCAGTGGCCACAGGATTGAAATGGCGCTTGGGAGAGACAGTCAGGACCCACCCGTTGCGTTGGTTACCTTGCAAAGGGAACAAACGGTCACCATTTGCATGGGATACCACCATAGCATAGAAATGATGTCACGGGCAGAGGAGATAACTTCATTGAAACCAGCGTGACAGGTGTGTAATCCCCTAGCCATCTCTCTCAACACAGCGGGGAAACCTTAAGGGCCCCTCCCAGCTCTGCCGTAAGGGCCTCTCCCAGCTCTCCCTTGAGCGCGATAGCCAGACCTAGGGAATCAGGATTGGCTCGGAACTAGTGGCGTGGAATTCCGGGCTCCTGATCCCACAAGTGCTGACAATTGAGGTCTCTTACACCACGTACCGGTGGCGTGGCTCCCAGAGGGCAAGAATATTCGCTGGGGGTCCTCAGCCCCAAGCTCTACAAACTTAGGGTCTGAGGGAGGCAAACAGGGAGAGTGTGCACAGGCGTTCATGAAAACAGGGCTGCCAGGAGTAGAGTTCTGGCTTGAAACCACTATTGTGGTGAGCGTCACAGGTGATCAGGGCATGGCTTGAGGAAGCACAAGAGAAGGCCCTAGGCACTCAGGATTGGAGATCCGCCAAGTCTGGGAGGAAGAGCTGCTGCACAGTGATTGGTTCCCACTTATTCAGAGGAGAAGCTTGGCCCAGTGCACACAGCTCCACCTACTGAAAGAGAAGTTAATTGAACTCTATGACTGCATGTATTATTATTATTTTTTTAATTTATATTTTTTATATTTCTTTCATTTTCATTTTTGTTGTTGTTGTTCTTTAACTTTTTTAATGTTTTTATTTTTTTATTTTTTATTTTATCATTATTATTATTAATATTATTTTAAATTTTAATTTTCATTTTTTAATTATAATTATTATTTAAATTTTTTTTCTTTATTTATTTTCTATTTTTTTCTTTTGTCTTTTCATTTCTTTTCAATTTTCTTATTCTCCCTTCCTTGAATTCTACCTGTCTACTCTCATTCTCTTTAGTGACTTCTTCCCTTCCCTTCTAATATCTTTCCTCCCAAGCATCAAATAAATTTATAAGAGTAAGCAGTAACTCAGCAGTCAAACAAAACAAGAAGTAACATGAGCAGCATAAAAAAGCAAGGAAGAAAAGGAGTACAAACAATGATGGACAGCCTAAATATTCAGAAGGACCTAGAGTCATCAGAAAAATGGTCATATAAAGAACTCAAGAAATACCTTAGACAGATGGAATGGAACCTTAAAGAGGATACGAGACATCAAAACCAAACAGTGAAAGAACACATTGAAAATGAATTACATAAACAGATATAAAAAGAAATTAAGCATCTTAATTAGGAGATAGAGATTATAAAAAAAATCAAACAATAATTCTAGAAATGAAGGAAATGATAAACCAAATTAAAAACTCAATTGAGAGTATCACTAACAGAGTGGAGCAAGTAGAAAACAGAATGTCAGATAATGAAGACAAAATATATCATCTTGAAAAAAATCTAGCCAACAAAGAAATGCTGGTAAAAAGTCATGAGAAAAACATCCAAGAGATATGGGATAACATAAGAAAAAAAAAACAAACTAATGAGTCATCTGGATAGAGGAAGGTACAGAGATTCAAACCAAGGGAATGAGTAACCTGCTGTATGAAATAATTACAGAAAACTTTCCAGAAATAAAAATGGAAACGGATAAAAAAAATTGTAGATGCTTACAGGACACCGAGCACACAAAATCACAGTAGACCAATGCCAAGACACATTGTTATGAAGATATCCAATATACAGAACAAAGAGAAAATATTAAAAGCTACAAGAGAAAGGAGGCAGATTACAATCAGGGGTAAACCAAAAATGTGAACAACAGATTTTTCATCACAGACGCTGAAAGTGAGAAGATCCTGGAACAACGTATTTCAAACACTTAAAAACAATGGATGCCAACCAAGAAATCTGTATTCAGCAAAATTAAGCTTCAGGTAAGACAACGAAATAAAAACATTTCGTGATAAACAGAAGCTAAAAGAACTTGCAGCCAGAAAACCAGCATTGCAAAGCATCTTAAGGAAAACACTACACAAGGAAAAAATGAATATCAACAAAGAAAACCATCAGTGGGAAGTGCCTCATTAATGACAGAGGGCGGGGGAAAAGTTAATCATGGATAAACAAACTAAATTAAAAAAAAAAGATAAATAATCAAAGACGGGTGGCAATACAAACCATATATCAATACTAACTCTAAACTTTAATGGCTTAAACTCTCCAATAAAGTGACATAGGCTTGTAACGTGGATTAAAAAAAACAAATCCAACAATATGTTGCTTCCAGGAGACACATCTGAATGGAAAAGAGATACACAGGCTGAAGGTGAAAGGTTGGGAAAATTTATACCATGCACACGGTCCTTGTAAGCAAGCAGGGGTGGCCATCCTCATATGGAATAAAATCGACTTCAAGACTAATTTAATCAAAAGGGATAAGGAAGGACATTATATACTGTTGAAAGGAACCATTCACCAACAAGACATAACAATTATCAATATTTACGCAGCAAATAATGGTGCTGCAACATTTATAAAACAAATTCTCCTCAAGTTCAAGAATCAAATAGACCACAACACAATAATTATGGGAGACTTCAACTCACCTCTCTCACCATTGGACAGATCCTCCAAACAAAAGTTGAATAAAGAAAATATAGAATTCAATATCACAATCAATACCCTAGACTTAACTGACATATATAGAATATATCAACCGTCATCAAGTGGATATACTTTTTTCTCACCAGCACATGGATCCTTCTCAAAAATAGACCATATATTATGCCATAGGGCAACACTCAGTAAATATAAAGGGGTGGAGATAATACCATGAATTTTTTTCTGATCACAATGGAATGAAACTGGAAACCAACGGTAAAAGAAGGAAGGAAAAATCCTACATCACATGGAAAATGAACAATATGTTACTGAATGATCAATGGGTTACAGAAGACATAAAGGAGGAAATCAAAAAATTCTTAGAGATAAATGAAAATACAGACACAACATATCAGATTCAATGGGACACAATGAAACAAGATTCAAGAGGCAAATTCATCGCCTGGAGGTCATTCCTCAAAAAAAGAAAAAAACAAAAACAACAAATAAATGAGCTCTCACTTAATCTCAAAGCCCTAGAAAAGGAAGAGCAAAACAACAGCAAATGTAGCAGAAGGCAAGAAATTATTAAAATCAGAGAGTAAATCACGAAATTGAAACAAAAGAAACTATTAAAAAATTAACAAAACTAATAGTTGGTTCTTCAAAAAAATAAATAAGATGGACAGACCCTTAGCCATGCTAACGAGGAGAAGAAGAGAGAGAACTCAAATTACTAACATACGGGATGAAAAAGGCAATATCACAACAGATGCTACATAAATACAGAAGACAATTAGAAATTATTTTGAAAACCTATATTCCAATAAAATAGAAAATAGTGAAGACATTGATACATTTGTTAAGTCATATGATTTGCCTAGACTGAGTCAGGAGGATACACACAATTTGAACAGACCAATATCAATCGATGAAATAGAAGAGGCAATCAAACTACTACCAACCAAGAAAAGCCCAGGATCGGATGGGTATACAGCGGAGTTTTACAAAACCTTTAAAGAAGAATTAATACCGATACTTTTCAAGTTATTCAGAAAATAGAAAAACAGGGAGCTCTGCCAAATTCATTCTATGAGGCCAACATCACCCTGATTCTGAAACCAGACTAAGACACCTCAATGAAAGAAAACAACAGACCAATATCTCTGATGAACCTAGATGCAAAAATTTTCATTAAAATTCTGGTGATTTGGATACAAAGGCACATCAAAAAAATTGTGCACCATGATCAACTAGGATTCATCCCTGGGATGCAAGGAGGGTTCAATATATGGAAATCAATAAATGTTATTCACAACATCAATAGACTTAAAAATAAGAACCATAAGATGATCTTGATAGATGCAGAAAAACCATTAGAAAAAGTAGAGCATTCCTTTATGTTCAAAACATTAGAAAAACTAGGGATAAAGGGAACATACCTCGACATTGTAAAAACTATCTATGTTAAGCCTCAGGCTAGCATCATTCTGAATGGAGAAAAATTGAAGGCATTCTTTCTAAAATTTGGAACAAGACAGGGATGTCCTCTATCACCACTTCTATTCAATATAGTTCTCGAAAAACTGGCCAGAGCAATTAGAAAGTTGAAAGACATTAAAGACATAAAAATAGGAAAAAAAGAACTTAAATTATCACTATTTGAAGATGACATGATTCTATACATAGAAGACCCAAAAGGGTCTACAGAAAAAAACTACTAGAACTAATAAATGAATTCAGCAATGTGGCAGGAAATGAAATCAACATGCATAAATCAAAGGCATTTCTGTATATCAGCGACAAAACTTCTGAAATGAAAATGAGGAAAAACACTGCATTCACAATATCCTCATAAAAAATTAAATACTTGGGAATCAACCTAACAAAAGAGGTGAAAGATTTATACAATGCAAACTACAGAACCCTAAAAAGAGAAGTAGAATAAGATCTTAGAAGATTGAAAAATATACCCTGTTCATGGATAGGCAGAACTAACATCATCAAAATGGCGATATTACTAAAAAGTTGTCTATAGGTTTACTGAAATGCCAATCTAAATCCCAAATGAATTTTTTGTAGAAATACATAAACCAATCATGAAATTCATATGGAAAAATAAACGACCCAGAATAGCAAAAGCAATTCTAAGCAGGAAGTGTGAATCAGGCGGTATAGCGATACCAGATTTCAAACTATATTACAGAGCAATAATAACAAAAACAGCATGGTACTCGTACCAAAACAGGCGGGTGGACGTATGGTACAGAATGGAGGACACAGAGACTAATCCAAAAAGCTACAACTATCTTATATTTGATAAAGGAGCTAAAAGCATGCAATGGAGGAAGGATAGCATCTTCAACCAATCGTGTTGGGAAAACTGAAAATCCATATGCAACAAAATGAAACTGAATCCCTTTCTCTCGCCATGCACAAAAGTTAACTCAAAGTGGATCAAGGAGCTAGATTCAAATCAGAGACTCTGCATCTGATAGAAGAAAAAGTTGGTTCCGATCTACATATTGTATGGTCAGGCTCCAAATTCCTTAATAGGACACCCATAGCACAAGAGTTAATAACAAGAATCAACAAATGGGAGTTACTTAAACTGAAAATTTTTTTCTCAGAAAGAGAAACAATAAGAGAGGTAAATATGGAGCCTAGATCATGGGAACAAATTTTTACTCCTCACCCTTCAGATGGAGCCCTAATATCCAGAGTATACAAAGTATACAAAGAACTCAAATAATTAGACAATAAGATAACAAATAACCTAATGGGCCAAGGACCTGAACAGACACTTCTCAGAGGAGGACATAGAATCAATCAACAAGTACATGAAAAAATGCTCTCCATTTCTTGCAGTCAGAGAAATGCAAATCAAAACCACCCTAAAATACCATCTCAATCCAGTGAGATTGGCAGCCATTATGAAGTCAAACAACAACAAGTGCTGGCGACGATGTGGGGAAAAGGGTAGTCTTGTACATTGCTGATGGGACTGAAACTGGTGCAGCCAATTTGGAAAGCAGTATGGAGATTCCTGGGAAGGCCGGGAATGGAAGCACCATTTGACCCAGCTATTGCCCTTCTCGCACTATTCCCTGAAGACCTTAAAAGAGCGTACTACAGGGATACTGCCAATCGATGTTCATAGCAGCACAATTCACAATTGCTACACTGTGGAACCAACCCAGATTCCCTTCAATAGATGAATGGATAAAAAAAATGTTTTTTTTTTTATATACTATGGAGGATTACACAGTACTAAAAAATGACAAAATAATGGAATTTGCAGGGAAATGCATGGCACTAGAGCAGATTATGCTTAGTGAAGCTAGCCAATCCCAAAAAAACAAATACCAAATGACTTCTTTGATATAAGGAGAGCAACTAAGAACAGAGCAGAGAGGAAGAGCATGAAGAAAAGATTAACATTAAGCAGAGACATGAGGTGGGAGGGAAAGTTAGAGAAAAGAGAAATTGCATGGTAATGGAGGGAGACCCTTATTGTTACAAAAAAAATACATATAAGAGGTTGTGAGTGTAATGGAAAAATAAACAATAAGTGAAATGAATTACAGTAGGTAGGGTAGAGAGAGAAGATGGGAAGAGAGCGGAGGGGGGATAGTAGGGCATAGGAAAGGTAGCAGAATACAACAGTAACTAATAAGACATTATGTAAAAATATGGATGTGTAACTGATGTGATTCTGCATTCTATATTTGGAGTAAAAATGGGAGTTCATAACCCACTTGAATTGATGTATGAAATATGATATGTCAAGAGCTTTGTAATGTTTTGAGCAACCAATAAAAGAAAAAAAAGGTAGCAATATATATGCCAATCGAAAATCTTCATCAAATATATATAATCCAAAGATCGAAAAATATTCATTTTACTGAAATGGATTTATGTATAATGTTATTCAACTAGGAAGCTCACCCGTAGGTTGAATTTTCAGTTCCAACAGCGTTTAGGAGGAGTGATCTCTTCTCACAATTTGCATCTGCCAATTCAGCCACCTCACATGTGTGTACAAGTGATATCAGGTAGGATTCTATATGTGCATATAAAAATACATGTGCTGAATAGGCTACAGAGAAAGGGAGACAGGGATTCACATATTTGTTAATTTTAAAAACACATCTAGAACTATTTCAACAGAAAATTGACTAGATTTAAAACTCCTACATTATATAATGCAAAAAGCAATTCCAACTATACACCATGCCTCCTCTGAACTGCTTGTATTTATATTCTTTTTGGGTTATTTTTCACCATCATTTTAGGATTATTAGTAAGAGACTAGTAGGGTACAGGTTAGTGTCAGGGATTAAGTATTTCAAATGGAAAATTGGAAAATGAATCCAATGTGTATGTAAATATGTGCTACACAAAAATCTTCCCACTCACATCCAGAACAATGCCTTGACATTACCTTCGCCCCAAGTAAGACACAATTAGAGTTGAAAAGTGTAAAAATCTAGGAATACATATATGGAATGGAATATGCTCGGGAGTTCACAACTTTGGAGGTGGTAGAGGAGTTTCCAAAAGTAAAGGACAGGGTAAACACTCCACAAACAAGGAGCTCTGCTGGCCTAAGAATTCTTGGGAAATGGCCTCTGAGGTTGGGATCCTGAAATATATGTTGCTGTCATGAGCTTTAGCTTCCTTCGTAGTGAGACCATCAAAGCTGGGTCTGCATCTATGTGACTGGGAAGAGATGGTTTCTTATATTCCAATGAACATGAGGCAGCAGTGCTCAATTCTCTCTTTGTAGGTAAACTGTGGCCACTGGATTCTAATTGTCTCCCAGTGGGGACTGTGAAGACATTTGGTCATCATCCACTTTTCATGGTGTTTTTTGCTGCTGCACTGGGAATTTGGTATTTGCTTCACAAAATATAAGAAGTTCATTTGGGATACAGTGCTGCAGGGAGTTCTGTCACTTGTGGTGGGTCAGGGTCTGCAGGAGAATGCACCAACCAGGCTTCTATCCCACAGAGCTTGCCCCAGTAACCATAGTAAACTTATTCTGAACATTGCCCTTAAAACTCTCGATATAACAGGATGCCTTTACATATAAGGGTCTCATGTCTGCACTATATCAGTCACAAGCCATTTGGAAGCCAATGGCAGATCCACATAGCCCCTCCATGATGTTTATTCACACACCTTCCCACCACTGCTCTAGGCCCACTACTCAGCAGGCTCCAAATTACTGGCATCTCGTGTTCTACATCATTTTCATGAAACCCAGTCAAATAAGGCACTGTCTGGTATACACATGATAAGCAACAGGACATCAAATTTTCTGCAGTTCCACCTGGTCATGGGAATTTAAAAAATTTCATGGTATTTATTTAGCAATTTTTCAAAAATGAAGTTAGAGGCACTGTGGGTCTCAATTCATTCAGGAACCATTAAGTGTTGAGAAAGTTCATTTCAATGAAAGCTCTGGAGAACTCTCAAAGTCAAGGCTTCTCAAAGAGTTACCAAATGGTCACATAAAGCCAGGCCAATTGACGTCTACAATGTGAGGTCCATGTATGTTTTGACTGTCATCTAGGGCTGCCAAGTCTTTCAGAATAAAATCATGTGATATCCTGGCTGAGATTCCCAGGCCTCTGTGGAAAGCCACCCTGGGCATAGATCTCAGTTTCCAAGAGTGAGTCTTATGTGTGTCCTCCTAAAATCCCAACACAATTCATGGCAATACTTCTCTGAGGTCAATTCCAGAATGCAGTCTCTAAGGGGAATCACACCAGAGTTCAAGCCCAGGTGGACCCAGTCATCCCTAACAACCGCCACAAAAATTACCACAATTAAAATCAAAACACTCCCACAGGGCCATCATCTTCTTCCATGTAGACACTCATCATAACCTCTAGCTGGAGGTTTCTATGAGCCCAAGGTAGTGTCCAAAATAAGCTCACTTGCCCCTTATTTGCCTAAAATCATGGTGGCCTGGACACTCTTCCTGTGAACCAGGAGTGATCAAATATTCCTGCTGTTAAAGTGTTCCACTTCTCCAATTTCGGCCTACTGGCTGTAGGGTATAGATTCTTTATGTGATTTGGAGTCATGAGAAAATCCAAGCACATATGGGCTAGCCTCTGCAGGGATTTCAAGAACTCATTTGACCCAAAGGATCCCTATTCTCACTTGATGGAGTTCAGGAACCTAAAACAAGAAGGCAAAATATTCATCCACAATGACTGCTCTTTTGGACATTTTAGTTTTGGAAGAACATGGGATCTTTCTTTAGATCCATCAGGTGCTGAGAATCTAAGCCACAACCTCATACAAGGACAAGAGGCTGATTCAGACACATCCCATTCCAAAGAAATTAAGCAAAGAGCCACAGGTGGGGTCCATTCATTTCCATATGAAAACAGTGTTTTTCAGGCTACACAAAGGGGTGGCCTGAGGCAAAGACCTTTCTGACATTTAGGGTAATAGAAATAGAATTAAGCAAATGGCCCAAAGAAGGGTTTCTCCACTGAGACTTTACTGCACACACTGATATCTGAGTTTTCTGAGATGATCTCATTCCCTTCAGCTATCCAGAACATGGCCATGTCACAGAGCCTTGTGGTGTTACATATCTGGGTAACAAAACCATGAGTCTATTCTGGAGAGTGGCCAGAATTCACATAGAAAACAGGAACTTTAGAAGATAGTAGATGTTGCCCATCCATAAGGCAAGCTGCAGTGCATTCATCAATTGCGCAGTATGAATTGCGGAAGCTTTCAACTAGAGACAACACATCCATTGGTGCATTCTCTTTTCTAATGTCTACAACCATGGATACAGTGGGATACACAGACATAGAAACACTCACAATGTAAAACGACTTACTAGAAACAGTCCACTCCAAACCAAACAAACCACCTTTCCTACCTATTCTCAGAACATGAGAAAAAACCACAAACTCACACCTACAACGGCAAAGGCACTTCCTTCCCCCAAATAGGTCTGTGACTATCCGGAGTGTCTTCTGACTGGTGGGCCATATTATGTTCCCCCAAAATGGCTTGTCCTGTTTCACATCTGGTCTCAATGTCCAACTCCGTGAAGTTGTAAGGAGCCAGCAGTGAGCCACTGCCTGCTTTCTCAGGAAAGGCCCCTCTTCAGAGCTCTGCTGGCATTTGGCCATCCTCATATCAGCAGGTACCAAGAAAGACTGACTATGTCTTTGGGAAAAGCAAACAAGTTAGCCCACTGGGTCTGGAGTTGGACTGGCTCTGGGTGCCTGGCTTCCTGGATGCCAAGTTCAGAGAATTCCATCACCAAGGAAGTGAAGTGAGGTCACTTCTTTCAGGAACTGAATATGGTCACTGCCTTGGTAACCACTTTGTCCTAACAGTTGCTTCCAAGGTTCCCATGAGATAGAGGCTGCCCCAACATCCTGTGACACATTCAGAAGTTATAATGGTATATCAACCATAGGCACCCTGGAACAGCTCTCCACAGAGGCCTGGTTTGGTCCATCTTCTCTACATTAAGAAGAGAGAGGCTGATTCAGACACATCAATTCATCCTGACCAGGTTGTTTGCATGGAAGATGACTATTGCTCTCTCAGGTCCTACATAGCTGCCTACATCTTCTCCAAGGATCATTTCTTCATGGATCTTTGAGGTTCTAAGCAGGTGGAAGATCTTCTACATTTCTATATTGTAAGACCCACTCTGTCGCTGCTCTTAAGTTAGTTATATTGAGGGAACAGTGTATGGTTAGGGTTAATAACAAGTTCGATTTGGGTTACGAATCATTCTGCGGGATGAATAATGGTATTGGCAACCTGCGATATTTACAAGAGTATACATGTGAAATATAAGTATGAAAGCAGAAATCTAGGTAAGATTTGAAGCCCAGAAGGGCATTGGGGACTTGAGTGGGATACTTAACTTTGAGTTATGTGCTGCACAGATGTCTCAGATAAATCAATATACACTGGCATCGGACCTTGTACCTTGGATGATTGAATGTTGAAGAGAACATCCAGTCAAAAACCGATAGTCGGTAGGATTAGGAAGGTAGTTGGTAGATTTAGAAAGAAGAGTGAGCATAGGATTTGGACCAAAAGTTCTTCAGCAATAGGGTTTCAGGTAGAGAGTGTATGTAAATGTCAGCACATGTGAAGAGTCAGTCACAATGATGAACTGGGGAAAACATGTAGGAAAGCAGATATCAATAGAGACATTAGGAAATCAAGCAAAGTATAAAGTGTGTGATAGTGTTAGACATTGTCAACAGGTTTGAAGTTGAATATATAATCTTAGGAAGAAACAAATATGTAGTCACCAATAGGATTGATATTTGAGAGCATTAGGCAACCTGGACATGGATGATTTTAGTAATGGATGCTATCTTTCCATTTAGGCTTTGGTACAATTTTAAGTGTGACCTTTGCTTTTTGTGTCTGGAATATTTCTGTGATAAAATGTGTATGTAGATCAGGTGACATGAGTATTTCTTCCACCATTTCTGAGAGCAATATTTTGAAGATTTATGAATTCGTATGGGGGTACAAATAGGTGTACCCTGTTTCTATTAATATAGACATAATGCATGAGTAGACAATACTGTGAATAAATAATATAACTGGATCCACTTTAAATAATGGATTGAATGGATATCTGAAAATATATAAGAAATGTTATATTGATATACAATCATTAATTCCAACCAGTTATATATC
Organism: Callospermophilus lateralis; assembly: GCF_048772815.1. NCBI lineage: Eukaryota > Metazoa > Chordata > Mammalia > Rodentia > Sciuridae > Callospermophilus > Callospermophilus lateralis. Next base: position 1,996,256 of record NW_027518101.1, read on the forward strand.
TAATGATTATCTTATGGTCATGGTTAATCATGAAGGGTGTGTGAGTTTTTCTTCAAAATTGATTATGGAAATCGAAAACAATATATTTGGATAAAAAGTCTCATGAATAGACCAGTCAAGAAACATAGAGAAATACATGTGTTCTGGAGCAGGAAGTGACTGAAAGTGAAACAAATGCCTATAAATTTGCTAACTAGTGAATGAAATATATATGCTAAGATGTGCATAAACTGAAGAAATAGTAATGTACCAGTGTGGAATAAAAATTAACATCAAAATACACATCGTGTCCCATAGGAACCAACATGCATTGATGTTCAACTGGGTCAGTTAATGTAGACATATTAGAATTTGTATGCACCTTTCACTGAAGTTAGTTCTCAGTACTAGGAAACAAATATGTATTTCAGGTGTTTGAGTATTTCTAAGAATAATCTTGTGAAAAGTTGATTATTAATCCACATACATGAACATGAATGAATTTAGGGAGTGTATATAAGACACATAATTTTCATATTTTTAAAAATCTGGAGAGTATATACACACACACACACACACACACACACACAAACACAGAAATTAAAAAATAGCAATATATATGCCAATCGAAATTCATCATGAAATATATATCATAAAGATGCAAAAACATTCATTTTACTGAACATGGGTTTATGTATAATGTTGTTCCACTGGGAAGCTCACCCATAGGTTGAATTTTCAGTTCTAACAGCGTTTAGGACGAGTGATCACTTCTCACAATTTGTATCTGCCAAGTCATGTAACTCAAAAGAATGTACGTGTGATACCGTGTAGGATTCTATTTGTGCATATAAAAATACATGTGCTGAATAGGCTCCAGAAAATGGGAGACAGTAATTCACATATTTGTTAACTTTCAAAACACATGGAGAACTATTTCAATTAAAAATTGACTAGATTCATAATACCTACCCTTTATCATGCAAAAGGCAAGTCCAACCCTGAACTGCATGTATTTACGTACTGTTTGGGTTATTTTTCTCCATCATATTAGAATTAGTAGTCGGAGTCTATTAGAATATGGCTTAGTGTCAGGGATTCAGAATTTCGAATGGAAAAATAGGAAAATTAATCCAATGTGTATGCAAATATGTGCTAAAACAAATCTTCTGACTCTCATCCAGAACAATGCCTTGAAATTATCTTCGCCCCAAGTAAGACACAATTAGAGAAGAAAAGTTTCAAAATCTGTGATTACATTTCTGGAATGGAAAATGCTCAGGAGTGCACAAACTTGGAGGTGGTATAGGAGTTTCCAAAAGTAAGAACAGGGTACACACTCCACAAACATGGAGCTCTGCATGCCTAAAACTTTTAGAGAAACTGCCACTGAGGTTGGGCAATGATATATAGGTTTTTGTCAGGAGTTAAGCTTCCTTTGTAGTGATACCCTCAAAGCTGGGTCTGCATCTATGTGACCTGGAGGACAAAGTTTCTTATTTTCCAATGAACACAAGGCAGCACTGCTGAATTCTCTCTTTGTAGATAAACTGTAGCCCCTGGGGGTTTATTTTCTCCCCGTGTGGACTGTGAAACAATTTGGTCATCCTCCACTTTTCGTGGTGTTTCTTGCTGCTGCACTTGGAGTTTGGTACATGCTTCACGAAATACAAGGAGTTCAACTGGGAAACAGTGCTGGAGAGAGTTCTGTCACGTGTGGTGGGTTATGGTCTGCACGAAAATGCACAAACCAGGCTTCTATCTCTCAAAGATTGCTCCCTTGTCCATAGCAACCTGATTCTGAACATTGCCCTGAAACCTCGCCATAGAACAAGATGCCTTTACATATAAGGGTCTGAAGTCTGCACTATGTCGGTCACAAGCCATTTGGAAGCCAATGGCAGATCCACATGGACCCACCATGATATTTTATCACACACCTGCCCACCACTGCTCTACGCCCACTACTCAGCAGGCTACAAATTACTGGCATCTCTGTTCTAAACAATTTTCAGAAAACCCTGTCAATCAAGGAACTGTCTGGTACACTCATAATAAGCAATAGGACATCGAATGTTTCTGGAGTGCCACCTGGTCATGGGAATTTCAAAAATTTCATGGTATTTATCTAGCCATTTTTCAAGGATGACATTGGATGCACTGTGAATTTCAATTATTCAGGAACCATTAAATGTTGAGAAAGCTCAATTCAAAGAAAATTCTGGAGAACTCTCACAGGCAAGGCTTTCCAAAGAGTGGACAAAAGGTCACTTGAAGCCAGGACCATTGAGGTCTACAATGTGAGGTCCTATGTGTTTTGACTCTCAACTATGGCTGCCAAGTCTTTCAGAATAAAATCATGTGATATCCAGGCTGAGATTCCCAGTTCTTTGTGGAAAGCCACCCTGGTCCTAGATCTCAGGTTCCAAGGGCGACTCTCATGTGTGGCCTCCTAAAATCCCAACACAATTCATGGCAATACTTCTCTGAGGTCAGTTTCAGAACTCAGTCTCTAAGGGGAAACACACCAGGGTTCAATTCCTGGTGACCCAGTCATCTCTTCCAACCGCCACACAAATGACCAGAATTAAAACCAAAACACTCACACATACCCCTCATCTTCTTCCATATAGACACTAATCATAACCTTGGCTGGAAGTTTCCATGAGGCACACAGCACAAGACAATGTCAAAATAAACTCCCTTGCCCTTCATTTGTCTAAAGTCAGTGTTTCTGGACACTGTTCCTGTGAACCAGGGCTGATCAAAGATGCCTGCCATTAATACTGTTCCGCTTCTCCAATTTGAGGCATAATGACTGTCAGGTATAGTTTCTTTATGTGATTTGGAGTCATGAGAAAACCCAAGCACCTATGGGCTAGCCTCTGAAGGGCTTGAAGGACTCAGTTGACCCAAAGGATCCCTCTTCTCACTTGATGGAGATCAGGAACCTTACAGAGGAAAGCAAGAGACTTCATCCACAATGATTGCTCTTTTGGCCATTTTGGAATTGGATGCACACATGGGATCTTTCTTTAGATCCATCAGGGCTGAGAATCTGAGCCATGGACTCACACTGCACTAAGAGGTGGATTCAGACATATCCCTTTGCAAAGCAATTAAGCAAAGATCCACAGGTGATGCCCATTTATTTCCATTTGAAAACTGATATTTTCAGGCTTTGGAAAGGTGTGGCCTTAGGCAAAGACCTTCCTTACATTCAGGGCAACAGAACAATAGAAAAGCAAATTCCCAAAGCAGAGTTTCTCCACTGAGACTTTCCTGGTCACACTGATATCTGAGTTTTCTGTGATACTCACCATTCCCTTCAGCTATCCAGTACATGGCCATGTCCCAGATTGTGGAGGAGATACATATCTTGAACACAAAACCATGAGCCTATGGGAGAGTGGCCAGAATTCAGGAAGAAATCAGGAATGTAGAAAGGTAGTAGGTGTTGCCCATCTATAAGGTAAGCTGCAGTCCATTCATAAATTGGACAAGATGAATGCTGCGAAGATTTCTACTAGACAGGACACATCCTTTGATGCATTCTCTTTTCTGTTGTCTACAACCACGGACACAGTGGGATACACAGAATCACTCACCTTCTCAAAGCACTTACTAGAAACAGGCCACTCCAAATTAAACAAACCGACTTTCCTACATATTCTTAGAAGATGAGACAAAATCACTAACACACAAACACACCCAAAAATGCACCTTCTTTCCCCAAGTAGGTCTGTGACTATCCGGAGCATCCTCTGACTGGTGGACCATACTATGTTCCCCTGAAATGGGCTGTCGTATGTCAGATCTGGTCTCTTTGGCCAAAACTGTGAAGTTGTCAGGAGCCAGCGGTGAGCCACTGCCTGCTTTATCAAAAAAAAAAGCCCCTCTTCAGAGCTTTCCTGGCATTTGTCCATCTTCAATTCAGTAGTTGCCAAGAAAGACTGACTCTGTCCTTGGTTAATCCAAACATGTGAGACCACTGCAACTGGGACTGGGCCTGCCTCAGGGTGCCTGGCTTCCTGGATCCAAAGTTCAGAGTGTTACATCAACAAAAAAGTGACGTAGGTCACTTCCTCTAGAACTGAATGAGGTCACTGCCTTGGCAACCACTTTGTCCTAACAGTTGCTTCGAAGGGTCCATGAGATGGAGGCTGCCCCTACTTCCTTTGACACTTTCACAAGTTAAAATGGAATATCAACCATAGGCACCCGGGAACAGCTCTCCACACAGGCCTGGTTTGGTCCATCTTCTCTACATTAAGAAGAGAGAGACTGCTTCAGACACATCCCTTCATCCTTACCTGGTTGTTTGTCATGGAAGATGACTTTTGCTCTCTCAGGTCCTTCATAGCTGCCTATATCTTCTCCAGGGATAATTTCTGCATAAACCTTTGAAGTTCTCTGCAGGTTGAAGATCTCCTACATTCCTGTATTGTAAGACCAACTCTGTCCCTGCTCTTCTATAAAGGTAGATTGAGGGAATCGTGTATGTTTAGGGTTAATAACATGTTTGATTTGGGTTAGGATCATTCTGCTGGATGAATAATGGTATTGGAAACCTGCGATATTTATAAGATTATAGAGGTGAAATATATGTATGAAAACAGAAATCTCTGTAAGATTTAAAGCCCAGAAGGTCATTGGGTCCTTGATTGGGATAGTTAGCTTTGAATTATGTTCTGTGCAGATGTCTCAGATAAATCTATACACAATGGCATAGGATCTTGTACCTTAGATGATTGAATGTTGAGGAGAACATTCATTCAAAAAGGGAGAGTTGGTAAGATTACGAAGAGAGTTGGTAAGATTAGAAAAAAGTGTGAGTATAGGATTTGGACAAAAAGTTCTTTAGCAATAGGGTTTTGGGTAGAGAGAAAATGTAAATGTCAGCACATGTGAAGAGTCAGTCACAATGATGAACTGGGGAAAATATGTAGGAAAGCAGATATCAATAGAGACATAAGGAAATCAGGCAAAGTATAAAATGAGTGATACCAATAGACATTTTCAACAGGCTTGAGATTGAATATATAATCTTAGGAAGAAACAAATATGTAGTCACCAATAGGATTGACATTTGAGACCATTAGGCAACCTGGACATGGGTGATTTTCATAATCCATACTCACATTCCATTTAGGCTTTGGTACAATCGTAAGTGTGACTTTGCATTTTGTGGCCAGAATATTACTGTGATAAAATGTATATGTAGATCAGGTGACATGAGTATTTCTACCACCATTTCTTGGAGCAATATTTTGAAGAGGTGTAAATTAGTATTGGGGGTACATAGAGGTGTACCATGTGTGTATGAATATAGACATAATGCATGAATAGTCCATACTGCGAATAAATAATACAACTGGTTCAAACTTTAGAAATTGGAATAAATTGATATCTGAAAATACACAGGGAATCATATATTGATATACATACATTCATTCCAACCATTTATACATCCAATGGTAATATTACGGTTGTGGTTCATCATAAAGAGTGTGTGAATTTTGCTTCAAAATTGATAATGGAAATCGACAGTAATGTGTGTGGAAAGAAGTCTCATGAAATGACCAGTCAAAAACAAAGAGGAATACATATGTTCTGAAGCAGGAAGTGATAGAATGTGTTACAAATTTCTTTAAATTTATGAAGTTGTGGCTGAAATGTATATTCTATGATGTACAAAAACTGAAGAAATAGTAATGTACCAGTGTTGTATAAAAATGAACGCCAAAATACTCATCATGTCCCATAGGAATCTACTTGCATTGATGTTAAAGTGGGTCAGTTACTGTAAAAATATAAGGATTTGTTTGCACCATTTACTGAAGTGAGTTTTCAATACTATAAAACAAATATGTATTTCAGATGGATGAATATTTCTGAAAATAATCTTATGAAAAGTTGAATATAAAACCACATACATGAACATGAATGAATTTAGGGAGTGTATAATAAGATACATATATTTCATATTTTGACAAATCTAGAGTGTTTATATATCTATATATCTATATATATATATATATATATATATATATATATATACAAAATACACACAGAGACATTAAAAAGTAGCAATATATATGCCAATTAAAATTCATCATGAAATATATATCATCCACAGATCCAAAAATATTAATTTTACTGAACATGGATTTATGTATAATGTTTTTTAACTAAGAAGCTCACTCATAATTTGAATTATCAGTTCCAAAAGCGTTTAGGAGGAGTGATTTCTTCTCACACTTTGTATCTGCCAAGTTAGCCACCTCTCAAGAATACAGGTGTGATACCAGGTAGGATTCTATATGTTCATATAAAAATACATTTGCTGAATTGGCTACAGAAAAAGGGAGACAGGAATTCACATATGTGTTAACTTTAAAAACACATGCAGAACTCTTTCAAAAAAAAATTGACAAGATTTACAAATCCAACCCTATATCATGCAAATAGGAAGACCAACTATACACCATGCCTCCTCTGAAGTGCTAGTATTTCTATTCTGTTTGGGTTATTTTTCTCCATTATATTAGAATTAGTAGTCAGAATCTAGTAGGGTATGGGTTAGTGTCAAGGATTCAGTATTTCGAATGGAAAATTGAAAAATGAATCCAATGTGTATGTAAATATGTGCTACACAAAAATCTTCCCACTCTCATTCAGAACAATGCCTTGACAATACCTTCGCCCCAAGTAAGACACAATTAGAGGAGAAGATTTAGAAAACCTGTGAACAAATATCTGGAATGGAATATGCTCAGGAGCCCACAACCTTGGAAGTGGCAGAGGAGTTTCCAAAGGTAAGGGAAAGGGTAAACACTCCACAAACATGGAGGTCTGCTGGCATAGAGACTTCTTGAGACACTGCCTGTGAGATTGGGCACTTGAAAAATATGTTGTTGTCAGGAGCTTTAGCTTCCTTTCTAGTGAGACCATAAAAGCTTGGTCTGCATCTATGAGACCTGGAGGACATGCTTTCTTATTTCCCAATGAACATGAGGCAGCAGTGCTAAATTCTCTTTTTAGGTATACTGTGGCCACTGGGGGCTAAAGGTCTCCCCATGTGCACTGTGAAGCCATATGGTCATCCTCCATTTTCATGGTGTTTCTTCCTGCTGCACTGGGAGTTTGGTATTTGCTTCACGAAATAAAAGGAGTTCAATTGGGTCACAGTGCAAGAGGGAGTTCTGTCATGTGTGGTGGGTCAGGTTCTGCAGGAGGATACAAGAACCAGGATTCTATCCCACATAGCTTGCCCCCTTGACCATAGCAACCTGATTCTGAACAATGTCCTGAAAACTCTCCATATAACAAGTTGCCTTTACATGGAAGGTTCTGCTGGCTGCACCATGTCAGTCACAAGCCATTTGGATGCCAATGGAGGATCCACATGGCCCCACCACAGATGTTTTATCACATACCTGCCCACCACTGCTCTAGGCCAACTACTCAACAGAGTCCAACTTACTGGCATCTCTGTTCTACACCATTTACATGAAACCCAGACAATCAAGGCACTGTCTGGTATATTCATGATCAGTAACAGGACATCCAAATGTTCTCCAGTGCCACCTGGTGATGGGAATTTCAAAAATTTTATGGTATTTTTCTAGCCATTTTTCAAGGATGAAGTTGGAGGCACTGTGAGTTTCAATTCTTTCAGGAACCATTAAATTTTTAGGAAGCTAATTTCAATGAAAGCTCTGGAGAACACTCACAGGTAAGGCTTCCCAAAGAGTGGCCAAAAGATCACATGATATTATTCCCATTGAGGTCTACAATGTGAGGTCCATATGAGTTTTGACTCTCAACTCTGGGTGCCAAATCTTTCAGAATAAAATCATGTGGTATCCTGGCTGAGAGGCCTAGTGCTCTGTGGAAAGCCATCCTGGGCCTAGAACTTAGTTTCCAAGGGCGACACTCATGCCTGGCTTCCTTAAATCTCAACGCTATTCATGGCAATACTTCTCTGAGGTCAGTTTGAGAACTCAGATTCTAAGGGAATCACACCAGAGTTCAAGAACATGTGGACCAAGTCATCTCTTCCAACCGCCACCCAAATGACTACAATTTAAAACAAAACACTCCAACGTGGCGCTCATCTTTTTCCATATAGACACTCATAATGACCTCTGGCAAAAGTTTTCCATGAGGGGCACAGCCCAAGACCGTGTCCAAAATAAGCTCTCTTGCACCTAATTTGCCTAAAGTCAGTGTGGCCTGGACACCCTTCTTGTGAACCAGGAGAGATCAAATAGGCCTCCCATTAATACTGCTTCGCTTCTTCAATTTGAGGCCAACTGACTGTGGGGTTTGGATTCCTTATGTGAATTGGAGTCTTGAGAAAACCCAAGCAACTATGGGCTAGCCTCTGCAGGGCTTTGAAGAACTCATTTGAACCAAAGGATCCCTATTCTGACTTGATGGAGGTCAGGAAAGTTACAGAAGAGGCGAGAGACTTCATCCACAAGGACTGCTTTTTTGGCCATTTTGGTTTTGGATGTACACCTTGGATCTTTCTTTAGATCCATCAGGAGCTGAGAATCTAAGCCACACCCTCACACAAGGCAAATAGGCTGATTCAGACACATCCATTCCAAAGCAATTAAGCAAAGAGCCACAGGTAATGCCCATTCATTTCCATTTGGAAACTGTTTTCTTCAGGCTTCACAAAGTGGTGGACTGAGGAAAAGACCTTCCTGACATTCAGGGCAACAGAAGAATTGGTAAACAAAAGGCCCCAAGCAGGGTTTCTTCACTGAGACTTTCCTGGTCACACTGATATCTGAGTTTTCTTAGATGCTCGCCATTCCCTTCAGCTATTCAGTACATGGTCATGTCACAGAGCTTCAAGGTTGTACATATCTTAAACACAAAACCATGAGCCTATTCTGGAGAGTGGCGAGAATTCAGGAAGAAAACAGGAACTTAGGTAGATAGCAGGTGTTGCACATCAATAAGGCAAGCTGCAGTCCATTCATAAATAGGGCAGGATGAATGCTGGGAAGCTTTCTACTAGATAGGACATATTCATTGATGCATTCTCCTTTCTAATGTCTACAACCACGGACATAGTGGGATACACAGACATAGAAACACTCACCTTGTCAAACGACTTAGTAGAAACAGTTCACTCCAAATAAAACAAACCACCTTTCATACCTATTCTCAGAACATGAGACAAAACCACAAACCCACACCCACACCACAAAGGCACCTCCTTCCCCCATGTAGGTCTGTGACTATCCGGAGTGTCCTCTGACTGGTGGGCCATACTATGTTCTCTGGAAATGGCCTGTTCTGTCTCAAATCTGGTCTCCTTGGCCAACTCTGTGAAGTTGTCAGGGGCCAGCGGTGAGCCACTGCCTGCTTTCTCAGGAAATGCCCCTATTCATAGCTTTCCTTGCATTTGGCCATCCTCACATCAGTAGGTTCCAAGAAAGACTGAGTCTGTCCTTGGTAAATCAAAATAAGTTTGACCACTGGGGCTTGGACTGGGACTGGCTCTTTGTGCCTGGCTTCCTGGATTCCAAGTTCAGAGAGTTCCATCACCAAGGAAGTTAGGTGAGGTCACTTCCTTTAGGAACGGAATGAGGTCACTGCCTTGGCAACAACTTTGTCCTAACAGTTGCTTCCAAGGTTCCCATGAGAAGGAGGCTGCCCCTACTTACTGTGACACTTTCACAAGTTACAGTGGTATGTCAACCATAGGCATGCAGGAGCAGCTCAACAAATGCCTGCTTTGGTCCATCTTCTATACATTAAGAAGAGAGTGGCTGATTCAGACACATCCCTTCATCCTGAGCAGGTGTTTGCCATGGAAGACTTTTGCTGTCTCAGGTCCTTCATAGTTGCCTACATCTTCTCCAGGGATCATTTCTGCATGGACCTTTGAGTTTCTCAGCAGGTGGAAGATCCTCTATATTCCTGTATTTTAAGACCAACTCTGTCCCCACTTTTCTGTAAAATTAGATTGAGAGAACAGTGTATGGTTAGGTTTAATAACATGTTCGATTTGGTTTAGAAAGGAAACTACACGGTTGAGCAAACAGGGTCCTACCGTTAGCAATAATATGAGGATTATAAATGGACCGGCCATGGCAGATAAAAGCATAGTTAACCAGGTTGACTATGTGAACAAAGAATCAAACATCCCTTCTGGGGCCTCTGTCTCTCTTTGACGCTCTTCAAGTCGTTTTCTTAATTTACTCATAGATTCTTTTACAACTCCAGTATTGTCGGCATAAAAACAACATTCTTCCCTCAATGCAAGCAAAAAGGCAACTTTCTCTCATGAAGAGGAGGTCCAACACTCGCCTGCTCTGTAAAACAACTTCAGAGAGAGAGAGGTTAAAATTTCTGTAAAGCTGTGATGTCGGTTTTTAATGTCTTTAAGCTTTGGTCTATTTCTGCTTCTAATTGTGTCTTTGTTGTGTCTCATGGACTAGGGCAGTTGTTCCTATGCCCACCCCTTCAGCAATTATTATTCCTCATAGGATGGCCAAAGTGAGGGATACAGGTTCCCGGTGGAACCGGGTTGTATGCCCCCCTATTTGAACTTTAAATGAACCTACGTCATGATAGAGCACTCTGAAAAACATCTGCATCATTACATAATTAATCACATCTATTGACCATTTTATGTAAACATAAATAATGTTAAAGTGTATAGAATTATACTGTTTTAGGAATGGACAAGAAAATGCACCTAAGATAGCAGCAAAGTGAGGAAAACATTCTTATTTGGTTGCATCCGGATTTAGAGGGCATTGCTTCTGTTGTAATCAATTAATCCCCTGAACCCCAAGTTTTGGTAGTTTTAGAATTTGTACCCAACATGTAAGGGAAGGGGCTCAGAAGTTCACAGTCTGCAGAAATTCACAAAAATTAGTTTTTGTTTCTGTTTTTTTTTTTTTCCTCTGTTCTGGGCAAGTTAACTTTTCAAGGACACCTTGGAAGGGGAGAGCTTTTTTGTCTCTTTTTTTTCTCCCTGCCAGCTGTCACCATGGAGACCAGTTGCTAACTTTTTTATCTTAGAAATGTAGGCATCTCGGTGAAGCCCCAGCTCAAGGCCAGAGGCCTTGTTCACATATTTTGTGAAAAACTGGAAAGGCAGTGTCTAGCTTAGGGGTGGTGATTTTTCCAGCCAGTGGCCAAGTAGAACAGGGCAACACGAAAAGTGGAAGTTTATGTACATTGAACTCTTTCAGAGGGACTCTTTTGCTGAAAGACCTAAAGTAAGCCTTGGTGCAGACTTCTGGAGAAGGTCATTTAAGACATTTCTGTGGACCTGGTACAGAGGGGGAAGACGGGGTAGTCGAGGCTGAGAGCAGCTCTGTGGATCTAAGAATGAGAAAAGAGAGATGTAAAAGAAAAATGGTAAAGGGGTTTGGGATTTTCCTAGAACAAAACTTGAGCATTAGAACAGGTATAGCAGAGGGGAAGATGGGAGTAAATATTCCAAAAAGCCTTTGAGGGACTTTAAATTCTTAGAAACCTCTTTTCAGTGATGACAAAGCAACTTTAAATGCATTTTCATTACATCGTGGATAGGGGTCTGAGGGCTCTTCTCAGCTGGTTTGAGCTTTGGGTTAGCTTGCTAGAGGACTTGGTGGGACCTAGTGCAGGCCCTGACAGGAAAAGAGAGGAGTGAGTGGGTGAAGGGGTACCTCGGTACCTGCTACCTCAGCAAAGGGGCAATGTTCTGAGAACCAGCGGAGGTTTGGGTTTTTGATTTAGTAATTGGAGAGGAGAAATCAGGTTGCTAAAATGGGAGTGATAGCAGAGAGTCTACAGCAGAAGGCTGAGGGTGAGGAACTATTGGAGAAGCATAGTACAGGATTTGAGAAAAAGAGGAAAAATGATTCCACATAGGGAAATTTCCCCCTTTTGAGAACTTGCCGAAGTTAAAAATGTCACTCAGAATTTGAGGATCTAGAGAACCCTCTGGGGGCCATAGTATTTGGTTGTCTAATTGGTAATATGGCCAATGCTGTGTACTGAATTTGATGAGGAGTTTGGGTTCCACCAGGCAGCCCCTGTATGCTCACATTCCCTTGACTTACACAAGAAGTCGGCTTCTCCCCCACACAGCCGTGGCTGTTTGTGGCTTTGATAGTCCGCCAGGCAAACATAGTAATCTAGGCTAGCCAACCTGAATCTGTCTCGCGTGTCCCTGCATCCATAATGTTTGTTTCCATTATCTATGGTACAGAAGAGATTTAATGGGATTTTAGTGGGATCCTCTTCATCAGGGATATCTCAATAGGAAAGACCTATACCGACCTGACAAATGTCTGGGTGGAGAGATGGCCACCAGGTCTCTATGGGGCCTGTATGCGAGATAGACTATACTTCTTGTCTAGTAGGATTTGTGATCAGCCATTGCTGCTGAACGGGGTGATGAGGGTTAGAACTACTGGTGGCCAAGGGGAGAGTCTATAGTCTTATCCACATAGCGAATATGCAATTTGAAATGGTTACCACGCTTTTCCAGTTTCCAACAAGAGTCTGGACACAGCGAAGGCTTGAGATGAGAGGCATGGATCCAAAAAGTGATTCCGTCTACTTTAACGCTTTAGGTTTTATAAGTAGCACCTGGTATGTTCCTTTCCAGTGGGGTTCCAGGGATGACACCTGATGTTGTCTTATGTAGACGAAGTCTCTTACTTGATATTGATTTAGAGTCCCCTCCTCCCCTGGTTGGTAGGCAGTGGCCAGCTGTTTCCACAGTTATCGCTGAGTTCTTTCAATGACTTTAAGTCTGTCAAGCAAGGGGGTGTGGAAGTGATCGTTAGGCCTTAGAGTTGGGGTTAGGTCCCTTACTGGATGATGGGAATCATAGAGAATTTCATAGGGGGTGAGGTTACACAAAGAAAGAGAGGGAATATTTCTCGCATGAAACAGTGCATAAGGCAGGAGCATAATCCAATCTTTTATGCCGGGCTCTAAGCTTAATTTGGTGAAGGTCTCTTTAATGGTTCTATTTATTTTTTCTACCTGTCCTGAGCTCTGGTGTATATAAGCATAATGTAACTTAAAATTAATCCACAGGGTCCCAGTTAACACCTGACTTACCTGGGCCATGAACACCAGTCCATTATCAGACCCTATTACCTTAGGCAGACCGTATCTTGGAAAAATATCTTTCAGAATCTTCTTGAAAATCATTTGTGCAGTTTTTTTTTTTTTTTTGTGTGTGTGTGTGTGTGTATGTGTGGAAGGCTTCAGTCCATCCTGAAAATGTATCTACAAAGACTAGGAGGTATTTAAGTCCATACCTTGCTGGCTTAATTTCACTATTGTCCACTTCCCAAAATTGTCGTTTTCTGGTTCCTCATAGGTGCTTTCCTCTAGGAAACTGGAAGGGTAAGCATTAACCAATTGACGGACTCGACAGGCTTTTGTTACCCGTTCAGTTATTTTCTTTCGCTGTGAGTCGGTTAGTGGAAAACTCTGTTCTTAATCCTACAGGAATGCCTGCAGTTTCATTGAACCAAGGTGAGTGAGTTGGTGTACATTTTTAACGTAGTGTAGGGCTTTCTGTAATTGCAGCCTGAGCTCAGTGAAGTTGAGGTGTTCAGTGTCAGTGTCCATAGATATTATAAAAAACTTCCTGGTGATCAGGGGTCCATTGGAATTGGGCATCTCCCTCTAACACCGGGTATAAAGGAGCAGCTAAAAACGCAAACCCAGGTATCCATAACCTGCAAAAGCCAGCAGTCCCAAGAAACTCTCTGAGTTGTCTCCTGTTAGATGGGGGTGGTATCTAGGCAATGGTTTGTTTTCTGGGCTCAGTGAGCCATCGTTTACTGCCCCTAAGGAAACAGCCCAGGAAGATTACTTCATGCCAGCAAATTTGGGCCTTTTTGGCCGAAACTCTATACCCGAGTTGAGCAAGCTCATATAATAGTGCTTGGGTCCCAGACTCACAGTTTTCCTTGGTGTTGGCTGCCAGTAGCAGGTCATTCACGTATTGAAGCTGGGTGACTTTGGGGTGCGTAGTTCTGAAATTGCTGAGATCTCTGTGGAGGGCTTCATCAAAGAGAGTGGGGGAGTTTTTGAACCCCAGTGGGAGTCTAGTCCAAGTTAGTTGACCAGACGTTCAGGTTTCTGGGTCTACCCACCCGAAAGCAAACAGCAACTGACTATCTTTATGCAGAGGCAAGCAAAAGAAAGCATCTTTTAAGTCCAGAACAGTATACCATTTCCGCTCAGGGTTCAGAGTGCTAAGCAGATTGTACGGATTAGGTACCGTGGGGTGAATGTCCTGCATTCTGTTGTTGATCTCTCTTAGGTATTTAACAGGGCGATTGTCCCGGTTCCTGGCTTTTTTTTTCTAGTAGCAGGGGAGTGTTCATGGCCAATTGACAGGGCCTTAGGACGCCTAAGGTCAGATATTTCTGAATATGGGGCCTTATCTCATCTTTAGCTTTTTTTGCTTAGAGGATATTATTTGACATTAATTGGGGAGGCTGAGGTTTTTAACTCCACTGTTATTGGAGGTTGTTTCATGGCCAGGCCTAACCCAGCAGTTTTTGCCCAGGCATCTGCGTAATCTGTTATCCATTTCTGGCGTAGCTTGCCTGTTTGATCAGTCTTGGGGGGTGTGAAGAGTGGATGTTCATCTTCTACTAATTTAGTTAAAGCCGTGACTATAGGAGTTTATAATAAAGGATTTAGAAATTTCATTTGGTAGCCTTCAGGGTTAAAAGTTATTTAGGCCAAGAGCTTGGTGAGCAGATCTCTGCCCATCAATGGGTCCAGGCATTCCTGGATTACTAGGAAGGAGTGATGGATTTTTCCTTTACCTAGGTCCATGGTCCTCTTAGTAGTCTAAGCCCGATATTTACTGCCATTAGCCCTTTGAACTACAGACCTTTTATTTGATAGAGGGCCCAATGGGGCCTTAAGGGCTTCGTATACTGCTCCTGTATTCATTTCAAAGTTTACTGGGGTCCGCTACACTTCAAAAGTTACCCTGAGCTAGGGGAAGTGATCTGAGCCCCAACTTTCTTAGTCATGCACCAGAGTCACAATGGCTGGCTGGCGTGGCTGTCTCTTTATAGGGCACTTTTTGGCCCAGTGTCCTTTTTTTTTACAGTAGGCACATTGATCTGAGGCCAGGGGTGGCCTCTGGCATGGCCCCAGGTAACCCTTACTGTCACCTTACGTCTTAATTTCTAGCCTCTTTCTTGTTGTGACAAGGATCTTGGTCAATCCCTTAGTCTGTCTTTTGCTTCTCTCATCCTTCCTTTGCTCCCTTTCTTTCTCCATGTTTCTCTCTTATAGTATACTTTCTCAGCTTCTCTGACTAAATCTCTCTTTTAAATTTTTTTAATATCCATGGCAGCTTGCCCAATTAAGGCCATTGTTACAGATGAATTTTGATCCGCTGCCTGAGGATCGAAAGGAGTATATCTTTTATATGCCTCCATAATTCTTTCTAGAAACAAAGAGGGAGATTCATCAGGCCTTTGAATAATTTCTCTTACCATGGCCAAATTATTTGGTCACCTAGCAGCCCCTTGGAGACCTGCTATTAGAGCCAGGCAATAATTGGACAGATGCTCTTTATCTTCAAAGGTGTTGGGGTTCCAGTTGGGTTGGTTTAAGGGTAAGCTGGCTTTGATTATGTTGGGAAGTTGTTTTGGTCGCCAATCAGGTCCGAGGATATTTTTTTTTTTTTTTAGCTTCTTGGAGGTTTTTCTCTTATTCCTCTGTCATAAAGAAAGTCCCTAGGAGTTGTTGGCAGTTATCCCAAGTAGGCAGGTGTAAAAACGTTGGCGAGTTCTCTGAGTTCTTTTAGCTGGGCCAGCTTCCTCCAGGGAAGGAGGGGCTCTGTGTGCCACGGGACTGTCATCTGGATGGCGCTGCGCCATCCTAGCTTCTTTGAATGGTGGAGAGGCTGAGTCAGCAGCAGGGGAATCACTTAGAGGGTGTTGGCAGTTGGGGTATGAAGGCAGAGGATAAGGAGGGGGAGGAGAGTCCAGTAGAGTCTTGAGACTCAGGGAGAACAGAGGGTGCAGGAGGAGGAGCAGAGAGTTAAAGAGATAGAATCATGGGGGAAAAAGTAGGAGTCCGTGCAGGGACAAGGAAAGGCTTCACCCTTGGAGGAGGAGATTTGCAGAGGTCCTGACAAGTTAAGATATATGGCTGTTGATCTGGACGTCTACGTGGCCCCGGCTAAAAGACAATATCTCGAACTTTTCAAATTAGTGCGAAGTAGAAAGATCCTTCTAGGGGACATCTGACTACAAAGTTGGGTCATTCTGAGACACAGAATCTGCAAGATCCGGCGTTTTACTGAAAAAGAAAGATTCTGAGCCCTTAAGCAGACTTTGGTCTAGTGATCAAGGGTCATGAACAGAGGCATTGAAGTGCTCTGTCCCATAATGAAATATACACAGACAATAAAAGCAATGACACAAGACACAGACAAGACAAGACAATAAAGACAGGCAATGGACGTCCAATACTGAGACCATGACTGAGTAGCCGGCAAAACATGATGGGCTGGCAATACCAAATCAGAAACAAAATATCACTGAATAAAGGAGACTATTGTTCCTCGATTTCATGAGTTCATCCCCCAGGGACATGGCCTGTGGCTCTGTTACATGTGTGTCAGCCACCATGGGAGAGAGCTCACGCTCTTTACCAATAGCCATTTTGTGAAACCCTAACCTGAATCCTGAAACCAGAAAGAGGGGCCTTATTTATCCCCAGAGGAGCCCGTTGGGGGTCTTTCATCTGCGGCTGCTGGATCTCACTGGGGCCACCATATGTAAAGATCGGGTGAGGGTGGGTGGAAGAGACCACCAAGAGACTGTCTCATGCAACAGCAAAGGCTTTATTGGGAGTCCGGCATGCAAGGGCTCAGAGCTCACTTGAATAGAGCAGAGAGCCCTGAGAACAGCTTAAGAAGTGCTTATATATTTTCCTTGGAGAGGGCAGGAAGGAAAGTTTATTGATGGGTAAGTGCGAGTGGGCGGTTTACGTGCAACTGGTTGACCGAGTACATTCTGCAGTTTGGCAGTTGGGGACAGCACATTCTGGGAACAAGAATAGCAAACAGTTCTCAAGATTTCAACAGTGTTTTGTTAAGCATACAGAAAATCAAGAAGTGACAAGTACCTATTTTATTAACCTTTCAATATAAGTATGAAAACAGAAATCTAGGTAAGATTTGAAGCCCAGAAGTTCATTGGGCCCTTGATTGGTATACTTAGCGTTGAATTACATTCTGTAGTGATGTCCCAGAAATATGGATATACAATGGCATAGGACCTTATACCTTCTCGGAGGTCAATTCCAAAACACAGACTCTAAGGGGAATCACACCGAAGTTCAAGCCAAGGTGGACCCAATTATCTCTTCCAACCGCCACACAAATGACCACAATTAAAACCAAAACACTCCCACATGGCACTCATCTTCTTCCATATAGACACTCAACATAACTTCTGGCAAGAGGATTCCATGAGAGGTGCAGCACAAGACAGTGTCCCAAATCAGCTCCCTTTCCCCTCATTTGCCAATAGTCAGGGTGGCCTGGACACCCTCCCTGTGAACCAGGAGTTATCAAATATGTCTGCCATTAATACAGCTCTGTTCTCCAATTTGAGGCCTACTGACTGTGGGGTTTAGATTCTTTATTTGAATTGGATTCATAAGAAAACCCAAGAACCTATGGGCTAGCATCTGCAGGGCTTTGAAGAACTCATTTGACTCAAAGGATCCCTATTCTCACTTGATGTAGGTAAGGAACCTTACAGAAGAATGTGAGGCACTTCATCCACAGTGACTGATTTTTGGCCATTTTGATTTTGGATCCACACATGGGATCGTTCTTTAGATCCATCAGGTGCTGAGGATCTAAGCCACAGGCTCACACAGGACCAAGAGGCTGATTCAGACACATCCCTTTACAAAGCAATTAAGCAAAGAGCCACAGGTGGTGCCCATTCATTTCCGTTTGAAAACTGTTTTCTTCAGGATTCACAAAGGCGTGGCCTCAGGCAAAGAACTTACTGACATTCAGGGCAACAGAAAAATAGGCAATCAAAAGGCCCATTGCAGGGGTTCTCCACTGAGACTTTCCTGGTCACATCGATATCTGAGTTTTCTGAGATGCTTGCCAATCCCTTCAGCTATCCAGTACATGTCCATGTCACAGTGCTTGGAGGTGGCACATATCGTGGACTCAAAAGCATGAGCCTATTTTGGAGAGTGGCTAGATTTCAGGAAGAAAACAGGAACTTAGGAAGATAGCAGGTGCTGCCCATCGATATGGCAAGCCCTAGTGCATTCATAAATTGGGCAGGATGAATGCTGGGAAACTTTCTACTAGACAGGAAACATCCATTGATGCATTCTCTTTTTCTAATGTCTACAACCACGGACACAGTGGGATACACAGACATAGAAACACTCGCCTTGTCAAACAACTTACTAGAAACAGTTCACTCCAAACCAAACAAACCGACTTTCTTACCTCTTCTCAGAACATGGGGCAAAACCACAAACACACATCCACACCCAAAAAGGCACCTCCTTCCCCCAAATAGGTCTCTCACTATCCGGAGTGTCCTCTGACTGCTGGGCCATACTATGTTCCCCAGATATGGCCTATCCTGTCTCAGATCTGGTCTCCATATCCAACTCTGTGAAGTGGTCAGGAGCCAGCTGTGAGCCACTACCTGCTTTTTTAGGAAAGGCCCCTCTTCAGAGTACTCCTGGCATTTGGCCATCCTCACATCAGTAGGTACCAAGAAAGACTGACTCTGTCCTTGTTAAATTGAAGCAAGTGAGACCACTAGGACTGGGACTGGGACTGACTCTGTGTGCCTGGCTTCCTGCATCCCAAGTTCAGAGAGTTCCATTACCAAGGAAGTGAGGTGAGGTTGCATCCTTCAGGAACTGAATGAGGTCACTGCCTTGGCAACCACTTTTTCCAAACAGTTGCTTTCAAGCGTACCATGAGAAGGAGGCTTACCCTACTTTCTGTGGCACTTTCACAAATTAGAATGGTATATCAACCATAGGCACCAAGAAACAGCTCTCCACACAGGCCTGATTTGGTCCATCTTCTCTATATTAGGAAGAGAGCCTTTAGTCCGGGGAGCACTGCAGTGAACCTCTGCACTAAAACTATTAGCAAGCACCTGGTGGAGGAGTCCTCCATAGGTAAGTGGGGCTTTTATAACATCTGATATCCGGTTAAGAGAGATCTCTTCTGATGACAGAGATGTGGCCTGGGGAGGCTCACATATACTCCTTTCCAGGAGAGTAACCAGAATCGTTCTGTCCTCTGTTCTGTTCTGTAGGGAATTCCTCTGGAACTGTAGAGAGGGGCCGACGGGCACGCATGCACTCCTACCCTGGAGCTATAGCAAGATGTTGCACTGTTCCACTGTTTTTCTGTTTAGGCGCATGGTTTCTGATTTTTGTGTTTTGTTTTGTGTTCTATTTTTTTGATTGTTTGTTTGTTTTTGTTCATTTTGTTGTGTGATTTCAGTGGTAAAAACTTAAGGATTTTGGACGTAAAAATAGGTAATAAAGAGAGTAAGCCTGACACCCCTTTGGACTGTGTTTTAGGGAACTGCGATGAACTTTACTCGCCTTTGTTAAGCAGGATGATAGAAGCTCCTAGCTGGCTGCCTGGAGCACACCCATTGCAGAGGGCAATGCTTGGTGGGGACCTAAGAACTGAGCATCTCCCAGGTTAACAAGTGAAACTCCTTTAAAACCCCTTGTCACTCCAGATCAAGAGAGTCACAACCTTTGGCAGAGTCCCCTGTGTTTCTCCTTTGTTCGCAAAGCAATAAACCTCCCTTTTTCTTTTTCTCAAAACTCAGTCCTCATTATTAAATTGGTATTAATTGGCGTCAAGTTGAGGAATCGAACTTTAATTTACAAATTTGGTACCCGCCCTCCACCCCGGAACTTTGTGAGAGCTGTCTACTGAAATATTAGGAGATGAAGCATGCTTGGTGTGGAACTGAACAAGAGGAGCTAATCCTGTAAGTAAAAGGAGGGACTGAGGGACTCCCAGCAGCTGCCAAAGCCCTGTTGATTCAGGGAATTACCTCCTTCCTCCCCGCACTGTAAGAATTATGCCACCTCTGTCTTGTTAAAAAAGAGAAAAAGAAAAAGGGGACACTAAATGCAGTGAAGTCACCATGGAGACACTTTATTTTACATTTCAGGTTTCCCCTCTGTTAAAACGTGGTCCCCCCCCGTGGATATCTATGGTGCACACTGGTGTAGGAGATTTTTCTCTTATCTGCTCTGATTTAAACGGTTCTCTCTGACAGCCATAGTCTGAACCTCCTTTCTTTCTGTCTTGTGTCTTTGTATCTGGCCCTTTAAGACATGTGCAATAATGTGTTGATATTATAAATTGTTTCTTGGGAATGATCTTAGCTGAATGTGTGTCTAAATGATGATGTTTTATTTTAACAATCTGGTATCTGAATGGGTTTTTGAAGCATTGCAGAATCTTGCAGTTAAAAGTCGGGTTTAGGTAATTGTTTAGTTTATGATTTCAGATAATTCATGCCAGAGAACTTAAATACTTAGTATGGAAAACTGAAGAACTCTACTTCCAAGTTGGCAAGTAAATTCCCAATCATACAGTCTTTTTTTCACCAATTTTGAATTGGATAGCCTCGGAAAATGTCACTGTGTGTACCACTGCATTAATTTGGACAAGGATAGTAAATCATAGAATGGTATCTGTTGACAAAACAAGATGTAAAGATATAAAATTTTGTGAATTGTATCTTAAATTTGTATCATAATTTTCAACATCCGAACCTCAAAATTATGGTTAAAATGCCTTAGGCCTGAGGTGTCTGCTCAGAATAGCAGTTTTTCCTGCTCCTTCCAGACCTCAGCCATGATTTATATTGAAATGTAAATGAAAGAAGCCTGAAAGCTTAGTAGGAGACTGATTTGAGGCCTAAGGGAAAAAAAAGGTAAATTGTATGGTATTTACTAATTACTAGCCAGTCACTTTTTCTAGGACTCTTTTTTTTTCCTTAGATACTTTTTTTTTGAGCTCATGATTTTGAGCATACAGACCTAGGTTAATGTTTTTCAGATCAGTTCTATCTTTGACCAACTGTAGACTTTTTGAAACATTGCAATGGAGATTTCACCTGAGAAAAGCTACAAGGCCTTTACTATTATTATGTGTGCACACTTTTGTTATGTGTTGTATGTCTACATATACATATGTCCGTATATCATATATATGATACACAAATTAACATATACAAGGAGCGCTCATAAAAAAGCGCTCATTAAAACAAATTTAAATAGGAGATCCAAAGATCTTTAATTCACGTGATTTAAATGTTTCAATTTAAATTGGATAAACAGATAAAAATCAATGTCTTTAAATTTAAGCTTACAATTTTTTTAGGTGTTCAAAAATCTAATAAAATATTAATATCTACAAAATGTCTAATATGCCTTGGTTCTAGGACCTTTCCTTCAACATAAAAATGGTTTACACTGTCAATACATTTCTCTAATATTTTGATAAATAAGTAAAGTAAATTTGATAAGGGATTGCTCATTCATGAGTACTTTTCTTAGATATCTGATTGATTTACTAAGGTCTGAATAAGTTCTTATTAAAGTCTGTATAAGAATATAAAAATAAGTCATGTGTTAATGAGACAAAAATTTCTTAAAACATAAGTTTACCCATAACGTTGTGTTTATTAAGTTTTATTTTCTCCAGAGCAAGCAACCATAAAAATTAAACAACTGATTAAATAAGAACTGTTATTTTAGAGCACTGTACTGCCATTGCTTTAAAAGCTAAACTTGGTTAATGTAGAAACATCAATGTAATTGTGATGCTATCAATGTTTTCATATCTTATAGGTATGCAAGTCTGTAAGGTAGAAACTTTAAAAGAGCATTATATCAAGCTGGTGCTCTGAAGTTGTATGGTAAAAAATATATTGGGGATTTATTTACCTGTTATCAATAAGATATGTAAACTTTTATGTTACTTTTTACATTGGGGAACAATTTAAATGTATTTTTTAGTTAATGAGAGCCTAATCGAAGTAAAGGTTAAAAACTTTCAGCCTTTCTTTAATTCATGTTTTAAATGTGATATCATATGGTGTTAGCTAATGTTCATGTGACCTCAAACAATTTATGTAAACTTTGTCAAATGATATTTAAAAATAAGGATTAGCTTTAGAACTAAAATACTTAAGATTTATAAAGAGCCCTGCCTTAGCTGAGATAAGGCTCTGTGTCCCATCTTACTACATGTGAGAATGACTACGAAACCAGTAGGTTAGATAATATTTCTTTAAAGTTATGTTAAAAAGTTGGGTTTTTTTAAGGTCAATATTCCTAGGATCTCAAACAGGGGATATAATGTATTACTCAGCCAAAAAATTCAGGGTAGCTGTTACACAAGCTAAGTATTTTTACTTTTGTTAATTTTATTTTGAAATTTTCTAATAAGTGATCTAAAGATTCTCTGTTACTGTTTTACAAACGTGTTGCTTTAAGAACACAACATGGGTTTATTCAAGATAATAAGTCATTACTTACAATATAGACAGAATAATACAGATCCCAATTAATAAAAAGATAATTATATAGTTATAGACATTAAAGCCCAGTACTCTTAATATAAGGCTGTTAAAATTTATTTGCTGGATGTTTAAGATTAGGATTTAAAATTAAAGTTAAATGAAAAGAGCCAAGAAAACCAATATTTGGCTTTTGCCCTATGAGTCAGTCTGAATCCAGGGAACAGGGGACTTCTCTAAAGAGCTTTGAAACTCTGAGCCACATAACCTCCTCCTGATCAGGGAGATTAATGAGACCACTGGAGAACAGAAAGCCAGTCAGTGTATTTATTACGAAGAGGAGAGTCATCAAAGAAAGGAGACATCCCTGATGCTTCCGAGGGAAGCCAAATGGTCAAGCAAGATCTGGACCCACCTAGCGCAAATGGCACTAGCAGAACTGAGAATCTGCTCTCAAGTTTCCCCAGAATTGACTCCCATAAAAGGTCAGCTGACTGTTAACAATAGATGGAAACAAAAGTCAGTTTGACTGCTTCATCTTAAACACTTAGCAAAGACAGTTAAGAACAAAATACATCCATTCCTGGGCATTTTAAATTATAATTATAATAAAAATAATAATAATAATAATAATAATAATAATAATAATAATAATAATAATATAATGTTAAGGTATGCACTTTATATTTGCCTCCCAAAATAAGTAAGACTGGTGGCTACAAAGAAGAATTCTCAGACAGGAATGCCTGATACTTATAAAAAGAGACTATCAAGAAGACCTGCCACAGGGAGAAGTTTTCAGTTTAAGGCCTACAGATATTCCTAACCTACACAGGTTGGCTTGGTGTTTGCTAGTACAATTATCCAGCCCTGAGTAACAGAATTAAAGGTTTCTCAAAGAGACACAGAGGTCATACTAGTAAAAGGATTTTACAAGATCAGATGACATTAAATAATTAAACTGTATCTTATGGGGAGGGACAAGTGTAACAGTAAAAGTTAAATATTAAATTGACAGTCCTGAAAACTGGGGATATTAAAGACTGGTGAGGGAACTTCTATACAGTGACATGTTCCAGGTGCTGCAACATTTATTCAGTACTCATGGTTTTTGTTTCTCTCATAGAAGAACCCATCCCCAGATTACTTTACAACCTGTTCTTCCCCAATCAGACTTCAAACCGAACTGACTTCTAAAAGGCAACTCATGTCCCTCAACTGACTTCTAAAAGGCAACTCATGTCCCTCATCCCATGCCCACTCACGTCACCCTGTCTCAGGTCAGAAGAAGAAAAAATGAGTGACACCACCCTTCTTAAAACAATGGAGAGAAAGATAAATAGACTATCAATATAAGTAATTAATTAAGTCAGGTAAAATCAGGGAGATCGGTTTTGGGTGAGTTCTAAAAATTTGGAGACTCTTACCTGAGGGATTAAAATTTCCTCAGTGCTCTTCCCGTAATCTATCAAAGATTTGAAAGGGACACAAAGAAAAGGCGGGAATGATAGACCCAACCTGATCTTTAATTTAAATTGGGAGCCATCTTGCCAAAAAGCCATGAAAAGATAATTTTGGCTTTACCATAAATTACTTCAAATTCTAAACCTGCTTGGAATGCCTGCCCACGCCTTGAACTCACCCATGCCCGGCTCTCTGACCAGATAGCAGCCCTCTCTGAAACTTTAGTGACACATCATAAATATTTGCCTTCTCTGGCCAGACAACAACCCTCTCTGAGGCTCTAATGGTCTTCATGAACTCTGATGTAGGGACAGCAAAAAAAATGTAGACTGCCATTAGTGTGATGTTTGTCAGAGTTCTGTTATCTGTAAACCCCCTTTTGTGTAATTTTCTGGGCTATTAAGCTGCCTGTAGGAAAGCTGGGGTTGTTGTCTTTTTCCCGCCGTTTTGTGAGGGAGAGGTAGCACAGCCAGTGGAAATAATAAGCTTAATTTAATTTGATTTTAATTAGAGTCAGTGGTCTTTTCTTGTGTCCTGGTCTAACAGGTAAACACTCCAAAAACATGGAGCTCTGCCAGCCTAAACACTTCTTGAGAAACTTCCTCTGAGTTTGGGCACTTGAAATATATGTTGTTGTAAGGAGCTTTAGCTTCCTTTCTAGTGATACCATCAAAGCTGAGTCTGCATCTATGTGACCTGGAGGACATGGTTTCTTGTATTCTAATGAACATGAGGCAGCAGTGCTGAATTTTCTCTTTGTAGGTAAACTGTGGCCACTGGATACTAAGTGTCTCCCCATTTGGACTGTGAAGCCATTTGGTCATCCTCCACTTTTTGTGGTGTTTCTTGCTGCTGTACTGGGAGTTTGGTATATGCTTTATGAAATACAACGAGTTCAACTGAAACCCAGTCTTGAAGAAAGTTCTGTCACTTGTGGTGGGTCAGGGTCTGAAGGAGAATGCACCAACCAGGCTTTTATCTCACAGAGCTTGCCCCCTTGTCCATAGAAATCTGACTCTGAACTTAGCCCAGAAACCACTCCATATAAAATGATGCCTTTACATAGAAGGGTCTGCTGGCTGCACCATGTCAGTCACAAACCATTTGGAAGGCAATGGCAAATCCTCATGGCCACACCACAGATGTATTATCATACACCCACCCACCACTGCAATAGGCCCACTTCTCAGCAGGCTCCAACTTACTGGCATCTTTGTTCTACACCATTTTCATGAAACCCGGTCAATCATGGTATTCTCTGGTACACTCATGATCAGCAACAAGACATCTAAAGGTTCTCCAGTGCCACCTGGTTAAGGGAATTTCAAAGATTTCATTGTATTTATCTAGCCATTTTTCATGGATGAAGTTGGAGGCACTGTGGGTTTCAGTTCATTCAGGAAATATTAAATGGTGAAAAAGCTGTTTTCAATGAATTCTCTGGAGAAATCTCTCAGGCAAGTCTTCCCTTAGAGTGGTCAAAAGGTCACATGAAGCCAGGCCCATTGAGGTCTTTAATGTGACGTCCATGGGTGTTCTGACTGTCAACTATGGCTGCCAAATCTTTCAGAATAAAATCATGTGATATTCTAGCTGATATTCCAAGGCTCTGTGGAAAGCCACCCTTGTATTTGATCTCAGTTTCCAAGGGAGAATCCCATGTGTGGCCTCCTAAAATCTGAACACAGTTTATGGCAATATTTCTCTGAGATCAGTTCGAGAACTCAGACTATAAGTGGAATCACACCAGAGTTCAAGCCCAGATAGACCCAGTCATCACTTCCAACCACCAAACAAATGACCACAATTAAAACCAAAGCACTCCCACAAGGCCCTCATCTTCTTCCATATAGACACTCATCATAACCTGTGGCTGGAGGTTTCCATGAGGGGCTCAGCCCAAGACAGTGTACAAAATAACCTCCCTTGCCCGTCATTTGCCTAAATTCAGGGTTGCCTGGACACCCTTTCTGAGAACCAGGAGTTATCAAATGAGCCTGCCGTAAATACTGCTCTGATTCTCCAATTTGATTCCTACTGACTCTCGGGTATAGATTCTTTATGTGAATTGGAATCATGAGAAAACCCAAGCACCTATGGGCTATCCTCTGCAGGGTTTGAAGAACTCATTTGACAAAAAGGATCCCTATTTTCACTTGATGGAGATCAGTAATCTTACAGAGGAAGGCGAGAGACTTCGTCCACAATGACTGCTTTTTTGGCCATTTTGGTTTTGGAAGCACACATGTAATTGTTCGTTAGATCCATCAGGTGCTGAAAATCTATTCAACAACCTCAAACATGGCCAAGAGTCTGATGCAGACACATCCCTTTCCAAAGCAATTAAGCAAAGATCTACAGGTGATGCCCATTAATTTCCATTGAAAACCGTTTTCTTCAGGCTTCAAAAAGGGGTGGCCTGAGGCAAAGACCTTTCTGACATTCAGGGCAACAGAACAATAGGTAAGCAAATGGCCCAAGGCAGGGTTTCTAAAATGATATCTGAGTTTTCTGAGATGATCCCATTCCCTTCAGCTATCCAGTACATAGCCATGTCACAGAGCTTGGAGGTGGTTCATGTCTTGGAAACAAAACCATGAGCCTATTCTGGAGAGTGGCCAGAATTCAAGAAGAAAACAGGAATTTAGGAAGACAGTGGTTGTTGCCCATCCATTAGGCAAGACAAAATCCATTCATAAATTGGGCAGGATGAATGTTGTGAAGCTTTCTTCTATTCAGGACACATCCATTGATGCATTCTCTTTTCTAATGTCTACAACCACGGACACAGTGGGATAAACAGACATAGAAACACTCGCATTGTCAAAAGACTTACTAGAAACAGTCCACTCCAATCCTAACAAACCGACTTTCCTACCTATTCTCAGATCATGAGACAAAACCACAAACTCACACCCACACCCAAAAAGTCACCTCCTTCCCCCAAGTAGGTCTATGACTATCCGGAGTGTCCTCTGACTGATGGGCCATAGTATGTTACTGCAAAATGGACTGTCCTATGTCAGATGTGGACTCCTTGGCCAACACTGTGAAGTTGTAAGGTGCCAGTGGTGAGACACTACCTGCTTACTCAGGAAAGGCCCCTCTTCAGACCTTCCTGGCATTTGGCCATCCTCACATCTGTAGTTACCAAGAAAGACTGATTCTGTCCTTGGTAAATCCAAATATGTGAGGCCACTGGGACTGGAACTGGGACTGCCTCTGGGTGCCTGTCTTCCTGGATCCCTAGTTCAGAGAGTTCCATCACCAAGAAAGTGATGTAGGTCACTTCCTTCAGGAACTGAATGAGGTCACTGCCTTGGCAACCACTTTGTCCTAATAGTTGCTTCCAAGTGTCCCAATTGATGGAGGCTGCCCCTACTTCCTGTGACACTTTCACAAGTTTGAATGGTATATCAAACATAGGCACCCGGGAACAGCTCTCCACACAGGCCTGGTATTGTCCATCTTCTCTACATTAAGAAAAGAGAGACTGCTTCAGACACACCCCTTCATCCTGACCAGGTTGTTTGTCGTGGAAGATGACTTTTGCTCTCTCAGGTCCTTCATAGCTTCCTATAGCTTCCCCAGGGTTCATTTCTGCATGGACCTTTTCATTTCTCAGCAGGTGGAAGATTTCTTACATTCCTGTATTGTAAGACCAACTCTGTCCCTGCTTTTCTGTAAAGTTAGATTGAGGGAACAGAGTATGGTTAGGGTTAATAACATGTTTGATTTGGCTTAGGAATCATTCTGCTGGATGAATAATGTTATTGGGAACCTGCAATATTTATTAGAATATATAGAGGGGAAATATATTTATGAAAACCGAAATCTAGGTAAGATTTGAAGCCCAGAAGGGCTTTGGATCCTTGATTGGGATACTTAGGTTTGAATTATGTTCTGCACATGTGTCTCAGATAAATCTATACACAATGGCATAGGACCTTGTACCTTGGATGATTGAATGTCAAAGAGAACATCCAGTCAAAAAAGGATAGTTGGTAGGATTAGGAAGATAGTTGGTAGGATTAGGAAAAAGAGTGAGTATATGATTTGGACAAAAAGTTCTTTAGCAATAGGGTTTTGGGTAGAGAGAAAATGTAAATGTCAGCACATGTGAAGAGTCAGTCACAATGATGAACTGGGGAAAATATGTAGGAAAGCAGATATCAATAGAGACATTAGAAAATCAGCAAATGATAAAGTGATTGATAGGATTAGACATTTTCGACAGGCTTGAGTTTGAATAAATAATCTTAGGAAGAAACAAATATGTAGTCACCAATAGGATTGACATTTGAGAGCATTAGGCAACCTGGACATGGGTGATTTTCATAATCCATACTCATATTCCATTTAGGCTTTGGTACAGTCGTAAGTGTGACTTTGCATTTTGTGGCCAGAATATTACTGTGATAAAATGTATATGTAGATCAGGTGACATGAGTATTTGTTGCACCATTTCTGAGAGCAATATTTTGAAGAGATATAAATTAGTATTGGGGGCACAAATAGGTGTACCATGTGTGTATGAATATAGAGAGAATGCATGAATAGACCATACTGTGAATAAATAATATAACTGTTTCCAAATTTAGAAATTGGAATAAATTGATATCCCAAAATACACAGGAAATCTTATATTGATATACATACATTCATTCCAACCAGTTATATATCTAATGGTAATATTAGGGTTGTAGTTTATCATAAAATGTGTGTGAGTTTTGCTTCAAAATTGATTATGGAAATCGAAAATAATGTGTTTGGAAAGAAGTCTCATGAAATAACCAGTCAAAAACAAGGAGGAATACATGTGTTCTGAAGCAGGAAGTGATTGAATGTGTTACAAATGTCTTTAAATTTGTGAACTTGTGGATGAAATGTATATTCTATGATGTATAAAAACTGAAGAAATAGTAATGTACCAGTGTTGAATTAAAATGAACATCAAAATACACATCATGTCCCATAGAAATCTACTTTCATTGATGTTAAATTGGGTCAGTTACTGTAGAAATATAAGGCTTTGTTTGCACCATTCACTGAAGTGAGTTTTCAGTACTAGGAAACAAATATGTATTTCAGGTGGATGAATATTTCTAAAAACAATCTTATGAAAAGTTGATTATAAAAGCACATACATGAACATGAGTGAATTATTTAGGGAGTGTATAATAAGACACATATATTTCATATTTTGAAAATATATATATCACACAGATACATTAGAAAGTAGCAATATATATGCCAATCAAAATTCATCATGAAATATATATCATTCACAGATCCAAAAATATTAATTTTACTGAACATGGATTTATGTATAATGTTTTTCAACTAAGAAGCTCACTCATAGTTTGAATTTTCAGTTCCAAAAACATTTAGGAGGAGTCATCTCTTCTCATACTTTGTATCTCCCAAGTTAGCCACCTCACAAAAATGTACGTGTGATACCAGGTAGGATTTTATATGTGCATATAAAAATACATGTGCTGAATTGGCTACAGAAAAAGGGAGACAGAAATTCACATATGTGTTAACTTTAAAAACACATGGAGAACCATTTCAACAAAAAATTAACAAGATTTATAACTCTTACCCTATATCATGCAAAAGGCAAGACCAACTATACGCCATGCCTCCTCTCAACCGCTTGTATTTCTATTCTGTTTGGGTTATTTTTCTCCATCGTATTAGGATTAGTAGTCAGAGTCTAGTAGGGTATGTGTTAGTGTCAGGGATTCAGTATTTTGAATGGAAAATTGAAAAATGAATCCAATGTGTATGTAAATATGTGCTACACCAAAATCTTCCCACTCTCATCCAGAACAATGCCTTGACAACACCTACGGCCCAAGTATGACACAATCAGAGGAGAAAAGTTAGAAAAACCGTGAATACATATCTAGAATGGAATATGATCAGAAGTTCACAACCTTGGAAGTGGTAGAGGAGTTTCCAAAAGTAAGGGACAGGGTAAACCCTCCAAAAACTTGAAGGTCTGCTGGCCTAGAGACTTCTTGAGAAACTGCCTGTGAGGTTGGGCACTTGAAATATATGTTGTTGTCAGGAGCTTTAGCTTCCTTTCTAGTGAGACCATAAAAGCTGGGTCTGCATCAATGTGACCAGGAGGACATGGTTTCTTATTTTCCAGTGAACATGAGACAGCAGTGCTGAATTTTCCATTGTAGGTAAACTGTGGCCCCTGGGGGCTGAATGTCTCCCTGTGTGGACGTTGAATCCATATAGTCATCCTCTATTTTCATGGTGTTTCTTGCTGCTGCACTGGGAGTTTGGTATTTGCTTCACGAAATACAAGGAGTTCAACGGGGACACAGTGCAGGAGGGATTTCTGTCATGTGTGGTGGGTCAGGGTCTGCAGGAGAATACAAGAACCAGGCCTCTATCCCACATAGCTTGCCCCCTTGACCATAGCAACCTGATTCTGAACAATGTCCTGAAACCTCTCTATGTAACAAGGTGCCTTTACATATAAGGGTCTGCTGGCTTCACCATGTCAGTCACAAGCCATTTGGAATCCAATGAAAGATCTACATGGCCCCACCACAGATGTTTTATCACACACCTGCCCACCATTGCTCTAGGCCCACTACTCAGCAGGATCCAACTTTCTGGCATCTCTGTTAAACACCATTTTCATGAAAACCAGTCAATCAAGGCACTGTCTGGTATACTCATTGTTGGGAAAAGTATAAACGGCAGCCATACCCCAGAGAAAAACCCCAACATGGTGCCTAAGGACTTCTTCTTCCTACCTTCTTTTTTCTGCAGTGGTGCCAAATGTTCCCACCTGTGTGAACTCTCCCGCTGGCGCCAATTTGAAATCTCGCTGGTGGGGAACCTTAGCCCCAATAAGAACTAATTCCTGGGCTCCAGAGCTGATATCTGAAAGAACTTACCAATAAACGGTTTGCCTGCCATTTATCTAAGCCCTTCCATCTTCCCCTTAGTTCTATATAAGCACACAGCTTTTTGCAATAAAATTGGAATTCTCCCAGAGAAGTGCCTTTGCGTGGGAAGTTCTTTCATTCTGGTGCCCCATGTGAGGATATGGGTGAGCTCTTTCTAACAAGAGCCCCGTCCCCTGCTCCCCCGGAGACACTCCGCCATGGTCCGCTCTTTTCAGATGCCAGCTTCCTGCACCCACCACAGATCTGATATATGTAAGCCTCCCCTGACCCTGGCTCTGCAACTCCCTTCGGGCTACCACTGGTTTTGTGACCTTGATCTTCTGGCACACTCTCCACGCCCTGTAGGGGGCAGGAAATTCCTGCCACTAAGACCTTTACTGGTCGCAGTGGACCCTCTGGTGATCCGTTTTCTTTTGGGGCGTGAGGCTTCTGAGTTTACACAAGAGGCTCTGTGGTTTTTTCTCCTCTGCTGCCTCTGCTGTTGCTGGCTAGAGTTGCTGTTTGCTGCGGGGCTGCTGTGTCTGGCTGAAGCTGCCACTCTGCTCGGGGAAAACTGAACTCCCGTCCTGGAACTACATTCTGCCGGAACCGGAGTTCTGTTTTCATTACTGACTTTTTCCGCTGCGTTCAAAAACTTTCCTGACGTCAGGTTGCCCGTGGCTCCGAACCCATTGGGTCTCACAGATCGCACTTCACTGGTGACGCCCAGGTAGTGCCCTCTGTATTTCCTCATGACGACTGGTCATTTTGGGGACGCCCACCTGACCCCCGTTCGCCCTGAGCTTCCTGAAAGCCGTTCCAGCCCGGGTTTTCTCTTTGTCTCTCTCGCTTACTCTTATTCTCTCTCTCTCTCTCTCTCTCTCTCTCTCTCTCTCTGTCTGTCTTCCTTCTCTCCCTGTGACTATGGACACCTCTTCATTTGTACCTGAAGCCTCACCTCTCAAATGTCTACTAAAAAATCTGGCCACACTCTCCCTCACACCAGACATCAAGCCCAAACTTCTAATCAAATTCTGTACCCAAGATTGGCCTACATATCCACTGGATAATGGCAATCATTGGCCTCCAGAAGGCTCCTTACATCCAAACTTCATCTGCGACCTTTTTAACTACTGCCAGCATCTGAAAAAGTGGAGTGAGATTCCCTGCATTTAAGGTTTTAGTCTTCTCACACAGCACCCTGTTGCTGCTCCTCCTGCCCTCCCTCTCAGGTCCTCCTTGTTTGCAAACCCTTCTCTTCCCCTACGTCTACTCCTGACTTCACAGATTCTTCCTCATTCAACCCAGCAGATGAACCCCCACCTTATCCCCCAGTCCTATCTGCCCCTTCTCTCCCACTATACCCTCCTCTTCCTCTGCCTGATTCCAGGGATCCTCAGCCTTCCATTTCATCCTCCTCCCCTCCGCCCTCTTCTGCCTGCTCCACCTCCTCCTCTTCCAAAGAGACACTCCCTGCCCCTCCCTCTCCTTCCTGTCCGCCTCCTGCCTCTTTCAGTCCTCCTGTTACCAGGTCTAAGGGACTCCTTCCCACCCCCAAGACAATCGCACCCCTTTGTGAGGTAGCTGGTCCCGAGGGTGTCATCAGAGTCCAAGTGCCCTTCTCCATGTCGGACATTACTCAGCTAGAGAGGAAGTTAGGCTCATTCACCACTGACCCCACCACTTACATTCGGGAGTTTCAATGGGTCCTGCAAGCATATAGTCTCACTCATCATGACATCTACATGCTCTTGGCCAATACACTTCTCCCTGAGGAAAGTCAATGGGTCTGGGAGCTAGCCCAAGCCCATGCTGATGAAAATCATAGGACCAATCCTAACCACCCCACAGGCCCTCATGCTGTCCCAGAGCAGGATCCCCTATGGGATTACAACACCCCTGAAGGCTTACAGTCTAGTGACCTTTTTACATCCTGCCTCTTGGCGGGCCTGAAAAAGGCCATCCGCAAGGCTGTTAACTTTAAAAAGGTGCAGGAGGTCATTCAAAGGAAGGAGGAAACACCTTCAGAATTCCTGGATAGACTAACCAAGGCCCTTTAACAGTACACAAACCTCAACCCAGAAACCCCTGATGGCCGTCATGTCTTAATGAAATATGTTCTGGCCCAAAGCTACCCTGACATTAAAGCCAAGCTTAAAAAGCTTGAACAGGGCCCTGCTACTCCTTAGACTAAAATCCTCGCTGTCGCTTTCAAGGTTTTTTATGATAGAGAGGATGAAAGTGAATGCCGTAGGCAGAGGGCTGAAAATGCCAAGTTCCAAATGTTGGCCCAGGTCATTCAGAGAAGGCCATCACCACGCCATCCCAATATGACACCCCCGGGAGCTTGCTTCAAATGTGGTAAGGAGGGACATTGGGCCAGGGATTGTCCTTCACTGAGGACACCCTACAACCCCTGCCCAAAATGCCATCAAAGGGGACACTGGGGGGCAGACTGCCCAACAACCCGAAAGGGAGGTTGGTCAGCCGCCAGGCAACCACAGCCTTTCTTGGGCTTAGCAGCGGAGGATTGACGGATCCCTGGGCTTTCCCTCCAGACTATTACCATCAAGAATCAAGAGCCTAGGTTTACCTTCCTGGTGGATGGATGCTTCATTACCTTCCTCTTGGATACTGGTGCCACTTTTTCGGTCTTAAGGGAGTATGGGGTTCTACCACACCCTCAAAAACTCCTATTGTCAGGGTAGGAGGTAAACAGATTTTCCCTCAAACCCCCCCATCATGTTATATGCAGGGATCCCTTTTGTCCTTCACTCACTTCTTTCTCGTTATGAGCCATTGCCCCATTCCCCTTCTGGGAAGGGACATACTCTCACTATTAAAAGTCACCATTCACATATCACCCCACACCTCTCCTACCTCTCATTTCCTCATGATGTTCCTAGGGGCAGATACACCTCCTTAATGCACTCTCCCATGACTCTCTAAACCAGTTAAGCCTGAGGTTTGGGACACAACTACACCCCTTATGGCTAAATGCAGTCCTATTCATATTGTCTTACGGGACCCTTCAAGATATATTAGTCAATCACAATATCCACTCACAACCACAGCCCTCCTCGAATTAGAACCCATCATCCAGGATTTATTACGAAAGGGGTATCTTAGGCCTACACACTCTCCTTTTAACACCCCCATTCTGGCACTTAAGAAACCTAAAGTGTCCTACAGGCTGGTTCAAGACCTTCTCCTTGTCAACTCCTCTGTGGTCCCCATCCACCCGCTAGTGCCCAACCCTTACACCCTCCTCTCTCAGATCCCTGCCACTACTACCCACTTCTCGGTCCTAGGTTTAAAAGATGCATTCTTTTCTATTCCCTTGTTCTCAGAATCTCAGAATATCTTTGCTTTTACATGGACTGACTCTCACATCCACCATTCTCATCAGCTTTCCTGGACTGTCCTCCCACAGGGATTCAGGGATAGCCCCCATCTCTTTGGCCAAGTTCTTGCCCAGGACCTCACATCCTTTCACCCGACCTGTCCTGACGCTATTCTCCTTCCATATGTCAATGACCTTCTTCTATGTAGTCCCTCTGGGAACACTCTCAATCCCACACCGCTCAGCTTCTTAATTTCCTAGCAGACAAGGGATATAGGGAGTCTCCCCACAAGGCCCAGGTTTCCCATTCTTCTGTCACCTCTCTTGGTTTTTGCCTTAGACCCGGGAAAAAGGAAATAACACTGGATAGGAGGCAACTCCTCTCTGATCTTCCAGTGCCCCATATGAAAGCCAAAATACTATCATTCCTAGGATTAGCAGGTTATTTTAGGGCCTGGATCCCAAATTATTCTCTTCTATCCAAACCCCTGTATGACCAAGCAAATGGACCCCCTAGTGAATCTCTTGTCTCCTCCCCCATCTACCACTTCCGCAGGTTTCAGCAACTCCTCTTAAAGGCACCTGCCCTTCACCTTCCTGATCTTTCAAGACCATTTCATCTATATGTCCATGAAAAAGGGGGGCAAGCACTTAGGGTCTTAGGTCGAAACTATGGGCCTACATTTGCACCTGTGGCATATTTTCCAAGAAACTAGACTCTACCATCCGTGGGTGAGCCCCTTGCTTAAGAGCTCTGGTTGCTGGACAAATTTTACACAAAGAAGCCTCTAAGCTGAGTTTTGGGGCACCTTGAACTATCCACTCCCCACATCACTTGAAAGATCTTTCAGCTTATAAGGGCATTCAAACCCTTCCTCCATCCAGAGTTCTGTCGCTCCTCACTTCCTTTCTGGAAAACCCTAATATTACTTTCCTCCCCTGCTCTGCACTGAACCTTGCCTCACTGCTCCCAATGACTCCCACGTCTAACACACCAACTCATAATTGCTTGGAAACCTTAGAAGATTTCCTCCCCTGTCATTCTTCCATTTCTGAGGAACCACTCACCAAGCCTGACCTTATCTGGTTTACTGACAGCAGTTCCTTTAGGCAGAATGGCACTCATTACTCTGGATATGCTGTAGTTTCAGCCACTGAGATTATAGACGCCAAAGCTTTGCCTTCAGGAACTACCAACCAGCAGATTGAACTTATAGCAGCCACTCGTGCCTGCCTTCTAGCACAAGGCAAATCCCTCACCCTCTATACTGATTCAAAATATGTCTTCCAGATCTTATTATCCCATGCTTCAATATGAAGGGAGCGACGCCTACTTACCACCAAAGGTAATGCGATCACTAATTCGGCTCTTATAACCAATCTGATGGAGGCCTCCCACTTACCCACCCAGTTGGGAGTTGTCCATTGTAGGTCCCATCAGAAGGATGGCTCTGTTATCACTGAGGGCAATGCCAAAGCTGACCAGGCGCCACGAATGCGTGCTACCACTTCCAATTATGGCCCCTTTAGACAGCTCATCTGAAGCCCCTACTTCTTCCAGTAAGAACAAGGATCTTTTCAAGTTCCTTCATACTCTACACCATTCCAATTCTCAGTCTTTGACCCTTTTTTTACAGAGCTTCTTCTCCCTCAACCCTTCTGACATAGCCATGATAGAGAATATAGCCTCTAATTGTCAGATCTGTCAGCGGACCAAACCTCATACTCCTTTAAGGCCCAAACCTTTCCCTTTCCACCAAGCCCAGGGACACATTCCCGTTGCTGACTGGCAAGTAGACTTCACCAACATGCCCACAGTATGGCACACTAAATACCTCCTTGTCTTTGTGGACACTTTCTCTGTTTGGGTTGAGGCATTTCCCACTTCCAATAAAAAGGCTTCCACTGTAGCTTCAATCTAACTGACAGACATCATCCCTAGGTTTTGTATGCCCACTTCCCTACAATATGACAATGGCCCTGAGATTATTTCTAGGATCACACAAAAGGTCTCTCAAGCCCTCTCCTTCAAGTGGCATTTCCACTGTCCATATTACCCCCAGGCTTCAGGGAAAGTGGAAAGGGTAAATCATACTCTGAAGGAAGTCCTTACCAAATTGACAATGGAATTAAACTTAGACTGGGTCAAAATCCTTCCCTTTGCTTTGCTTCGAATCAGAGCTCTTCCTAAGAAACCATCTTTACTGTCTCCCTTTGAGATAATGTATGGAAGACCTCTTATACCCTCTGGGTTGGTCACTTCACAAGGACCTCTCACCCGAGATTTGTCTTTGCCTCTCTTGTTTCATCTCCGCTCTGAACACTGGAAATGTCAGAACTGGCTTCTTCCGGACCCAGTCTCCTCTCCAAACACTCCTCCCTTAACACCTGGGAGTCTAGTCTATTATAATACCCCAGAGGAGAAAGGGACTCTTGCACCAAAATGGGAAAGCCCCTATCCTTTCATTCTCTGTACCCCCACCGCCGCCAAACTCTCCTTACCAGACAACCGTCTCACTCCCTGGATTCCCATTTCTAGGTTGAAGCCATATCACCAGGAGGCCCCACCTGCTGACGACAGGACCATGCCAGAGGAACTCCAAGAATCACCTCCTGAAGCTCCCCTTTAATCCTGCTTTCCACACCCATCTCACCCATTTAAGTTGCGGCTCACACGGTGTTCCCTGCAGCCCAATTCCTCTTAAAGAAGTCACAATGAGCTCTCCCAACACCCTAGTCTTCTCTAACTGCTTGTTTTTTGTGCTCTGCTTTTTTTCTGTGCTCTGTTGGGACTTGTCTTTACCCTCCTAACCTACCATGTATTTATTCACTCTTCGGGAACGATACTCAGAACATGGCATGCAGAAGGTCCGCGCAGTGGATGCAACTAGTTGCTTCATCCAGAACTGCACCTCTATTTCCCTAAAATTGTCACCTTCAAGGACCTTCGTCCTTGGTAGCTGGAACTGGCCTTTCATTTGCTTCCTTTTTAATCAAACCAAAGACTATTGTCATTGGTGGCCTGAGATATATAATGGGTGTCCCTATTGGTCATGCAGGTTCCATGATGAACGTGGTAGCTGTTCTTACCACTCACTTGGCTACTCTGAAGGGTTGACTTCTAGTTACCTAAAGTGGCATAAAGGCTCTTCATCCGATAACAATGGATCGTATACTTCAGATATACCTGACCCCAAGGCCAAACGTTGGGGCTATGTTGAGTTTGCTCTCTATGCTGGGACAACCTCAGCAAGACCCACAGGGTGGATGACTGTTGGCCGCACCCTGATTACGCCACCTAAGGCAACCAATCATGTAGTCGAACACATTAAGGAGTCAGAATCAAAACTGGATAAAGGCCATTGCAACAGATGTTTTTTCGTCCTCTGCCTGAGGATCAAAAGAAGTATATTTCCTATATGCTTCCATAATTCTCTCCAGAATCATAGAGGGAGATTCATTAGGACCTTGGATTATCTCTCTTACCATGGCCAAATTAGTCGGCCCTCTGGCGGCCACTCGGAGCCCCGCCATTAGAGCCCTGTGATAAGTGGACAAATGCTACCAACCTTCAAAGGTGTTGGGATCCCAGTTTGGTCGGTTCATGGGCCCATAAGGATGAAGAGGGAGCATCACAGTGGCTTCTGAGTTTTCTATTTTCCGTAGCTGGCGGGTTTCTTTAGGTGGCCCAGCTTCCACCAGAAAAGGAGGGGCTGCTGCTGCTGCGGAGAAGTCCCTTGGAGGGCTTGGGTCTGGCCCAATTGCCTCTAGTGGCGGAGAGGCTGAGTCAGTGGCGGGAGAATCATCTGGAATGTGTTGGGGGTTGGGGAGCGAGGGCAGAGGATAAGGAGGGGGAGGATTGTCCAGTCTTGTGACTCAGGAAGAATGGGGGGAAGATGGGGAGGGAACGGAAGGTTTGAATGATAGGATCCTGGGGAAGGGGTATATGGCTGTTGATCTGGGTGGCCACGTGGTCCCGGCTGAAAGACAATATCTCTGACTTTTTGGATTAGATTGAAGTAGAAGGATCCTTCTGGGGGCCACCCGACTTTGAGGATGGGCAATTCTGAAACACAGAGAGTCTGCCAGGTCTGACATTTAACTGAAAAATAATGATTCTTGGCCCTTGAGCGGACATCAGTCCAATGATCAAGGGTCAGGGACAGAAGCGTGAAAGTGCTTTGTCCCATAATGGGAGTTACTCATAAAGAGACAGTGAAGACACAAACGCAACACAAACAAAGACAAACAGTAAACGTTTAACATGGGTCCAAGACAAATATTAGAACTCAGTAACTGGCAAAACCTGATGGGTTAGACAATAAAG